>NC_057794.1:392506838-392820147 GCF_018294505.1 Triticum aestivum | reverse complement strand
CAGCTAAGCCTCCGAGTGAGAGTCTGGCTCACCACTCGGTAGGATTTTTACAAACTTAGGCGAAACGGATTCGCGGCTAAGTCACCCACTGAGGGGGAATTTTATTTGGACAAAAATAAAAAGTGACAGAAATTATGGAGGAACTATGACACTATTATTTTGAGGTCCATGAACTACAGAAGTACTTTATTGCAACTCATCCGAGTGATAAAACTTAAGTGTAAAATGGGCGGAGTAGCTCCGCGTTCCAAGCTCGGGGCTCGTCGATATTATGCTCGACGTTGTAAAGACGGTACGCCCCGTTGTGGAGAACCTTGGTGACGATGAAGGGGCCTTCCCAAGAAGGAGCAAGCTTGTGTGGTTTGTGCTGATCCACTCGGAGAACTAAATCCCCTTCCTGGAAGGCTCGACCTCTCACATTTCTAGCGTGGAAACGACGCAAATCTTGTTGGTAGATGGTCGACCGGATCAGAGCCATCTCCCTTTCTTCTTCTAAAAGGTCGACTGCGTCCTGCCGCGCTTGTTCAGCCTCTGCTTCGTTGTAGATTTCAACTCGAGGAGCATTGTGGAGAAGATCACTCGGCAAGACTGCTTCAGCTCCGTAGACCAAGAAGAATGGAGTTCTTCCGGTCGACCGATTAGGTGTGGTCCGCAGCCCCCAAAGCACTGAGGGAAGTTCGTCTACCCAAGCTCCAGCCGCGTGTTTGAGATCACGCATCAGTCGAGGCTTCAATCCCTTAAGAATCAGTCCATTAGCTCGCTCTGCTTGTCCATTCGACTGCGGATGGGCGACTGAAGCGTAGTCGACCCGTGTGCCTTGGGAGTTGCAAAAATCTCTGAATTCCTCTGAGTCGAAGTTCGACCCATTATCTGTAATGATGCTGTGCGGGACTCCATATCTGAATATTAGTTCCCTGATGAAGCTAACAGCAGTACCGGTGTCAAGGCTCTTGATTGGTTTAGCCTCGATCCACTTGGTGAACTTGTCGACTGCCACCAGTACATGCGTGAAGCCACTTCGTCCTGTTCTCAAAGGACCGACCATGTCCAGTCCCCATACTGCGAAAGGCCAGACGAGTGGGATGGTCTTCAGGGCCGACGCAGGCTTGTGCGACATATTCGAGTAGAACTGACATCCCTCGCACTTATCCACTATATCTTTTGCCATCTCATTCGCCTTTGGCCAGTAAAATCTGGCTCGGTATGCTTTGGCCACGATGGTCCGAGAGGACGCATGATGACCACAGGTCCCCGAGTGAATATCATTGAGGATGAGTCGACCTTCTTCTGGTGTTATGCACTTCTGACCAACTCCAGTCGCGCTTTCTCTGTATAATTGTCCTTTGATTACGGTAAAGGCCTTAGATCGACGGACGATCTGTCGAGCCTCTTCCTCATCCTCCGGAAGCTCTTTTCTCAGGATATATGCGACATACGGAACTGTCCAGTCGGGAATGACCACCAAAACCTCCATGATCAAGTCGACCACCGCTGGGACTTCAACTTCAGTCGGATCTGTGGCACTCTTGGGTTGTGGAGTTTCTTCGGTGAAAGGATCTTCTTTGACTGACGGAGTGTGTATATGCTCCAAGAAAACACCACTCGGAATGGCTTCTCTCTTGGAACCTATCTTTGCTAGATCATCAGCTGCTTGATTTTTCAGTCGGGGTATATGATGGAGTTCCAACCCCTCGAACTTCTTTTCCAGCTTCCTCACTGCACTGCAGTATCCAGTCATGGCTGGGCTTCTCACGTCCCACTCTTTCATCACCTGATTGACCACTAAATCCGAGTCGCCATAGACCATCAGGCGACGGACGCCGAGTGAAATGGCCATGCGCAACCCATATAAGAGGGCCTCATATTCTGCCTCATTGTTGGAGGAATCAAAGTGAATCTGGAGCACATATCTGAGCTTATCTCCTCTGGGGGAAACCAGGACAACCCCAGCACCGGAACCATTCAACATCTTAGAGCCATCAAAAAACATGGTCCAATGCTCTGAGTGAACTTCAGTCGGCTGCTGCTGTTCAATCCACTCGGCGAGGAAATCTGCTATTGCCTGGGACTTAATGGCTTTCTTTGCCTCAAACTTGATATCAAGGGGAAGAAGTTCAATCGCCCATTTGGCCACTCGACCAGTTGCATCTCTGTTGTGCAAAATCTCTGATAGTGGAGCGTCGCTGACGACTGTGATGGAATGATCAGAGAAATAATGAGCAACCTTCTTTGTGGTCATGTATATTCCATACACAAGCTTCTGATAATGAGGATATCTCTGTTTGGATGGAGTCAAGACTTCAGACAAATAATACACTGGGCGCTGAACTTTGAGAGCTTTTCCTTCTTCTTCCCGCTCGACCGTTAGCACAGTACTGATGACTTGTCCTGTGGCTGCGATATAGAGCAACAGAGGCTCTTTGCTGATTGGAGCAGCAAGCACCGGCTGGGTGGAGAGCAGAGTTTTGAGCTCGGCAAATGCTGCATCAGCTTCTGGAGTCCACTCGAACTTGTCTGTCTTCTTCATCAGTCGGTAAAGAGGCAATGCCTTTTCACCGAGTCGTGAGATGAATCGACTTAATGCGGCCAAGCATCCAGTAAGCTTCTGGACGTCGTGCACTCGCACAGGGCGTTTCATTTGGAGAATAGTGCCAATCTTCTCTGGGTTAGCGTCGATTCCCCGTTCGGAAACGAGAAAACCGAGTAACTTGCCACCAGGAACTCCAAATGTGCACTTTGATGGATTGAGCTTGATATCATACCTTCTGAGGTTGGCAAATGTTTCGGCAAGGTCAGCGAGCAGGTCGGAACCTTTTCGTGACTTGACAACGATATCATCCATATATGCTTCCACATTCCGACTGATTTGAGTGAGTAGACACTTCTGAATCATTCGCATAAATGTGGCTCCGGCATTCTTGAGGCCGAATGGCATGGTGATATAGCAGAAGCACCCGAATGGAGTGATGAAAGCTGTTTTTACCTCGTCGGGTCCGTACAGACGGATCTGGTGGTACCCGGAATAGGCATCTAAAAAAGATAGCCTCTCGCATCCCGCGGTCGAGTCAACAATTTGATCTATGCGAGGGAGAGGAAAATGATCTTTCGGGCAGGCCCGGTTGATGTGCTTGAAATCAATGCACATTCGGAGCGACTTGTCCTTCTTAGGAACCATGACGACATTAGCGAGCCACTCGGAGTGGTATATCTCTCGGATGAATCCGGCCGCCAACAGTCGAGCCACTTCTTCACCAATGGCTTTTCTCTTCTGGACGGCGGACCGCCGAAGATGCTCTTTGACAGGTTTTGCAGATGAGTCGACTCTTAGGCGATGCTCAGCCAGCCCCCTGGGAACACCTGGCATGTCAGCGGGCTTCCATGCAAAAATGTCCCAGTTCTCACGGAGGAACTGGATGAGCGCTTCTTCCTATTTTGGGTCGAGTGTTGTGGAGATGCGGGTCGGAGCCGCATCGGGGTCGGTCGGGTGAATGTGAACAGGCTTCGTCTCACCGGACGACTGGAATGCAGACTCTGTGGCGGGTTTCTTTGATCGCAGCAAGTCACTCGGATCTGCGTTTTGCTTGTATTCTTCGAACTCGACCGCTGTCACCTGGGAATCGGCAATCTTGGAGCCCTTCTGAAAGCACTCTTCTGCCTTTTTCCGATCACCGGTGACAGTGATCACTCCTTTGGGGCCAGGCATCTTCAATTTGAGGTACACGTAGCATGGTCGAGCCATGAACCGTGCGTAAGCTGGTCTCCCCAAAATGGCATGATATGCACTCTGAAAATCCACGACCTCAAACGTCAACTTTTCTTTGCGAAAATGCTTCGAGTCACCAAACACCACGTCCAAAGCTATTTGGCCGAGTGACTCGGCCTTCTTCCCTGGTATAACTCCATGAAAGCTCATGTTACTAGTGCTCAGTCGGGACATCGGAATGCCCATTCCTTTCAGTGTGTCTGCATACAACAAATTCAGCCCGCTTCCACCATCCATCAGCACCTTTGTCAGTCGAGTGCCTTCGACAACTGGATCGACCACCAAAGCTTGCCTCCCAGGGGTGGCAATATGAGTCGGGTGATCAGATTGGTCGAATGTGATGGGTGTTTGAGACCATTTCAGATAATTTTCTTTTGCTGGGGCAACCATGTTCACCTCTCGGTTAATGACTTTCAGTCGACTTCTGCTTTCCACATCTGCAAAGATCATCAGAGTAGAGTTGATATGTGGATATCCTTCCTCACTGTCCTCCTTGTCTTCGGCCTTGTCTGACTCCTTCTCCTTGTCCTTAGACTGTTTTCCCTGAAACTGCTGGATCAGGAGTCGACATTGGCGAGTGGTGTGCTTCGGGTAGATGATATTCCCCTCTTCGTCTTTCTTCGTATGGATGTGACATGGCATATCCATTATGTCGTTCCCTTCTTTATCCTTTACCTTCTTGGGGTTCCAGGATCCTTTTGGTTTCCCCTTAAACTTTCCTTGAGTCACGGCTAGAGCCTCTCCAGGAGCTGCCGGTTCAGCCTTCCGCTTCTGTTTCCGACTGGTGTTACCTTTTTCCGACTGACTCGGCTTATGCTTGCCGCTTCGGAGTCGGTCTTCTTCTTCGCCGTTGGCGTACTTGGTAGCAATCTCCATCATCCGACTCAAGGTCATGTCACCGGTTCGACCAAACTTCAAACTCAGTTCTCTGTTCTTGACGCCATCTTTGAAGGCGCAGACTGCCTGATGATCAGACACATTCTCCACAGTGTGGTGCAAAGTGATCCACCTCTGAATATACTCTCTGAGAGTCTCATTAGCCTTCTGCACACAGACTTGCAACTTTCTCAACCCAGCTGGTCGCTTGCAAGTTCCTTCAAACGTTCTGATGAACACTCGGGACAGATCTTCCCAAGTGTAAATGCTGCTAGGAGGTAATTGAGTCAACCACGCCCTGGCAGAACCTTCCAGCATGAGGGGCAAATTCTTCATGGCCACCTCGTCGTTCCCACCACCAATCTGAACTGCCACTCGGTAGTCTTCAAGCCAAGTTTCAGGCTTAGCTTCACCAGTGAACTTGCTGACTCCTGTTGCCAACCTGAAATTGGGAGGGATAACTGCGGCTCTGATAGCTCTGCTGAAACATTCAGGACCAGAAACATGCACTCGACTGCTTGTGGGCGCATCTTTGTCGAGTCCGCCCCGATGGGCTCTGTTCCGGTCGACCAAACCTTGCACGATAATGGATCGCGCGTCGAAGCCTGGTTCTCTGGGGTCGACTGGAACCCTTCGCCCTGTACTGTACTGATGCCTGTCATCTGGCTGCCGAGGAGCGTAAGACCCACCCCTCGAAGGGGAATTGGGCACTCGACGCCTATCATCTCGGTCGAGTCCGTCGCCATATTGATCTTGCCGATTCTCGCGCCCTTCACGCCGCGGAGGCGATCTGGGGCTGTGAGCCGACTGAACCGTATTCACAGTGACGGATCGACTGTGAATTCTGTTGCGCGACTGAGGCACGGCTGAATTCTGATCTCCTGCTGCCCGGAGCAGATCCCTGATCTGCAGCAAACCTCTGCCAGCTTCCGACTGCGACGGCTGGATGGACTCTGCTATACGGGTCGCAGCTGCTAAATTCTGAATTGGGGTTCGATATACCTGAGTCGGCGGGAAGAGTTGACGTCGACTGGTGTCGGGAACTCGTTGCCGCGCGCGCTCGTCGAGTGCTCGCTGAAGGTTCTCCAGTCGAGTGCGCTCGGCCAAATTGGCCAGACGCGCCTCCTCCAAGGCACGAGCCTCGGGGGTTTCTCCTGCGATGGGAGTACGCAGGGCATCCACGTTCCTGCGGCGAAGTTCCTCTCTTTGCAGAGAGTCGAGTGGCTCGGGCTGGTACTCTTCGTGGCGTCGTGCGGGGTCGCCTCCGTCACCTGCTCCATCATCTCGGGTGAAGCCAGGGGGACTGCGGGGCCCGTCGACCATCAAGATTTCCGCCGCTGGATCACTGCTACCGCACTCGGATGCAGTCTCTACGGAGCCAGTCGACAGATCGAACAAGCCGTAGAAAGATACGTCGGGCTCGATTGCCGCAACTTGGGTGGTGGCCGATTGGCGAGCCACCGCGTGCCTCACCCATCGCTGAAGCCTCGACCGGCCCGAGCGCTTGCGCTGGCGGGAGACCGGGAGGGTGGATGATGGAGGAGCCGACCGATACTGGGTCGACGGTTGCCGCAGCAAAACGCCGCGGACACATGCACGAAAATGCGTCGCACCGCGGACGGGGAGCGCATCTACATCGAGTGGAGCCTCCTGGAGCCACGCGGAATCGTCGGCGATGAAGGTGAGAGTGCCGAGACGGATCTCTTGACCCCCGACCAAAACTCCAACAGACACCATGATGAAAGTACTCGGAAGAATCGCAACTTCTCCACAAAATCGCTAAAACACCTGCCCCATGGTGGGCGCCAACTGTCGTGGTTCTAAGCCTGACAGTAGAGTGGGGGGTAGGTATGGAGAGGCAAGGTCCTAGCTATGGAGAGGTTGTAAACACAAAGGATGTACGAGTTCAGGCCCTTCTCGGAAGAAGTAATAGCCCTACGTCTCGGAGCCCGGAGGCGGTCGAGTGGATTATGAGTATATGAGTTACAAGGTGCCGAACCCCTCTGCCTGTGGAGGGGGGTGGCTTATATAGAGTGTGCCAGGACCCCAGCCAGCCCACGTAGGAGAGGGTTTAAGGTGAGTTAAGTCTGGGGCATTACTGGTAACGCCCCACATAAAGTGTCTTTACTATCATAAAGCCTACTTGATTACAGGCCGTTGCAGTGCGGAGTGCCTCTTGACCTCCTGGTGGTCGAGTGAGTCTTCGTGGTCGAGTCCTTCAAGTTAGTCGAGTGAGTCCCTCGTTGGTCGACTAGAAGGCGACCTCTTCTAAGGGTGTCCTTGGGTAAGGTACTTAGATCAGGTTCGTGACCCTACCCTAGGTACATGACCCCATCACCTGTCGCCTCGAGTTCCAACACCCCAGGCTCCAGATTCCAGGCGCTTCGGACCTTCGACGATGTCCGGTTCTGACCTTCAAGGCCGATGGACGCCCTCTTCCGTCACGGAGGAGGACGTACTAAAGTTGAGGGAGGCTAAGTTTCTGACCGGCGAAATTTCGCATAGGTTGCCTGCTCAAGGGCAGGTCATTCCCAGTCCCCAGCCCGGTGAGAGCGTGGTGTTCATGTCTCACTTCCTTCGGGGGTTGGGCTTCCTAATGGATCCCTTTGTGAGGGGACTGCTGTTTTATTACGGGCTGGAATTCCATGACTTAGCTCTGGAGTCCATCCTCCATATCTCCTCGTTTATTGTCGTGTGTGAAGCGTTCCTCCGTGTTACCCCTCACTTCGGATTATGGCTCAAGACCTTCAAAGTGGAGCCGAAGATGATCAAGGGACGGCACATAGAGTGCGGAGGTGTTGTTATAAGCAAAAATGCTGATGCTCCATGGCCCGAGGGCTCTCTTCAAGAGGAGCTAGGCTTGTGGCAACGAGAATGATTTTATATCACCGCTCCCTGGAGCACCAAGTGGGTGGCGCCTCCTGCCTTTCGCTCGGGTCCCCCACCACGGCTAGCGTCATGGGTCAACAGAGGGTTAGATTGGGGTTTGCCCAAAGACGTGCCCTTGTTACAGGGCCGCATTAAGGATCTCTTGGAAGGAGACCTCAGCCTGGTCAAGGTGATGCAGGTCATGCTGATTCGCCGAATATTGCCCGGCAAACGTCGCTCCCTTCGCCTGTGGGAGTTTAATCCAGAGGGATCGCGAGCTCTCCAGAATTTCATGGGCACAACGCCCGCGGAGATGTATAAACTGTTCTTCGGATCACAAGAGATGTGTCCGGATACTCAAGTAAGCAACCTTGTGCCCCGACCTTCTATCCATATAATTGTCGTAAACTTGCCCCTAAAAGAGCTGTCCTTTTAAACAGGAGTGGATAGCGAAGGCAAAGCTGATCAAGTGTCCGGCTCCCCTTCCCGAAACCAGGCCGGATCCCGTGCTGGTCAGGATGCTGGAGATAATGCCTTTGGAGGGAAGCAAGGGGGAGGACAAGGAAACTATGGCCTCCTCGAAGGAGGCTGCTCCGAAGGGAGGAACCGACAATTCCTCTCCTAAGGGGAAGAAGAGAGCCGCCTCTGACGACCCGGAAACCATGGCCTCGAAGCGGGGGAAAAATCCTCGTCAGAGGGTCCGACGCCGGGGAGTTCCTCGGCCGGACTATGCCCTCAAGGGGATCAGCCCTCCAGCGAGCCGTAAGTAGAGAAAGATTTTCCTTTTGAGGGATGAGGGAAATCCTTGATTTATATATGAGAAGATTAACCGAATTTTTACCTTGTAGCTCGGACCTCAGCCCTTCTCAGCAGAGCTCGTCTTCAGGGGATCTCCTTTTGGAGATGATAGAGAGCGGGACGCCTCCCCCTGCCATGCCGCCTAGCGAGGCGGGCGACCCTGAGGTGTCGTCGCGGAGGGTTTCTCCGAATCCGGCAGGGGCGGAAGATAGTTATGTGGCCCCCCGAGGTTCTCCGCGTCCGGCCTTTAAAAGAGGTCGTGGGACAAGTCCGTCACCGTCTGGTGCTCGGCCGGAGGAGCTAAAGATTCTGCTGGGGCGAGCTTCTATCTCAGAGGAGCACCGTGCATTGATGGGCACGGTGATTGAAAGGATCTCATCCGCAGAGAGCGGATTGCATGTGGCCGTCAAAAGTTTACTGACGGGTTTTGAGGTACATTAGATAATGTACACTTTTGTCAGTTGCGCATGAATAAGATGCGCCCTGTATAGATAGTAGCCCCTGAGACTCTGCGCGTCGTCAAGAAATGACGGCACGCGGAGGATCATAATCCCAGGTCTAAGATGTCGCCTTTGAATGTAGGCGGCAGGGTGTCCGGAATCGAGCCGAACTGATGATTTTGCCGAACTAAAGCGGCAACTGGACGTGGCAGATGCCGACATCGCGCTTGTCAACAAGCGGCTTGATGAGGCTCAAGGTATGTAATTCCTCGGGCGGCATCAGGTAAGAAAAGTTTTATGCTAGTGTCTTACGATGTGTGTGCTTGACACAGATGGTGCGACTGCCGTGGAGAGTCTTAGGGCAGAACTTGCCCGAGCTAAAGAACAAGCCAGAGAAAGTGATGCGGCTGCCAAGAAAGCCCTTGAAGAGCTGAGAGCCGAACAGGCTGCTCATTGCTGAAGCAAGGAAGAGATGACCGAGATGGTCGAAAAGTTAAAGAGTGTTGCAGACCGTTGCATACTTCTTGAGAAAGAAGACCAGGTGAAATAGACGGACTTAGAGAAGGCCGTTGCCAATGCCAAGGACGCGCGCTCTGCGATGAGAGCTGCGAAGGAGGAGCTGCGTCAGGCCGAACAGATTGCGGCTGGAAAGCCCTTTATGCTGCAACGGGAATTTTGCGATCCAAAGTTTGCTCCGTTGGACCGGATGTGGAGTGTGCAGGATACCTATCTGGATTTGGCAGCGAGTGCTGCTGATGCGATCGAACACTTTCGGGATCAGAAAGATCGCGAAGTGGAAAAGCTTTTCTAGTCGCAGTTTCACAATCCAGAGCGTCCACTGGCAGTGGACGATCGTTTGGCTCAATGGGCCGAACTGAATAGGTTGTCCGGACTCGCCATGAAGTACGTCATGGGTCATCTGTGGCCGGGGAGATCAGAGCCGAAGAGTTATTTCAGCTTGGTGCAGCAATTCCTTGATGCGGTGCCGCGTATTAATGCAATGAAGAGGTCAGCATGCATAGAGGCGCAAGGATGGCTCTTGCCCATGTCAAGACATACTGGGCAGAGATGGAGACCACCGTTGTTGCGTCCCGAGATTCGGACAAAAGCCGAGTATCCTCCGAGCACTATTTTCAGGAAGTCCTTGAAGGCGCCTGTGTAATAGAGACGCAATGCTCGAAAGATGCTATGTTATGATAGCATATGTAATTATAAAGTAATATTTTGATAAACTATAGTGGCCTTTTTATACTTGTGCCTTCAAGTATTGGGAACACCTCCTGTGCGGCCGTTTTAAGATATATATATATATATATATATATATATATATATATATATATATATATATATATATATATATACAAAATCTGAAAGATGGCAGTCGTTGGCTTCAGCCCCCATGCACATAGTGCAGGGGTGCTCGCAGAAGACGCATTTTCACACTTAACCCAACGTCTTGGTCCTACAAAGGAGGTGATAGCGCAGCGGGCCAGGCAACTGGACTATAATGCTTTAACACTTTCACTTAGCCATAGGAGCTTGACAGTGAGACTATTTAGGTAGCCTCTTGGTGGTGATTGCGCTCGCCCGAGTTCGGGGCGCGTATGTGCCTGACCGAGAAGCAGCCCTTCGTTAAAGCGGAGGAATCCGATAGATTCCGATAGGTCATCGAGTGGCTGACCAGTCTCATGCTACATCATGACAGTCAGTTTTCGGCTTTCTCTACTGAGGTGCTCGCCCGGCCGAACCGGGGCACAATCGCAGTAGTTCTCCTGGTGCTACCTTAGCCGATAGAGCGGAACGTAAGGTAGCCGAACTCAGGAGC
Organism: Triticum aestivum; assembly: GCF_018294505.1. Classification (NCBI taxonomy): domain Eukaryota; kingdom Viridiplantae; phylum Streptophyta; class Magnoliopsida; order Poales; family Poaceae; genus Triticum; species Triticum aestivum. Next base: position 392,809,577 of record NC_057794.1, on the reverse strand, counting down.
CGGGCAACCCAACATTTGACCAAAGACATGATTCGGAGCTGATCCATATAATGCCAAAACTCGTGACGCCGAACACTCCCTAAGGTGTTTGGTCTTTATGAGTGCGGGCGAAACAACACTCTTTATTAAAAAAGCCCCTAGTGTCCAGGTACGTGCAGAAATTCTGACGTGGCCACATGCCAAGACGCCAGCCTCCTCCTTTGGTTATATCAGAAAAAACCAGGGGATGTGTAGCAACAGGAGACAATAAAAAAGGTTTACGCAGGGTCTTAATCTAAAAAGAATCCTTTAGGACGGGTCCCTACTACACGTCTGCGCCTGTGTCTCTGTTGTGCCGTATCCTGGACGGGCGCCGCACGACGTTCATCTGTAAAAGAGAGGAACTGAGTTGAAAATGGGTCGTGCCAAACAAAAGTTTAAAATAAACAAAGTATAAAGTAAAATATATAAAATTGAGCTTTATTGTCTCTTATTGTATATGCATGGAGCCCCTAGTGGGGGTATATGGCCACTAAGCCTGCATCAATGATGATTTTGTCCCGAACTCGTCTATCTGCGTTCATGGTCTTTAATGACCTATTTCGAAGTTTTTTGGCCGGTGAGGCCATTTTACTGTGGGGCTGTCAAAGCGGCCGCACAGTCCTCCGCTTGGGGAGGCACACTTTTAGTGCTCCCCCTTCAAAGAGATGATGCCTCGTGGACCGGGCATCTTAAGCGTGAGAGATGCATAATGCGGTATTGCATTAAAGCGGGCGAAAGCTTCGCGTCCCAGTAGTGCTTGATAGCGACTTGAGAACGGGAGATATGGAAGGTCAGCTTTTCACGGCGGAAGTTATCGGCAGAGCCGAATATAACTTCGATCCGGAGAAAACCCATACAATGGGTGTCCGGACCAGGTGTTACCCCTTTAAAGGAGGTTTTGCTGCGGCGGATTCTTGCTGGGTTTATCCCCATGTGATGGATTGTATCATGATATATCAGGTTTAGTCCACTGCCGCCGTCCATAAGGACATTTGAAAACCGGAGTCCGCCAATTATTGGATCGAGTATCAAGGCAGTCCAGCCTGCATTCTTGATATTTCTAGAATAATCTAGCTGATCGAAGATGATTGGTTTTGACAACCAGTGGCGGGACCCTTTGGGGACAGGTCGTGTGGTGCGTACCTTTATGGGCACCACACATTTTGTTATGTGAAGTAAGTTCACTGTTTTTACTTCTTGTGTGAAGTTCTTTTGTTTCCTGGTGCTCTGCTTTTGGGGTTCGTCCTCGTCTTCGCTTGGTGTGTCGAGCCCCTTGTGTTCAGCATTGAGTCTGCCGGATTGTTTGAAAACCCAACAATCTCTATGGGTATGGTTAGCAGGCTTCCCGGGAGTACTGTGTATCTGACATATCCTATCTAGGATTTTATTTAAGTTGGATGGATCGTCCCTGTTTTCCTGGAGGGGTGGTTTTGTCTGATTTTGTCGTGAACCTTTGAATCCGGCATTGACTGCCGTGCTCTTCGGACTTTTTTCTTTAGTCCGGCGACGGTCCTTGTTGCGTCGCGGTTTTCCGTTTCCATCCCTAGTTTCGGATGTACTTGGGTCGCTGGGGCTGCACCTTGCCAACCAGCTGTCCTCTCCTGCACAAAAGCGGGTCATGAGGCTTGTTAGTGTGGCCATTGTTCTTGGCTTTTCTTGGCCGAGGTGTCTGGCGAGCCATTCGTCTCAGACGTTATGCATGAAAGATGCTAAGGCTTCAGCGTCTGGACAGTCGACTATCTGATTCTTTTTGGTGAGGAATCTATTCCAGAACTACCGAGCTGATTCTCCGGGCTGTTGAGTTATGTGACTGAGATCGTCTGCATCCGGAGGGCAGACATAGGTCCCTTGAAAATTTGCTCGGAAAGCATCCTCAAGCTCTTCCCAACTTCCAATTGTGTTTTCAGGAAGGCTTTTAAGCCAATGCCGGGCTGGCCCTTTAAGCTTAAGGGGTAAATATTTTATGGCGTGGAGATCATCTCCTCTAGCCATGTGTATGTGGAGGATATAATCCTCGATCCAGACTCCAGGGTCTGTTGTTCCATCATATGCCTCTATGTTTATGGGTTTGAATCCCTCTGGAAATTCATAGTCCAGGACCTCATTGGTGAAACATAGGGGGTGTGCCGGATTCTGATGATGGCTTTATTGCATTGCTTACGAGAGCTTGCTTTCTTGGCCCATAAATGGACCTAACTGGGCCATGATGCGAATCCTTAGGTGGGTCGCATGCCGATTTAAGTGCGGCGCCGCTTGCCGTTTTGTGGGGTCGTCTATCCGACCGTGTGGCTTTCTTATTTTTTGAATGCGAGGGCTCTAGGGCCTCTTCGTCGAATTCAGGCAGTAGCTTTCTTTTCGGATAGTTTTTAGTGCGGCGACCGTCGCCGTATTTATCTGCGGTATTGATTACTTTGCTCCATCTAATCCGGAGTGCATCTTCCGCTGTTTTTAGCTTCTGCTTCTGCTTTTTCAGGCTGCGCGCAGTTGCAATGAGCCTCTCGTGGAGATTCTTCTGCTCCATGGGTTTATCCGGCGTGAGGTCGTCCGGAATGCCGTTTTCGCCGGAGAAGGGATGTTCGGTTTCTCTATCCGTGTTGCCCTATTCAGACGGTTGCCCTAAGGCCTGCTCGTCGTCTACCGGCTCGTCCTGCTCTATGGCTGGGTTTTTATCGAGGCGGGGCTTGGGTCGGCGTTTACGCCGACGCTTTGATTGCTTTTCGGGGGGTCGATCTCCCGTTCCATCCCCTTTTTCCTCGTTATCGCTTCCTTTAAGGGTATCCACCATGTATACATCGTGAGATGAGGTGGCTGTCCAATGCCCTATGGGCGTTGGTTCATTGGTATCTCCTGCATCGTCATCCATGCTGTCGATGTCTCCGGAGTCAAAGTTGAGCACGTCGTTTAAATTGTCGATAGTGTCTACCAAGTGGGTGGTGGGTGGGCTTTGAATTTCTTCATCGTCCGTATCCCATCCTCGCTGACCGTAGTTCGGCTAGGGCTCTCCTGATAAAGAGAGAGACTTGAGAGAATTCAGGATATCGCCAAAAGGCGAGTGCTGAAAGATGTCTGCGGCGGTGAACTCCATTATTAGCGCCCAATCGGATTCGATCGGCAGGGGCGCGGAGGGTTCGGAGTCCGGATCCTCGGAGTCGTGAGTCACACGGAGTGTGGGGCCGGCGTTCGGCTCGATCGCCTTTGAGATCGCAGCCCCCGAGGTGACGTGCAATCGCTCATCCTCGCTTGACACAACTGGCTCCGAATTAATGGTCAGAGCTGGTGCCTTTGCGGCCTCCGGGATACTGTTCGGTGACAGAGCTAGATCATGCCCCGCGAGACAGTGCGGCTTGCTTGGTAGTGGCTCGAATCTGTCGAAGATGAAATCTCCGTGGATGTCTGCCATGTAATTTAGGCTTCCAAACCTGAATTGATGGCCAGGGGCGTAGCTTTCGATCTGCTCCAGGTGGCCAAGCGAATTGGCCCGCAGTGCGAAGCCGCCGAAGACGAAGATCTGTCCGGGGAGAAAAGTCTCACCCTGGACCGCATCGTTGTTGATGATCAAAGGAGCCATCGGTCCTAAAGGCGACGACACAGAGGAACTCTCAATGAAAGCACCAATGTCGGTGTCAAAACCGGCGGATCTCGGGTAGGGGGTCCCGAACTGTGCGTCAAGGCCGGATGGTAACAGGAGACGAGGGACACGATGTTTTTACCCAGGTTCGAGCCCTCTCGATGGAGGTAATACCCTACTCCTGCTTGATTAATATTGATGATATGGGTAGTACAAGAGTAGATCTACCACGAGATCAAGGAGGCTAAACCCTAGAAGCTAGCCTACAGTATGATTGTTGTATATGGAGTTGATGTCCTACAGACTACAACCCTCCGGTTTATATAGACACCGGATAGGGTTAGGGTTACACAGAGTCGGTTACAATGGTAGGAGATCTTGAATATCCGCATCGCCAAGCTTGCCTTCCATGCCAAGGAAAGTCCCATCCGGACACGGGACGAAGTCTTCAATCTTGTATCTTCATAGTCCTGGAGTCCGGCTGAAGGTATAGTCCAGCTACCCGAACACCCCCTAATCCAGGACTCCCTCAGCCGCCCCCCAGTGAGGTCTTGGTGTCGTCCGCCTCGTGAGGGTCTTGAGTAGTCGATGTTGAAGCTGGGCCGTACCAGGCTGTCGACAGAGCCACGCCGTGGGCCGCAGGCAGGCAAGTATGGGTACCCCCGTCCCCAGAATGCCGACAGTAGCCCCCGGGCCCAAGGCGCGCTCGAACTTGGCTTTGAGGCAAAGCCAAAGGGCAAGTGCGGAGCGTCGTGGGCCCTAACCGCCAGCGGCCTTGGTCGACGCATGGCAATTGATGGGACGTGGGCGCCTCCGCTTCCCCACGCCGCCTCAGCAATCGTCTGACTTGACGAAACTTCACTGCATGTAGAGAAAAGCCATCATTGCGTGGGATCGTGGAGGCCGTCGGTTGGCCTTCCACGTGCTATAAATGAGAGGAGGGGCAGAGCCCCTCTTGCTCATCTCTGTCTTCTCGCCGCCCACTTCTTCTTCCTCTTTCTTGCCTCACCGTCTTGCTGTAGTTCCCATGGCGCCGATCAGGAGGTTTTCCGCGGCGGAAAAGGGAAAGGCCCTTCGCGAGGAGCCCGAACCGCTTCCGTCGAAGAAGAGGTTCAACCGCCCTCGTGACGCTGGGGAGAGGCAGGAGGTGACGCAGCCCTGGTACAAGCGGCCACCGCCTACTTTCCCGCTCCCTCTATACGCCAGTGCGCAGGGCTCCAGAAAGGGCGGCAGCACCCATCGCCGCTCGGGCCACGACCATGGTGACCAGGCGGGGGCTACGCGGCTGGCCGGCCCACGAACCCATGCCGAGGGCTCCTCGCATGAGTTCATGATATGGGCGGCAATGCCGCCACACACTTCGATCCGGTTCCTGCGGTTCTTCGCTGAGGAGATGCCGCCGAGGGGGCTGCTCGAGTTGTGGCTGCAGCACGCCGGGTGCTGCAGCCTGGCCACGGGGGCGGAGGTCGATGCCATCCCTCCGGGCAGCATCTTCATGACCCGAGGATGGGGCGAGGTTGCCCGCGCCTGCCGCATGGGTAGGGCCCTTGCCATCCACTTCGAGTTCGACGACGCCTCCACACTGTTCTTCAAGGTCTTTGACGAGGAAGGCCGACAGCTGGAGTGCTGCCCCGGGGGAAGTGATGTCTACTATGCAACTTTATTCTTGTAGACACGTGTTGGGCCTCCAAGCGTAGAGTTTTGTAGGACAGTAGCAATTTTCCCTCAAGTGGATGACTTAAGGTTTATCAATCTGTGAGAGGTGTAGGATGAAGATGGTCTCTCTCGAACGACCCCGCAACCAAATACAAGAAATCTCTTATGTCCCCAACACACCCAATACAATGGCAGATTGTATAGGTGCACTAGTTCGGCGAAGAGATGGTGATAAAAGTGTAATATTGACGGTAGAAATATATTTTTTATAATCTGAATAAATAAAAACAGCAAGGTAGCAAATAGTAAATGGGCACAAAAACAGTGTTTCAATGCTTAAAAACAAGGCCTAGGGTCCGTACTTTCACTAGTGCAATCTCTCAACAGTGCTAGCATAGTTGGATCATATGATTATCCCTCAAAGTACAATAAAGAATCACTCCCAAGTTCCTATTAGCGGAGAACAAAAGATAGGAATTGTTTGTAGGGTACAAAGCCACCTCAAAGCTATTCTTTCCGATCGATCTATTCAAGAGTTTGTACTAAAATAACACAAAGCTATTGCTTCCTTTCTATCTATCCTAGAGTTCATACTAGAATAACAGCAAAGCATATTCATATTCATAATACTCAATCCACACAAAGAACTATAAAGAGACCCCGAAGTTTCTACCAGAGAAAAACGTGCATCAACCCCTATGCATAGATTACCCCAATATCACCGCGGGAATCCGCAAGTTGAATGACATAACATATATCAAGTGAATCAATACGATACCCCAATTGTCACCTCAAGTATTCATACCACAAGACATATATCATGTGTTCTCATCTCTGAATATTCAATCCGTCATGACAAAACTTCAAAGGGTAAAGATTCAGTCTAGCACAACAAGAGTATAGATGGGAGAAACATCATATGATACGACTATATTAACAAAGCCCATGATATAGATCATGAGAGCGAGAGATTAAACACATATCTACTGGTACAAACCCTCAGCCCCGAGGGTGGACTACTCCCTCCTCATCGGTGGCTACGGAGCCCTGCAGTGGCGAAACTTCTGATCTAGGTTAACCCCAAAGGGTTTCGGAATATTTGGGAAGTTATAGTGCAAAGAGGGGGTGCGGGAGGCCACCGAGGTGGGCACAACCCACCTGGGCGCGCCAGGGGGCCCTAGCGCGCCCTGGTGGGCTGTGCCCCCTCGGGGCACCCCCAGGTGCAGCTCTGTCCCATTGGGTTCCTTTTGGTCCAAAAAAAATCTCCGTAAAGTTTCACGGTGTTTGGACTCCGTTTGATATTGATTTTCTGTGATGTAAAAAACAAGCAAAAAACAGCAACTGGCACTGGGCACTAGGTCAATAGGTTAGTCCCAAAAAATGATATAAAATTGCTATAAAGTGATTGTAAAACTTCTAAGAATGATAAAATAACAGCATGAATACTTCATAAATTATAGATACGTTGGAGACATATCAGCATCCCCAAGCTTAATTCCTACTCGTCCTCGAGTAGGTAAATGATAAAAGAAATAATTTATGAAGTGTGAGTGCTAGCAAAGTGCAAAAGGTTTATCAATGATAATTTCAATCACTCTTCCTAGCATCATAACAACAATTATTTCTTATGAAACTTCTCGTGTTATAGTGGCAACCAATTCACATGTTAAGGTTCAAACAATGAATTCTCTTGAAACCCAACAACCTATGTTCTTAGTCACCAAGCAATTGCAATTCAACTTATTCAATGGAGTTTAAGTAAGAGCTCCACATACTTAACCATCATATAGTCTTCTATGATTGCTAACGCTCACCTTGTACACATGAGCAAAACGTTTCAACCGGACACGTAGAAACATAGGGGCTTATTGTTTTGCCTCCCAACATATTCACCTCAAGGGTGATGTCAACAATAATAACTCATGCTATCCATATTCAACTGGACATATGTGCCTAGATCTTTCCTCACCACATGATGCTTACCAAAAGAGAAAATAAAAAGGAATAGAGAGGAATACTTTGACTCTTTGCATAAAAGTAAATACTGAAAAGTAAAAGATAGGCCCTTCGTAGAGGGAAGCAGAGGTTGCCATGTGCTTATTTGTTTGTATGCTCAATCCCTTAGTGCAAAAGAACGTCATGTTATATTGCCCCTTATGACAGCAACCTTTATTATGCAGTCCATCGCTTTTATTACTTTGCCATCACAAGTTCGTACAACGCTCAATTTTCTCTTACACTAAATGATCTAAGAAATTTTTATTGCCTTTTTGCACCGATGACAACTTACTTGAAGGATCTTTCTCAATCCTTAGGTAGGTATGGTGGACTCTTGAAAATAAGATTTGGGTTTAAGGATTTTGGATGCACAAGTAGTATCTCTACTTGGTGCGGAATTTTTGGCCAGCAAAGATGGGGGGCAAGCACCACATGTTGAAGGATCTATGCCAATATAACTTCTATGTGAATATGAAAAAACATAAACCATTGCGTTGTCTTCCTTGTCCAACATCAACAATTTTGGCATATAGTATTTTGATGGGGGCTCGCAATCACAAAAGATTTCCATGATAGTGTATTTATATGTGAAAGTTCTCTTCCTTATACTAACTATTCATGAATTGCTTGTATGACCAATATTGTGATTGTCAAGCCTCAAAAGCACTACTGCAGGTTGCTGCTAACATGACACTATGATCAGAGACCCTTCGACGAAACTATGTGCGATGCCATAATCGCAAATGGTGGTGTAAAAAACCAGTCAAAAAAGGTGCAAAACGTTTGCGATGGAGGATGCATCAAACACGGTTCAGATTTTAGTTGCATGTGTGATGCAGGGCACACGGTTCAGGTCAATTAACTATTTGCGATGAGGAGGAACAAAAGAAACGGGCAGCAGGATGAAGGTGTATGCGATATATAACATACGGTTCACTTGGATGAACTGTTTGTGATTAGGCAACACAAAAGAAACGGTCAGCCATATCAAAGGTGTGTGCGATATACGACATGCGGTTCACTCGGATGAACTGTTTGCGTTGAGACATGAGAGCAGAAATGGTTCAAATGAACAAGATGGGTGTGATACAAGGCAAACAGGTCTGTAATCGGAAACATGTGCAAAGACCGATAACAACACAAATGATTACTGCTAACAAGCCGTGTGTGTTGTGAGCAAATGATTGCTGCTATACAATTGTGAGTGGTTGATGAAAACATCACCGACGGGTTCCATTGTTTAGTCCATGTGCGATGTGATTTTCTTTGTCCGCACAACATCTACACTCTGTCTACAGAGCATCAACATATATACTTAAAAAGACATCATTGCATAACCAAATTAAGCATACAATTACACAAGTTACTACCCACATAACAATTCAACACACCGAAGTAAGCAATTACATGCATACTAAAGTAGGAGAAACGAGGATCTAATCATATAATTATTGTTGCGATGACGCTTGCCATTGCTCTGCTTACGGCTGGATCCCTAGCCATTTTGGGGAAGGAGGCACTTCCTCATGTCAACATCCGCCTGTACATGTCATAGCTCGCGTACGCCTCCTTTGCCGCGTACACAGCATGAGCTTTGCCGAGTTTCTCCATCCAGGCTGAGTGTCAAGCACACTTGTCCTTGTTGCACGAATCCTTCATGTCTCTGTAGTAGGGGTCGATGATGGCCTCGGCGAGGTGAACCAGTGAGTCCTTCTCATGCTCCTTGCTGCCCCAGATCTTGTATTGGCCCTGGATGTCGACAAGATTCTGGCAGGTGATGCCCGAATTCTCGATCGCCTTTACATCGTTGGTCATGTCCACCATAGGGAACATGTAGAGGGGGCTGTTGACAAACCTGGCGAAACGCTCGCAAGTCCTTGTGGCCAGGCAGTAGTGGTAGACAAGGACATGATGGCGCACACACATCTGGGTGACGGCGACCTTGGGATGAGACCCGGCACGAGCGCGGGTGTACTCGAGGTCGAACCCGACCACCTTGTACTCCTCCACGGCAAGCAACAACTCCATGATGTGGATGGAGTGCTCCACCCAGACCGGGTCGTTGGTGTACACCACCGAGAGGTCCATGAACCTTCTGCGGGTGTCCACCATGGCACGCATGGTGAACTGCTGCTCGTCGTCAGCAGCCGCTCGGAGCGCCATTGGAACCAGCAAGATACCCTCTAATAATTTCTCGTGGTGGGTGTGCTTCTTGCAATGGTGGGGCGTGATCGAAAGGTTGAAGAGACACAAGGGTTAAATGGCTGCTGTAATAAATGGGGGCCGGCCGGCCTATAATCATCATGTCTTGTCACAGTGTTAATAGCGAAGGATTCCAGTGCATGCTTGACAACACCGCACCGCACGCGTGGGCTCAAAGAGGCGCCAAATGTATCGTCGGCGAGCCTATTCCCACGCTACTGCGCTGTTTACCGCACAAGCTTCCCGCCTAGCTAGTTTGGCCACACGTCGGCTAGAAGAGGGACAAATCGTGGGCGTTTATTGGCAAAAAGCTTTGTAAAAACGAAGTGTGTGGAATGACTTCGATCATAAGTTTACCCGTGGGTGATGAGGTCAAAGTTACACAGAAGGGTGATGATGGACACTCGAGTGTGATAATTAATTCTACGCTCTACAGTGCACACGGCGGAAGAAACCAACTGTGTGCAATAATGCCGAAGATCGCAGTCGAGTTAGCTATACAGATCGTGTGCTGTGAGTTCGACAAGGTAAACTGATAAAAGAATGGTTAATAAAATCTAAGACTGTTGCATATTAAGGTCAAAATAGTGTTAGCAATATACGAGTCTCATATGATGCCATTTCAACAATTGTACCACAAAAGCTTGAAATGTTACAAGGTTCAAATTCCAGAGTTATATGGCTCAAATTCGAAGATTACAAGGTTCAAACTGATATTAGAAATGAAATTCAGCTCATCAGCTGCAAACGCTCGCACTGATCCGCTAAACATGGATATCAGAGAGGTTCAAACTAATATCACCGCTTCTAAGTCTGGTTTCAAAACCTCACAATTTTTGCAAAGGGGTCAGCCACTGAGAAGTCATGTATGGGGTTGACATGATGACTTCCGATTACTCTGTCATCTGAAGTTCCAAAATGAAATTCAGCATTTTGGAGCCTACTCCATTCCACTGCAGGCGCCGACGCTGATCAACAAACCATTCATTTGTTTTTGAAATAAATGTAGGGCAAACCTCATTTCCTTCAGCACCCTTGCTCTCAAAACAAAGAACCTGGCGAATATAATCTCCGATAAGGTCCCTTGATAGGAGTTCAAAGTAATTTCTGAGAGATGCAGATCTAGGCATTCGACGTGATTGTTATATTGTATCACATTATCCACCACCGGGCCTAATCTTATATGCAAAAGAAGAAAACATGTTAGTGCCTACATGCAGTTTTGAACATTACTACATGCCTATTTGGTTTGCAGGATTTGTAAAATGCACTAACATGCCATCTTTGATCTGACATGATTAACATGGGCATTTGATTACATCTAGAAAAATGTAGCCTTCTTCACAAGAGGTTGGAGTGGATGAAAAGTTCCCTAAGAAAACTTTAACTCCCTTATGGTTAACATTTAACAGGAAAGGAACATCACCTCGATATATAGCTTCTCCAGGCACAGAAAGCACCTCAAGAAACTAACAACTTGCTCCAGGTTGGGGTCGATAGATTCCAGTGCCAAGACCTTCACTGTGCGCGGTTTCGGGGTCAAGCTTCTCGGAATCATTTTCTGAATGACAGACGAACAAACATCTTCAAAATTAGAAATAATGTTAATTTGTAGAAGGTGAGGTAGAAGGCGGCTGTTCTACCTGAACAGGTGTGGATCCAATAACAAGTTCGGAGTAATTGTGAGACGAGTAGCCCACCACTATCAATTTCGGCGCAGAAATGACATTGATTCTTGTTGGATCTTCTTGATCAACTACAAGTAATCTCTCAAGTGCAGGTGTGTCCTCAATGACCATATCGTGGTACACATCTTGTGATGTCTTCCTACCGCACCAACAACACACATAAATAGTCTGGAGAGTCATGGAGGTGATGTGGAAGGTACTCAACCCATTGATCGCCTGAAGACGAAGGTACTCGAGTGTAGTACAACCACAGAGCAGGCGCTCCATGTCACCGTTTGAGAGGCAGATGGCGATGAGCTTGAGGTGCTTCAGTCGTGGTAGAATAAGAGCGGGTGCATCATTATGGGGGATGGCAGTTCCTGAACTTGGCGACGCACAGCATGGTCGTGAGGTTGAGTGGGGAGTTGGCAACGACCGGATATGCCCATCATCAAAAGTGATCTCCTCTAGATGATCTAGGGCGGGGGATCATAACCAGTCGTCAAGCTTGGCTCGGTCCTTGCTGTTGGAACGGAACTTGCCCATTCTAAGGCCAAAAGGTTGGGCTAAGGTGGCTGCCGAGGATCTTGGAGAACACATCCAAGCTTTTGCGATAGCCATAGTAGAGCTCGTGGGTGTCGATGAGGTTGAGAGGTCTGGAGTTCCATAGGGGGCGCCACCATCGGGAAAGGACGGTTGCACCCCATATTTGATTGGGAGGAGGGAGATGATGACTCTCAACATATCATCAGGGAGACTGCTGATGAAGTCTAGGCCTGATGGAGTCGCTTGCGGTTCTAGCTCGCCCCGACCTCCGCTTGTTGGCAGCCCCGTTCTCCACCTCCAGAGTCTCCTTGTCAGCGGCGCTTTCTGATAGAAATGGGAGTACAGGGAATATTTAGTTAAAACAGGGCAATAGAAAAGTGTATTGGTAACTAGAAGTTATTAGGTAGGAATATAGTAAGAAAATGGAATAACAATTGGTTGCTTAAATACTACACAATTCATTTGACATTGCTGGGTAAGTCAACATGCATATAGTTGAAAAGAAAACTTACTTCGAACAAAGTCTGGACGGATGATTTTGTCAGGGAAGTTATCATACATCTCATGACCAGCCCCTTTTATGTGTAGTGCAATTTTAGTGCCATCTTTTAGTACATAAAACTTTGTAATTTCTTTCCAAAAGCCAGTGCCAAAATAGGAGTCACCACATTCATCAAGTCTTACAGTAGCAACGATTGTAAATCCATGGTTTGTGTGCAGTATGACATCCGTGGAGCCTTCATCTATGTAAAGGGAAAAATTGTGCACTACATAACTTGTTGCGTAGCAAGGGATGTTCTGCAGAAAATGATAGGATTGTTAAAGAAAATATGATAACATGCAAATATGGGCCCAAATTAAAAGAACTATACAACAGTTGAAATCGAAGGACAAAAATCTGTAATTAAACAGATAGGGTAAACATGATGTCATGAAAATATGAGAGTAATCGAAAGAACAATACATCGTTAATTTGCCTAATATAGAAAGAAGAGGGAAAAAATCCCCTTCGACGTATATGGTGCATGTGCCACCTTTTATCCAGATGTAGTAATATTTAGAATATGTTCAGGAAAGTAGGCCATGCCAACCGATTTAGGGTGATATTGAACATATCGCGCGCGTCCTCAAGTTATCTGGTATGGTGAGATGGAATCTCTGGCGGAGGTTGCAAAGCCCTGAAGTGTAGGTGCACTGTACATTCTATGAATGAAAGAAAACCCTCAAATTAACTCAAATAAAAATGAATTCACGGCGATTTCCACCGGGTGATTAAGGGAGGCAGATGAACTGGGATAAGAGATGACATAATATCTCGTTAAATTAGTTACCTTATCGTCCATGAGAAAGAACCCTCAGTACAGCAGATTCTCCAACCGAGCGGAGCTGGGTCGACCGCGAGCAGCGTCGAGAAAGTCGATGGCGATGGGCGGCGGCAAGCGGAAGTGGCGAAATGTGGTGGGCTTTGCCGGCAGCCTGGCGGTGGCAGGAGTTGATCTAAGTGTTTACCGCCACGATAGGCGGTGCCATGGCATAGACGCGGAGGAGCTTGTGCAGGTGTGAACGGGGAACGTACCGCAGGGGCCGAGGGGGTGGCGGGCGGGGTGGGGGTTTTTGTGACATGGGGATGGTGAGGGTTTTCTTTTTTCTTTTTTGAATTGGGTGGTGAGGGTTTTCTGTCCCACAAAGAATTTTGGGGGCGACGGTTTGCTAGAGCGAACCATGCGCGATTGACGCAATAGGCAAAATGAAAGTCATTGCACACGGTTCTAATTTTGGGAGCCATGTGTGATTGATGTACTACCTCCATCCTGGTTTATTGGTCCCCTTTGTAATTTTTACCAAATTTTGACCAAATATTTAACATACTCAGACATAGATAATAAGCGTACACGTACATAAGCATAGTTCAATCACAAGTACATAGTTCAACCGCATCAAGCATACTCAAGCGTACATAGTTCGATCCATCCCACATCTCATCTCACATGCGGCCGTCATGATCCTAAAGCTTCTCCAGGTACTCGGCGTATGTTCTATACGCCACCCTGCAAGAATACTTCTGCTTGAAGGAGCCAACGACCCGTCCTCTTGCATGCGCTAGAACACTTAGATATGTGTCATGAAGCTTCTGGTTGCAAAATGGGCATCCATAGCAGCCGTTCCAGGTGCTAATACGCATGTTATGCATTCCCGCATAAAGCTCCCTCAGGATTTGCCTCTTGTACCTCCTCTGGCCATCTTCATCCTCGTTATCCACATCGTCAGACAACATCTATACAAATAGTAAAACAAATTTGGCATCGAATCAATGATTACATGCCGTGAAGTAGGATTAGGAATTTATGGCTATTTATTTATACATATCCAGAGATTATGGTTTGATTTTTAAGCACAGTCGTCTATGTACAGACCAATCTTGAAGAAAATAATGGCACAAACATATGTAGGTCATTCAAAATCAATTGTCAAGCCCTGGCTAGGAATTATTAGCACGAACACTAACCCTAGTCGGATTACTAGCAGAAATCATTTGCACAGATGAAACAACTAATCACCTATCACCTGTACCATTCAAACAATTAATACACTACACAGATCTAACGAAACTTACTCAGATTTTATGGATTGGGAGAACATAACCATAGGGTTTCTATTCCAAAAAGGGAGAGGCAGGAGTAACCAGAGAAAGCCTATGATATATTTGACACATAAATGGGTATAGATGACTAACCAGCTGTCCGTCATCGTCGGAGTCATCGCCAGAGTGGTCCTCGGAGTCGTCACCGGAGTGGTCGTCGGAGTCGGTGTGGAACTCCGCCTCCGGCTGTGGAAGCTCGACGCCGTCGACGACGTTAGGGTGCAGCAATAACTCGCCAGTGGTGATGGCAACCTGTGTCTCCATCTCCACGCCGTGCTCCGGTGCTTTAGCAGCCCCAGCGTCGCCACTCCCTCCGAGGGGGCATTTCGGCGGCATCCTCATACACTGACAGCTTTGAGGACTGAGAGCGGCGTCGAGGATGCAAGCAGGGAAAGAGGATTGTGTGTGTCTATAGCGAGGATGGGGGGTGCGGCCGCTTGGGTGCACCATTAATATGGAGTAGTGGGAGTTGTGGGAGAGAGACGGGCGGCGGTCAAACCGATGGCTTGCCTCCCGGTGAGCCCGCGCACCAGACTGCTAGCATGCCTACCAAAGTTTCACACAACTATTCGCACGCCCCCCGATGACACTGCGCAGCGACCACGCCTCCGTCAATTTCACACACCTACACGCAGGCCTCCCCGTCTGACTACGCGGCGGACTGCTCGAATGCTTCCCGTCAACTCACGCCTGCTTGCACGGCACACGGGTCGCGCGGCGGCACATATATTGTTTTTCTATTTGAATGATTAATGCTGCCGCTTTATTGCTTAACCGAAGCATGGCACGTATCCATTGTTGGTCTAACGCTCACGGTTCGAATAAATAATCCATTGGGGATATTAGTTCCCAATTATTAATAATCTCCCATCTGTAATTAGATAAAGATTACATCAAAACTGGTCTCAAATTTGACAAAAAAGTACAATGCCACTTTGTATTGGTGTCCATATGACAACATGATAAGTTTCATGAATTTCAAATAAGTTTTGGATGTACTAGAATTTAAAAATCAAGATTCTCAATGTTTGAAATTTGTTGCACGGAGAGTAAACATGCACCCAATGAGACACATGTGTTTTTGCAATCCATTTAGGTGCACTATCACGTGTGCATTTAGCTCAAATTTGATTTTTGCACATTATACCCGTAGAAAATCAATCAATCAATGTACTAAAACGTCTTAATGATCTCTGTGATTTTTTTGAAATTAAAACATCCCTCCTTTGGTAACATATATGTTCAGCACGGGATAATTAATTTAACATGCATCATAGTTGCGGTGGATTCGCGGTGTGCGTGTGTGTGGGTGTGTGCGTCTGGGGGTGGCGGGTGGCTCGTAGTACACTACGAGTTGTGAGCCACCGTGAGGGTTGGACGTTTTGTTAGGCAGGCCGGTGCCACATCGGAGTCGTGAAATTGTCATTTAAAACATTACACAACCCTTTCATACATAAATGTTTTGGCCACATGCAGTCGATGGTTGTCCTACACGACACTCGATACTCGTGTGTGACACTTTCTGTGGGCCCGCGTGGTCGTCATCCATCACTTTGATGAACAGCCGGCAGTGAGGTTAATTTGACCAGCAAGGTAGAATCTTTTTTGTTTGTGTTATGGTGGTAGTACACGTCGAAGAGGTGGGAGGGGACTACACATATACTATACATACGCGTCCGTGAACAAGTACATCTCACTTAGTGTCGGGACTTTTTGTTTCCGAGGCACATACCACATCAAAATTGTGAAATTGGCAATTCAAACATCACACAACACCTTTTTGGGCCACATGTATATCCTGGCTAGGACACTCACGTGTGACGCTTCCATCTGTGGGCCCGCGAGGCCATTGTCGATGCATGCATGCATCACTTTGACCTACATCAGGAGAGGTTAATTAATTTCACCATCGATGAGGATTATTTTGGGTTGTACATATATTACAGCAGGAGCATATAGTATGCGGTGAAGAGGGGGGAAGGGGACCATCATATGTAGTACGCTTGATAAACCTCGCTCTGCGTGGGTGCATGGTTTACGGTTTTTGAGGCATGCAGCACATCAAAGTTGTGCATTTTGGGTATTCAACATATATATGTTTGGCCCACATGCAAAGCGGTGGTGGTTGTCCTCTCGCACCCACTTAAGCGGTTATCAGCGATATCGATGCTTTCCATTTGTGGGCCCACTTGGTCCATCACTACTTTTTGCCTGACAACAAGAGAGGTTAATTTGACTTAGGAGGGGATTATTATTTTTGCTCTGGGATGACATGCATGATACAACGACACATGAATCCTTCCCATCGAGTCGAAGTGGCTAGTATAACGACACATCATGAATCGATCTCGCTCTATGTGGGGAGCTAGTGTACAATTTTTGACGCACGCGCCACATCAATGTTGTGTATTCAAACATGCATGCACGCATCACCTCCATACATATGCATGTAGTGGTTGCGTTCAAACGGTACACTCCCTAGCGTGGTTATCGGTGACAAGCCTATATATTCGTGGGCCCGCGTGGACATCCATGATCACCTTGACCAACAACAAGATAGGTTACCATGGCGGATTCTTCATTTGGTTCGTGTTATCTCAGTATAGGTCATGGTGGGATTCAGACCTTAAGTCTGAGCGCATACACTATGCACGCATGCATGCATGAATCCCCGTTGTTGGCTTGAAGTGTGGTGTAACATACATATGAATCGTCAACCTAACCCTCACTCAGTGTGGGGATTTCTAGTTCGAAATCATGGTGCCACATCAAAGTTGTTCCATTGTTACTCAAAAACACACCTCTCCATACATATGTTTGGGCCACACGCATGCAGTGGTTGTCTTTGGGGACTAGCTACTTGCGTGACTATTGGCGAGCTAGCCCATCTCCGGGGTCGCATGGACGACCATCACTTTGACCAACAACAAGAGAGAGGTTGTACGACCAAGGTGGATTATTCTTGGTCCGTTTCACGATCCATCTTGGTGAGATAAGCCTCTCTGGCCCGCCGACTGAAAGTGTGTGTGTGGGGGGGGGGGTTGCTACTTTGCACTTTGCTAGGTGAACCTCGGTTTGGGGGGCATGCATTCATAGCTTAGGATTCCCTTCGTGGCGACACGAGGGGTGGGGGCTGCTAGCCACTTCACACTTTGCTAGATGAACCTCGGTTATGGGAGGAGGGGCATGCATTCATAGCTAGGATTCCCTTTGTGCCGACACGAGGGGGGAGGGCTGCTAGCTACTTTGCACTTTGCTAGGTGAACCTCGGTTGGGGGGGGCATGCATTCATAGCTTAGGATTCCTTTCGTGCTGACACGAGGGAGGAGGGCTGCTAGCTACTTCACACTTTGCTAGGTGAACCTCAGTTGGGGGGGCATGCATTCATAGCTTAGGATTCCCTTCGTGCCGACACGAGGGAGGGGGCTGCTAGCTACTTCGCACTTTGCTAGGTGAACCTCGGTTGGGGGGCATGCATTCATAGCTTAGGATTCCCTTCGTGCCGACACGAGGGAGGGGGCTGCTAGCTACTTCGCACTTTGCTAGGTGAACCTCGGTTGGGGGGCATGCATTCATAGCTTAGGATTCCCTTCGTGCCGACACGAGGGAGGGGGCTGCTAGCTACTTCGCACTTTGCTAGGTGAATGAACCTCGGTTGGGGGGCATGCATTCATAGCTTAGGATTCCCTTCGTGCCGACACGAGGAGGAGGGGTGCTAGCTACGCACTTTGCTAGGTGAACCTCGGTTGGGGGGAGGGGGCATGCACTCATAGCTTAGGACTCCCAATTCATGCCGACACGAGGGGGGGGGCAAGCAATACCGTGCGCTTTGCGAGAGAGGTGCCACATCGAAGTTGCATTTGGTATTTGAAAATCAAACCACCCTTTTGATACATAAATTTGGTCCACATGCAAGTGTGTTCGTGTTCTGACCCTCTCCCGCATCATTTTTCGCCAAATTTATGAAGATTAGACAAGTCGGATGACGCAACAGTCATGGTTCACTCAAACTAACCATGTGCCACGCTAGTGCCCCTGTCACGCACACATCTCCACAGTACATTGGGCTCCACGAGGCTCCCCTCTCAAAAATATCTGCCTGCCTCGAGGGTTTTTCTGTTTCATAAAACACGGTTGTTATCTCCGGACCGTGTGCGATGCTTCTTGTTCCCAATCCCGCCTGCATCCCTAGAAAATATCTACCAGCCTCGAGGGTTTTTCTGTTTCATAACACACGGTTGTTATCTCTGGACCGTGTGCGATGTTTCTTCTTCCCAATCCCGCCCGCATCCCTAGAAAATATTTGCCCGCCTCGAGGGTTTTTCTGTTTCATAACACATGGTTGTTATCTCCGGACCGTGTGTGATGCACTATCATCAAAATTTTCAATAGCTCGACATTTCACTCCCGCGTAGTAAAATTTTCAGTACCCGTGTCATTTCCTCAAAAACCCCGCCCCACCCCCTCAACACACACACAACACACACATACACACCCAAAACCTCCTGGGGCGTGTGTGCGCGCACACACACAGACCCTCCCTCGCTCGAAACCCTAGCAAGGTCCCCACCACCGCCGCAAGGCCTCCATTGTTAACATCTGCCGATTTGCCCGTGTAGCTTACCCATTGATCTCCATACCCAGGCCTCCCTGAGTTTCTTAGATGACGCCTACCAAATGCCCCCTTTCCCACAGATCCCCATCCGCATCCCCCACTCCATAGCACCACGGCCTAAGCCCATCTACGCTTCCCGTGGAGCTCGAGGAGCGACTTGTAACGCCCCGGATACAACTTTTCATATTTGTAACTCCGACTCTGGCCTTTTCCGGAGATGCGATATGATTTTCTTTCGTGGTTGGGTTTTTTCTTTGTTTTGCATTTTGTCCTTGTCATGCATTTCATATCATGTCATCATGTGCATCGCATTTGCATACGTGTTCGTCTTAGGCATCCGAGCTTTTTCCCTGTTGTCCGTTTTGCAATCCGACACTCCTACGTCCTCCGGCGCCCTCTTTTGTCTCTTTTCATGAGTGGGTGTTAAACTTTCTCGGAATGGACCGAGATTTCCCAAGCGGCCTTGGTACACCACCGGTAGACTGCCTGTCAAGTTTCGTGCCATTTGGAGTCCGCTTGATACTCCAACAGTTAACCAGGGAACCGTAAAGGCCTCGTGTGTGTTGCAGCCCAACACCCCTCCAAAACGGCCCAATAACCCATCCAAACCCCCTCCATCCTCTCGGTCGTTCGATCACGATCGCGTGGTCGAAAACCGCACTCCATTTGGACACTCCAAACTCCTCCTACCTATAAATATGTGTCTCCCTCTGAAATTTCGCGGACGAAACCCTAGATCCACTCCTCCCCGCGCCGCCAGACACGTCCGCCGATGGCCGGACATGTCCGCCGCTCCCCTCCACGTCGCCCGGACCAATGGGGTCGCGCCATGTCACCCCGCCGCCGCTCTCCGCCAACCCGCGACCGCCACCTATCATCGCCGGCCTCCCCACCGCGCCGCGGGCCGCGGAGCCCACGGCTGGCCCGCGACGGCGACCGCGCCGAGCCGCCGCTCGGCCGAGCCCGCATCCTCGCCGCCGGCTTCCCCGCCACCGCGCGCCCTGCTCGCCGGCGTCCTGCGCCGCCGCCTTGCGCCTCCGCCGACCGAACCTCCACCGCCTCCATGCCGCTGCGCGCCGCCCGCCACCACCTCGCCGCACCGCCGCGCCCAGCCGCCCGCCGCCTCGGCCCCTCACCGGCGCGCCACCTCGCCAGCACAGTTCCCGCCGCTGCCGTCGTTACTCGCCGGCGCCGCCCCGCCTCGGATCTGTTTGGATCGGGATGATATCCACCCGTCCCCGATCCAAACGCGTCGCCCGCAACCGGATCCACCACGTCCCGGGATATCCCCGTCCCGCATTGACTTCTTCCAGAGGTTGATTTTTTCTCTAGGTCCTTTTTTCTGTGATGATTTTATGCCATGTTCATTGCATCATAACTCTGAGACCGTAGCTCCGTTTTGTGCGTGCAATATATCAAAATATTCATCATGATGTGCTCTTCATTTTGTTTTATTGTAACATGCTTGTTTGAGTCCATCTTGATGCCCAAATTGTTGATGCAAGAGTGCTATAAAATGTTAGGTGTTGTTTCTTAGTAGAGTATGAGCATTTGTCATTTTTGCTACATTTATTGTGTGCTGCATATGGGCATGAGCTCTACATGTGTTTTGGGTTATGCCATGCCATCTTTACGGGGGTGTATGCCATGTATTTTTGTGATTAATGTGGTGACTAGCACATGCATGCAAAGTAGCTCTCGTGTTATTGTTGATTCCAGGGACTTGGAATTTCACTAAGTCATTGCTCTGCTGTTATTTTTATGCCATGTATTCATGTTGCTACAGTGAGATCCATGCTTCTTTTGAGTATGTTCCTTAAGGATGATTTGGACATATGGTCATGCTCTATCCATCCATGCCCCTGTTTGCATTTATGGAGTGACCTAGCATGACTCAATGTTGCTCTACTTTTGCTATAAAATATTTCTGGCAGATTGTTTACGTGTTAATCAATTTTGCCAAGGTTGTTGTAGTTGATCCATGCATGCTATGAGTTTGTTCTTGCCATGGTTAGCTTCATGAACATGTATTCTTGCTGGTAGTATGCTTAACTTGTCATGCAATGCCTTGTGATGAGTGAATCGAGCTCGCAAACATGCCTTCATAATTTTGTTGATGCCATGTCCAGTTTTCTGCTAAGTCTGAATCTGTTAATGAAACTTGCTATGTTTACATGGGTGCCATCATATTTTCTGATCCTTTTTGGCTTATGGTCAGTAAGGGACTTTTGTTATATGCTTTGAGTAGATTCATGCCATTCCTTTGTTTGCTATGTTCTGTTCCTGTAGCATGTCATTATCTTGCTCTAAACATTGCTTCCTGATGTTAATTCCTGATATGTTAGTATTTTCACTAAGTTTGTGATGGTGATATCTTTTGCACTTTTGTCATGCTTGTTTGAACCTGCTATTGTGTGATTTAGCCGTATCTCAGTGTTCATATTTTGTAAAGCATCTTGAGTAGATCACTGCCATATGCTTTGTCGCTATGTTGGAGTGCAGTAGCTTAGTTTCTTGTTGCATTCTAGATGGCATCGTGTTGTTAATCACAGAATTGTGCCATTATTGTTTTGCTTGCCATTTGCAAACCGTGCATCCGATTCCGGTGATCTTTATATCGATTTTGACCGAAATCAACTCATCTTTCCAGCGGCGCAGTTGGTTTGCCAAGTTGAGGCCTGGTTCAATCTTTTCCTTCCGGAGCTCGCATAAGCATTGCATACCACATCCCGCATGTCATGTCATGTTTTCCATCATGTTGCTTGCGCATTGCATCGTGGTTGGTTGTGGTTTCCTTTGCTTGTGTTCTTGCCTTGGGTAGAGCCAGGAGACGATTACGTGATCGAGGAACTCGTTGAGTACGCTTACGAGGATCAAGCTTTCGTCAACTCGGAGAACTTTGCACGCAAGATGACCATACCCTCGAAATCACTTCTATCTTTGCTTGGTAGTTGCTCGCTCTATTGCTATTGCCGCGATGCCTACCACTTGCTATATCATGCCTCCCATATTGCCATGTCAAGCCTCTAAACCACCTTGTCCTAGCAAACCGTTGTTTGGCTATGTTACCGCTTTGCTCAGCCCCTCTTATAGCGTTGCTAGTTGCAGGTGAAGATGGAGTTTGTTCCATGTTGGAACATGGATATTGTTGGGATATCATTATTACATATATTGTTTACTTTAATGCATCTATATACTTGGTAAAGGGTGGAAGGCTTAGCCTTATGCCTGGTGTTTTGTTCCACTCTTGCCGCCCTAGTTTCCGTCATACCGGTGTTATGTTCCTTGATTTTGCGTTCCTTACGCGGTTGGGTTATGATGGGAACCCCTTGACAGTTTGCCTTGAATAAAACTCCTCCAACAAGGCCCAACCTTGGTTTTAACATTTGCCATCTAAGCCTTTTTCCCTTGGGTTCTGCAGACTCAAGGGTCATCTTTATTTTAACCCCCCCAGGCCAGTGCTCCTCTGAGTGTTGGTCCAAAACAGAGCCACTTGCAGCGCCACCTCGGGGAAACTTGAGGGTTGGTTTTAGTTGTACATAGTGTTCATCCGATGTGCCCTGAGAACGAGATATGTGCAGCTCCTATCGGGATTTGTCGGCACATCGGGCGGCTTTGCTGGTCTTATTTTACCATTGTCGAAATGTCTTGTAACCGGGATTCCGAGTATGATCGGGTCGTCCCGGGAGAAGGAATATCTTTTGTTGACCGTGAGAGCTTGTGATGGGCTAAGTTGGGACACCCCTGCAGGGTTTTGAACTTTCGAAAGCTGTGCCCGCGGTTATGGGCAGATGGGAATTTGTTAATATTCGGTTGTAGAAAACCTGACACTTAATTTATTTTAAAATGAATCAACCGCGTGTGTAGCCGTGATGGTCTCTTCTTGGCGGGGTCCGGGAAGTGAACACGGCTTTGGAGTTATGTTTGAACGTAAGTAATTTCACGATCACTTGATCACTTCTAGTTCACGACCGTGCTTTGCTTCTCTTCTCGCTCTCATTTGCTTAAGTTAGCCACCATATATGCTAGTGCTTGCTGCAGCTCCACCTCACTACCTTTTTCCTACCCATAAGCTTAAATAGTCTTGATCGCAAGGGTGTGAGATTGCTGAGTCCCCGTGACTCACAGATACTTCCAAAACAGTTGCAGGTGCCGATGATGCCCGTGCAGATGATGCAAATGAGCTCAAGTGGGAGCTAGATGAAGATCGTGTTCGTTATGTTGTTTTGTTTCCAGTTGATCAGTAGTGGAGCCTAGTTGGGGCGATCGGGGATCTAGCATTTGGGGTTGTCTTTCTTTATTTGGTTCCGTAGTCGGACCTTGATTGTATTCTAGATGATGTAATGCTATATTCATGTATTGTGTGAAGTGGCGATTGTAAGCCAACTCTTTATCCCTTTCATATTCAGTACATGGGATGTGTAAAGATTACCCCTCTTGCGACATGCCTACTATGCGGTTATGCCTCTAAGTCGTGCTCCGACACGTGGGAGATATAGCCGCATCGTGGGTGTTACACGATTGGCCCAAAAGAGGTGTATAGCGGTCTCTTCGCCCGACGACGCTGAGGAAGCTGATGACCATTACTAGTGGCAGGCACTCAAGCAGCGGGCTAGAGTATGCGGACATGTCTCTGCCGCCGGCTACGACATTGAGGTCATCGACAGTGACGGCCAGAGGCGGGCTATGTCACAGGTTAAGTGGCCCACCCCCAACCCCTCGGGTTCGACCGCCGTCGATCTCATCCATGGCCCCGCCACTGATCTCCTCTGGCTCACTGTCAACAATTTACCATTCTACATTGCCATCGAGCCCCTTTTGTCATTTCTGAAGGACATGTTCTGCGGTGCTGGCTTGGGATCCACAGCTTCCAAGTGAGACCTCATCGACAGCGACCACGAGGAGGGCACCCTCTCCGGCTCTTCCAAGGGGAAAGAGCCCATCTGCTCTTCCAAGGGGAAAGCGCCCGTCTGCGACATTAGGGAGGGCACCCTACAGTCGTGCTCTTCTAAGGGGAAGGAGCCCATCTGCGATAACATGGAGTGCATCCAGGGTTCATGCTCTTCCCACGGGAATGAGCCCATCTGTGACAAGTGAGGAAACCCATGATTTGTTTTGCCATGCCTCTTCACAGGGGGAAACCCATGATTTGTTTTTTCGAGTCCCTTTTGTAGTATAGTGAGAATATGTCCAGTTTTAATTGCTATATCTGGTTGTTTGTAGTATGCATTGTCTATTTCAGTTGTTCACAATGTGATGCTCTATATGTGCAATTATTTACTATGCAGTACATTTCATCAATCCCGTTTTAAACATACTAATAGGAATGCATATATTTGCTTGCTGTTAAGCCTGTTATACCTAGCATATGCCTCTTTTAAAGTTTTTTGATTGTTCGGTTGTTTGTAGTTAGCATATGTCTAGTTTCAAATGCTATCTTTGGTTGTTTGTAGTATGCCTTGTTTATTCTAGCTATTCACAATGTGATGTTCTATATGTGCAAGTATGAACTGTGCAGTTCAATTTCATCAGTACCAGTTTCAACAATACCACTATGAATGACTATATTTGGTTGTTGCATCTTGTAGTTAACATGCCTTTCCATTTTTATTTAACAATAACCAGTGTACTTAGACCGGCACAATACCAGTTTGAATGACTATGTTTGCTTGTTGTTAAATGTTAGGCTTGTTGTAGTTAGCACACCTTTCCACTTGTTTTGCTTTACTAGCATGCTTAAACCTGCACACTGAAGCTATCTTTTGGAGATTATTTTGTCGGCCATGTATAATTTTGGTTGGTGTTTAGCCTGTTGTGCTTAACATGCTTCTCGATGTACCTACACAGGACAATTTTGGGAACAACTGTTGTTTTCCATCGAGGTTAGTTTCATCCCATGGCTTATATCTGCTCACTGTTCAGGATATCGGTAGCTGGTACCATATAGGCTGGCGGCTGATAAGGGACTAATCGGTGAATCAGACTTTTAACTGAATATATCTGCAACCCATTTATCGTTAGGTTAACTAGGACATATGTAATATATCTGAGGCTACATAGCAACATGCACTGTACTTAATGTCTAAATATGCAATCCTAGGCTACATAGAAACAAGGAAGAGTGTTACATTAATGTTCTAATGATGTCTAGATACACGTAGAAGAACAGCAGCAGCAACAACAACAGCAACAACATAGCCCTGTTTGGATACTCAACTTAGCTAGAGGTTAGAGTTAGTTTCTAGCTCATTACTAACCCTGAACTAACTCCATCCAAAGAGTTTTTTGGATGGCAGGGTTAGATTGACAATAAATGCACTAGGAGAACTAGCTCCAATTAGCACCTCTTGGGTTGGCTAGTTTTTTTGGGTGGGTTATAGATGCAACTAGCTCAAACTAGCCCTCATGTTTAGATATACTTTAGGGCTATTTGAGCCCGAACTAGCTCGAACTAACTGTAACCCCTGGATACAACAGCAGTTAATCAGCCGATAATTTGTAAGAATGCACTAAACTCCTTCCGGCCCATAATATAAGATGTTAATTCATCTAATATGTGAGTATATTGGATGTTATAAGATACTCCCTCCGTTCCTAAATATTTGTCTTTTTAGAGATTTCAAATGGACTACCACATACGGATGTATATAGACATATTATAAAAGAGTCTTGTACTACATCATTGTGCAATTGTACGTTGTTTAGCTTCTAATATTAACTTGGTGCTTTTAGGTACATATGTCATTGGTAAAGATCCGCGCTTTGACCCTTTCTGCGTATGGGGCAATGAGATATCGATGAACCAGCATCAAGTGAGGAAGCTGATAAAGATAGTTAGTAAAATGGGTCCAAAGATGGCAATTAAACTATTTGTTTACACTTTATCCAAGACAACAGCGAACTGCAGGATGGTAAGTAAGAACTCAGCAGCCTTCTTTTTACTGCCCATAATGAGTTGTGTTAGATGACAATGTCTAAATCTTTTCCTTTGCAGTGGTTGCCAAAGCAGTTTACTCAAGATTACCTCTCAAAGTATATGATTGGTGGGCATGCAAAGGTTAAAGTATTTCTACCAGAACACGATGATTATCTAGATGTTTTCATGAAGACCGTGAAGGATGGACGGTCGACCATCACAAGGGGTTGGACTAGAGTCGTGCCTGCCTTCTGCATGGAGGAGGGAACAATATGGGCATCCGCTTCACCTTGTTAGGAACCAGAATATATTTCACCTCTTTATTTACCGTCTTTAATAGTACAAGTATACAACTATGGTTCATCATTCTTTATTTGGTTCTTATGTAATTCTTGAACATGTGTACCTATGAATCGAATAATGCATTGGTTGTTTGAACCTGATTGATATGAATAAAGCTATAGCATACATTCAAATTCAAATTCAAATCCGGTATAATTTGAAATAGCAGTAATTAAATTACAGTGAAATTATGCTCTCCAGGTTGTTACTGCACACACGGTTGGTAAAACACAAACGTTTGCGATACACACCATAATCCGAGATGGTTCACAAAGAGGAAACATGTGCAAGCATTCACACAGTTGCCGTTTCCAAAGCGTGTGCGATGTCAGGCAATATCACAAATGGTGCGGGCAAACTAAACGTTTGTGTTAGTTGCCTTATCATACACGATTCGCAACCATGAACTGTTTATGATGAAGTATGCATCATAAACATTGCACCACAGAATAGCGTGTGAGGTAGTTGTCATGTACGCCGATGTCGGTGTACAAAAGTAGGGGCTCTCCTTTTACACCCCTTAACTTGTGCACGGGCAGTCAGAGCCGCGCCCACGGCCACACGAAGCAGGGTAGAGGAGGGATGCCAGAGCACAAGATGACTAGAGCAACGCCAAGACCAGAGATGCAGAGAGAGCAAGAGGGCGAGGTGGACTCCCCCGGCAAGACCCTTGCTGGGGTGGCTTCCGCAGCCTCGGCAAGATCCTTGCTGGGGCAACTTGCCTAACGCCAACAGAGCGCGCCACCCTTGAGCCCAAGGGGTTCCCACACCATATTGGAACCAAGGCTCGGGAGGCACCTCCGTGGTGGCATGCAGATCTTTGTAGAGATCATAGACACATAAGATCAGATGAAAACCAAAAGACGACGATCCTTGGTGAGATCCTTGCCAAGGAGATCCACGAGACCCCCGGCAAGATCCTTGCCAGGACGACCGTGGTGCCGCAGCAAGACCCTTGATGGGCCCTCGGCAAGACCCTTGCCGTGGACGCCTGCGGGGCCGCAGCCAGGCCCATGTCCGCCAAGACTCCACCACCGCTCCCATACAGCTGCCAACTCGACCAGCTGAGCAGGCATCTGCGTGGCAGCTCACGGCCTCTACACCAACTCAGCAAGCACCTGCGTGGTGGTATGCAGATCTTCGTGAAGGCTCCACCACCGCGCCATCCCACCAGGCAGCCAACGTGGCTCTACAACACCTCGTCAGCTTGGACGCGCGTCTGAGCCAGGCGAGGCGACGATAGCTGGGACGAGCTTCTTTGCCGTCCCCAATAAAGCAAGAGGGGCACGTCGGCAGCGCATTAAATGTGTTTGTACGATGGTGCCAGGGGATAGACTCAGCCCCTGTACACCTTTCCACCTCCTGTGTGCCACTGTGGCGACCCTTTTTTGTCTATAAAAGGAGGCCCGAGGCGTACTGGAGGGGGATTCGGATCTTTTGGACTAGAGAGCCACTGCAGCTAGTCCAAGGACACAAGAACGCCTAAATATACATCGAAGCAGGACTAGGGTTTTATGCGTCTCCGTGGCCCGAACCTGGGTAAACGATTTGTGTGCTGACCGCCAGACCTACTCTTTGCACAACCCCGCGCCTGCCAACCGTAGAAGGGATCCCAATGACCCCATAGGTGTCGTATCCCACCGACATCTCTGGCGCGCTAGGTAGGGGGTGCGCAGTTGTGAGAATCCGGTCTAGTAGTTAGTTTAGTAGTTCTTCATTGCCATGGCTCCCAAGAAGAAGACGATCACGGCGATCGACTCGTCGGGGGCCGAACGGCCCGTACTAGTGCGGGCGAGTGGTGGGCAGTCGCAGACGGAAGCTGAGCCGTGGCTCGCGAACACCCGGATTGCTCTGGCAGCCAAAGCCTGGCGAGCGGCGTCGTCCGTGCGTGAGACGACGGGCCACATGCCACAAAATCCAAATACGGAGCCAGGCCCCCCGCAGGTGGCGCGGGGCCCTCCATGGGCAGTGTCGTGCCACCCACGGGCGGCGCGGCGACTTCTGAGGCACCTACGCCGGCGCCCCTGACACGCTCTTCCCAGGTTGTGCGCGACGAGCAGCGTCACCACGCTGGCGACCCTGGGCACCGTCATGGGAAGAGTCCTGTGCATCATTCGCGGGACGTAGAAGGCCAGCACGCGCGCCGAAGTGCTGGCGAAAATGGCGTACAGCCGCTGGGCCATGATAGAGATCCTTCTAACGTGGTTAGAAGTCGGAGCGCATCACGGTCCATGCAGCTTTCGCCACCACCCATGCCAGCGGAATATTTGGCACGCGCGTTGTTACTCCTCGACTTTCCTCCTGCCGCGGAGAAACTCGATGAGTGGAGATCCACCATCCGAAGCCTCGTCGGCGTTGCCAACAAAGATGAGCCATGACTGGTGGGGCCCTCTGGTTGGCGCTTCGTCGAGCCGACGCAGGCCAGTGGTGGAAGGATCGAGGGTGTTGCGGCCATGGTGTACTCTCCTCCATGACAGCCACCGCGGGTGTCGATCCGTCGTGACGACGCTTGTGATAACATTTCCGTAGCATCGTCCGACCCAAGGACCCACCGCGATCAGCGCCAAGTTCTTCGGGAGCGAGCCCGTGAAGACGCTCGAACCACCATCGAACGCCAACGCGATGCGTGCCACCAGTCAGATAGGCAGGCGGGGCCCACTATGGACCACCCAGCACTGGGGGGCTCTGGTGACCTACCCTATGAGGTGGGTTGCCCGGCCTTTACTCGTGAGCGGTGGCAGTTCCAATGGCCCTCCCACCGCACGTTCAAGCCAGACGTTGGCGAGAAGTACAATGGCAAGACCCACCCGTTAGAGTTCCTCAGCATCTACACCATCGCGATGCAAGCTACTGGAGCCCGCGGCGACAAGGTGCTTGCCAATTATTTCCTGCTGGCACTCAAACCTAATGTCATGTCATGGCTGATGCACTTGTCGGCGGATTCCATTTCTTCTTGGTCGGACTTGTGCCATGAGTTCGTTGGCGCCTTTACCGGAGGCCACCAAGCTCATGGCCAGGCAAGCGATTTGCATATCATCCCCCAGAAGGAAGGTGAAACCCTGCGCAAGTACATACATAGGTTCAGCCGGGTGCAATACAACATCCCAGATGTTCATCCCGCCGCTGTGATCAGCGCATTCCATCAGAATGTGCGCAACCGCAAGATGCGTGAAGAGCTGGCAATGAACAAGGTCAAGGATGTGGCCAAACTTTATGTTCTGGCCGATAGGTGCGCTCGAGCGGAAGAGGGGAGGAAGTACCCCGGCGAGGATGCCGGCGCGGAAACCGACTCCACAAACGAAGATGCGGCCACCCCGATGAAAAAGGGCCGGCGCTGCAACAGGAAGTGCAAGGGCAAGACCGTGCTTGCCGTCGAGGGATCCGAGGACGCCAGTGCTGCCAAGAAGGCCAAGGCAGACGACCCCGGCAAGGAAATTGCCGGGTGCTCCGCTTGCCGGGCCTTGGCGGCCGCCGACAAGCCAGGAGGCTCCGACAATCAATATTGCAAGATCCATCGCACCAAGGGCCACGACCTCCAGAACTGCCGGCAAGTCGAGCTGCTTGCTGAGAAGCAAAAAGCCGAGTATGAAGGCGGGACAAGGAGAAGGGCCAGGATGGTGCGGAGGGGTCTGGCAAGAAGCGTGGCAGCCAAGGAGTCTGCTGCAAAAAGGATAATCAACAAGAGAGGCCCGCTCGGGGCCGCGACAAGAAGCAAGAAGATGATGATCATGACGAAGATGACTAGTCCGGCGAGCACGAGTTCCAGAAGGCCGTGGAGGCCATGTGCGTCGACCGTGGCGCCTCGTTGCACACTTCTCACGGCCAACTCAAACAGTGGGCGCGTGAGATTACAACAACGGAACCATCCCTCGATGCTCAGAGGCCACTAAAATGGTCCAGCACACCTATCATTTTCGACGCCAAGGACCACCCTGACCGCACGACTGCGGTCGGGTGTTTGCCGTTGTTGGTCTCGCCAACAATACGCAACCTCAAGGTGACGAAGATGCTAGTTGAAGACGGGGCTGGTCTGAACTTGATCTCGCCCGTTGTGATCAAAAGGCTGCAGATTTCTGATGGAGACCTCGAAGAGATGGGCACGTTTCAAGGGGTCAACCCGGGGAGGAGTCAGCCGAAGGGTAAGGTCACACTACCCGTGATTTTTGGAGGCGAGTTAAACTACAGGACGGAGTGGATTGTTTTCGATGTAGCCGAGATCCCCTTGCCCTACAATGGTATTCTCGGCCACCCGGCACTAGCCAAGTTTATGGCGGCGTCGCATTACGCCTACAACACGCTGAAGATGCCGGGGCCGATGACCATCATCACCGTCCCCTCCGACAAGAAGGATGCACTGATCTGTGCCGACCAACTCTACCGGGAAGCAGTTGCAGCGACTGCCGCCAAGGCACTCGCTCCTGCCGCTGGAGCCCCGGCAGGGAAGAAGACCGGCAAGACCTCTCGCACCCACTCCGAAAAGCGCACCTCTTCGTAGTGTTGTGCTCCCGTCGAGGACGTGCCAGAGAGCTCCACCGGCAAGAGCAAGAAATCCAGAGCTGCACCACCAGAGACCAAGAGGGTTTCCGTCGAGGAGGATGGCACGAGAGGGGCTTTCACCATAAGCTCCATCCTAGAGAGCAAATAGGAAAGCGCGCTCGTCACCTTCCTGCGGGCAAATGTCGATGTGTTTGCATGGCAAGCATCCGACATCCCCGGTCTTCCCAGGGAGGTGATTGAGCACCATCTTGATGTCTGTCCTCATGCGTGACCCGTCAAGCAGAAGGTCAGGAAGCAAGCTTTGGAGTGGCAGGAGTTCATTACAAAGGAGATCAGGAAGTTGGAAGCAGCAGGCTTGGTGAGAGGCGTACTCCATCCGACGTGGTTGGCCAATCCGGTAGTAGTGCGCAAGGCGAATGGGAAGTGGAGGCTGTGTATTGACTACACAGATATCAATAAGGCTTGTCCCAAGGACCCTTTTCCGTTGTCACGCGTTGACCAGATCGTTGACTCCGTGGCCGGGTGTGATCTGCTGTCATTCCTTGACGCCTACTCGGGGTACCACCAAATCTTCATGGCGAGAGAGGACGAAGAGAAGACAATGTTCATCACCCCATGTGGCACACATTGCTTTTTACGGATGCCTTTTGGGTTGAAGAGTGCTGGCTCGAGGTTTGCAAGGGTGGTCCAGATTGGTTTTGAGCCCCAGCTACATATAAATATGTAAGCTTATATGGATGACATGGTGGTCAAAACCAAAGACAGGGCGACACTTGTACAAGATCTGGAAGAGACATTTGTGAATCTGCGCACGATCAACCTCAAGTTGAACCCTGAGAAGTGTGTCTTCGGCGTTCCGTCTGGCAAACTTCTTGGGTTTTTTGTGTCACAGCATGGGATCGAGGCAAATCCAGACAAGATCAAGGCTATTGAGCACATCAGGGCACCCAAGCGGATCAAGGACGTGCGTCGGCTCACCGGGTGCGTTGCCGCCATGAGCAGATTCATCTCTAGGTCTGCTGAGCGTGCCCTTCCCTTTTTCAAAATCTTGAAAAAGGTGGGCCCAATGGAATGGACCCCAGAGGCCAAAGCAACGTTGTAGGATTTGAAGAAATACCTCTCCTCTACACCGGTACTGGTTGCGCCCAGACCCCAAGAACCATTGCTGTTGTACGTGGCGGCAATGAACCAAGTGGTCAATGCCGCACTAGTGGCGCAAAGGGAGGTCGACGAAGAGGCAAGGCCCCCGGCAGGGTCCAACGCTGGCGGGGCAGGGCCTACGCAACCAGATGAAGTGCTGCCGAAGAAGAAAATGATGCAGCACCTGGTTTACTTTGTCAGCTCCCTCTTGAAGGGAGCTAGGTCAAGGTACTCCGGTGTGCACAAATTGCTCTTCGGCCTCCTTATGGCCTCGAGGAAGTTGCGTCATTACTTCCAGGCACACGAGATCACCGTCGTCACCCGCCTCCCGTTGCAACTGATATTGCATAACCCAGATGCAACCGGGAGGATTGTGGAGTGGGCTGTGGAGCTGTCGAGCTTTGGTTTGAAGTTTGAAAGTACTTCGACAATCCAGAGCAGAGTCTTGGCAGAGTTCATTGCCGAGTGGACCTCGACGCCAGGCGAAGAGATCCAGGAGACCACCCTCCCCGGCAAGGAGGCAAGTCGCAACTGTATTATGTACTTTGACGAGGCTTTCTCGCTGCATGGCGCCGGTGCTGGTGTGCTGCTCGTCGCACCCACCGGAGAGCACCTCAAGTATGTAATCCAGATGCACTTTCCCAGGGAGATGTCCACAAACAACACTGCCGAATACGAGGGGTTGCTTGCCGGTCTCAGAATCGCGGCAAACCTCGGGATCAAGAAGCTCAATGTCAGGGGTGATTCACAGCTTGTTTTCAGGCAAGTCAACAAAGATTATCAAAGCCCATTGATGGAGGCCTACGTGGATGAGGTGAGGAAGCTGGAGGAGCGCTTTTACGGTATACAGGCGGAGGATGTTCCCCGAGTGGAGAATGACATCGCCGACTAACTGTCGAAGCACGCTGCCTTCAAACTACATGTGGAACCAGGTACTTTTGTGCTTCGGCTGACTCAACCATCCATTGAACCATCAAGAAAGCAGAGCAAGAGAAGGAAATCAGGCCTAGGCAAGTACTTTCCCGCTGAGCTCCCAGGAGTTCTCGGCAAGGATGTTGCTGTGGGCATTGAGCCAACCGTGGGACAACCGACTCCGGCGGGGGGTCAAGTCCTGGCAGTAGAGACAGCTGCTCCCATGGATGAGGAAGTGCCTTTAGTCCTTGCCGTCGAGCCTCAGGCTCCGGCATGGGCACAACATATCGTCCGATTCCTCCAAACAGGGGAACTCCCCGAGGAGCAGGAAGAATCGGAGAAAGTAGCCCGCCGGTCTGCCATGTATCAGTTCGTCGATGACGTCCTGTATAGAAAAAGACCAAACGGTGTGAAATTGAAGTGCATTCCCTGAGAGGAAGGACTGGAGTTGTTCACAGAGATACACAGAGGCATATGTGGCTCCCACATAGGGTTAATGGCCCTTGCCGGCAAGGCATTCCGGCAAGGTTTCTTCTGGCCCACGCCCTCCAGGATGCAATGACACTAGTAACCTAGTGTGAAGCATGTCAGTTCCATTTGAAGAAGCTTTATCAACCAGCTCAAGTGCTCCAAACAATCCCTCTCTCCTGGCCATTCTCGGTCTGGGGGCTCGACATACTGGGCCCCTTTTCCCGTGCTATCGGGGGCTTTGAGTACTTGTACGTTGCAATCGACAAATTCACAAAGTGGCCGGAGGTGGAGACAGTGAGAAAGGTGACAGCACAATCGGCCTTCAAATTCTTCAAGGGGCTAGTCTGCCGTTTCGGTGTCCCAAACAGGATCATCACCGACAACGGCACATAGTTCACGAGCCACGCCTTCGTGCAGTACATCCAGGACCTCGACAGTAAGGTTTGTTTCGCTTCTGTTGCACATCCATGAAGCAACGGCCAGGCTGAGAGAGCAAATGCTAAAGTGTTGCGAGGCCTCCGGACAAGGATTTTTGACAGGCTATGCAGGTGCGGACGATGCTGGATTGATGAATTGCCGGCGGTTCTTTGGTCAATTAGAACGACGCCAAATCGAGCCACCGGTCAGACACCCTTCTCCCTCGTTTACGGGGCAGAAGCAGTTCTCCCCACAGAACTCACATATGGGTCACCTTGACTTCTCACTTACGATGAGTTTGAGCAAGAGCGGTTGCGGCAAGATGATGCGATGCTCCTTGAGGAAGATCGTCTTCGGGCGGCTGTACGAGCAGCGCGCTACCAGCAAGCCTTGCGCCGCTACCATAGCCGCAAGGTTCATGCTCGAAGCTTTGAGGAAGGTGACCTTGTTCTTCGGCACGTTCAGTCGGCCAAGAATTCCAACAAGTTGACGCTGAAGTAGGAGGGCCCTTATCAGGTAATACGAGTCACCAGGCCTGGTGCAGTCCGCCTGGAGACCGAAGATGGTGTTCCAGTGAGTAACTCCTGGAACATCGAACATCTTCGCAAGTTCTACCCATAAGGCGTAGTTGCCATCCCCCCGGCAAACCACCTTTTGTACAAGCCTTGCCGGCAAGGCATGTAACCCTTTGTACAAAGCCAGGCGCAGACCCTAAGCATAAATAAATGAAGCGATGGCGCCCTAAGTTATAGCATGCATGCTAGGTTGAGTCTCTCCCTTGGTTAGGGTTGATAGTGCTTAGCGGTGGCTAACCCCTAGCATAGAGGTCGAGTGTGCGTCACTCTGTTCCTTTCCATCTTCTTTGGTTCGCAGGGTACATGGACATTTCTGTTGAGCTATTGGGAGGAAAAAGAACGGGCCGATGCTTCGGCCCCGGCAAGCCAATGTTGCCAGGGGCTGCAGGCACAAGGATCTAACCGCGGCAGGCCAAGGTTGCCGGGGGCTGCAACATCAGATAAGTTTTTCTCCCCACTCTATGCGCCCCTGTGAACCTTGAACGTATAAGGCTTCGCTCGCTCTCGTACCATCTTGCCGGCCCCCTCCGTCCCGTGTCCGAAAACTCTACTTTGGACCGAAACTTGGTTGTAGTGCGGTGGGAAGAGGGCGAGCAAAAGGCCTAATCCTACTCGGCCCCTACCTCCGGCAAGAGCATGAGCGTAGTCAGGCCGTAGAACAGGAGGACGGCAAGGCCTGTTGCCGGGAGACCATGTTTATGTTAAGATAAAGAGGATGCGTTCCTCGGTGTGGCCCTCGCCCACGCGCAAACAAAACCCGGCAAACACCCTTCCTTTCATTCATACGTTGCAAACAAGTACAATTCATATGGAATGGGTACACGAGCAAGGGGATTACAAATTTCGAAATCTAACGAGTGCCCGCAGTCTTACAAACTAGAAAAGATAAGTGCCTCGTGATCCCCGTTCTTGCCCCTTTCCTCCCAGGTGCGGTAGGTGAAGGCAAAAAGGAAGGGACGGGGAACACGCCGATGGAGAGCTTGATGAGGAAGGCCCTCGGCAGAGCGCACGACGGAGGGAGGGCTGACGCGGTCAGTCGAAGACGAGGTCGACGTGGCTGATGGAGTCATGTACCTAGGGTAGGGTCACAGACCTGATCTAAGTACCCTGCCCAAGGACACCCTTAGAATAGGTCACCTTCCAGTCGACCAACGAGGGACTCACTCGACTGACTTGAAGGACTCGACCACGAAGACTCACTCGACTACCAGGAGTTCAAAAGGCACTCTGCACTGCAACGGCCTGTAGTTAAGTAGACTTTATGGTAGTTAAGACACTTTATGTGGGACGTTACCAGTAACGCCCTGGACTTAATGTCCCTTAAACCCTTCATTACGTGGGCTGGCTGGGGTCCTGGCGCACTCTATATAAGCCACCCCCCTCCACAGGCAGAAGGGTTTGGCACCCTGTAACTCATATACATATAATCCACTCGACCGCCTCTGGGCTCCGAGACGTAGGGCTTTTACTTCTTCCGAGAAGGGCCTGAACTCGTACATCCCTTGTGTTTACAACCTCTCCATAGCTAGGACCTTGCCTCTCTATACCTACCCCCCACTCTACTGTCAGACTTAGAACCACGACAGTTGGCGCCCACCGTGGGGCAGGTGTTTTTAGCAATTTTGTGGAGAAGTTGCGATTCTTCCGAGTACTTTCATCATGGTGGCTGCTGGAGTTTTGGTCGAGGGTCGAGAGATCCGTCTCGGCGCTCTCACCTTCATCGCCGACGACTCCGCCTGGCTCCAGGAGGCTCCACTCGACGTTGATGCGCTCCCCGTCCGCGGTGCGACGCATTTTCGCGCATGTGTCCGTGGTGTTCTGCTGCGGCAACCGTCGACCCCGTATCGGTCGACATCCCCATCGACCACCCTCTCGGTCTCCCGCCAGCGCAAGCGCTCGGGCCGGTCGAGGATTCAGCGGTGGGTGAGGCACGCGGTGGCTCGCCAGACGGCCACCACCCAAGTCGCGGCAATCGAGCCCGACGAATCTCTCTACGGCCTGTTCGATCTGTCGACTGGCTCCGTAGAGACCGCATCCGAGTGCGATAGCAGTGATCCAGCGACGGAAATCCTGATGGTCGACGGGCCCCGCAGTCCCCCTGGCTTCGCCCGTGATGGTGGAGCAGGCGACGGAGGCGACCCCGCGCGAGACCATGAAGAGTACCAGCCCGAGCCACTCGACTCCCTGCAAAGAGAAGAACTTCACCGCAGGAACGTGGATGTCCTGCGTACTCCCATCGCAGGAGAAACCCCCGAGGCTCGCGCCTTGGAGGAGGCACGTTTGGCCAATTTGGCCGAACGCACTCGACTAGAGAGTTTTCAGCGAGCACTCGACGAGCGCGCGCGGCAACGAGTTCCTGACACCAGTCGACGTCAACTCTTCCCGCCGACTCAGGTATATCGAACCCCAATCCAGAATTTGGCAGCCGCGACCCGTATAGCAGAGTCCATTCAGCCCTCTCAGTCGGAAGCTGGCAGAGGCTTGATGCAGATAAGGGATCTACTCCGGGCAGCAGGAGATCAGAATTCGGCCGTGTCGCAGTCGCGCAACAGAATTCACAGTCGATCCGTCGCTGCGAATACGGTTCAGTCGGCTCACAGTCCCAGACCGCCTCCGCGGCATGAAGGGCGCGAGAATCGGTGAGACCAATATGGTGACCGACTCGACCGAGATGATAGGCGTCGAGTGCCCAATTCCCCTCCGAGAGGTGGGTCTTACGCTCCTCGGCAGCAAGATGACAGACGTCAGTTCAGTGCGGGACGAAGAGTTCCAGTCGACCCCAGAGAACCAGGCTTCAACGCACGATCCATTTTCGTGCAAGGTTTGGTCGACGGAACAGAGCCCATCGAGGTGGACTCGACAGAGATGCGCCCACTAGCAGTCGAGTGCATGTTTCTGGTCCTGAATGTTTCAGTAGAGCTATCAGAGCCGCAGTTATCCCTCCCAATTTCAGGCTGGCAACAGGAGTCAGCAAGTTCACTGGTGAGTCTAAGCCTGAAACTTGGCTTGAGGACTACCGAGTGGCGGTTCAGATTGGTGGTGGGAACGACGAGGTGGCCATGAAGCATTTGCCCCTCATGCTGGAAGGTTATGCCAGGGCATGGTTGACTCAATTACCTCCTAGCAGCATTTACACTTGGGAAGATCTGTCCCGAGTGTTCATCAGAACGTTTGAAGGAACTTGCAAGCGACCGGCTGGACTGACGGAGTTGCAAGTCTGCGTGCAGAAGACCAATGAGACTCTCAGAGAGTATATTCAGAGATGGATCACTTTGCACCATACTGTGGAGAATGTGTCTGATCATCAGGCAGTCTGCGCCTTTAAAGATGGCGTCAAGAACAGAGAATTGAGTTTGAAGTTTGGTCGAACCGGTGACATGACCTTGAGTGAGATGATGGAGATTGCTACCAAGTACGCCAACGGCGAAGAAGAAGACCGACTCTGAAGCGGCAAGCACAAGCCGAGTCAGTCGGAAAAGGGAAACACCAGTCGGAAACAGAAGCGGAAGGCTGAACCGGCAGCTCCTGGAGAGGCTCTGGCCGTGACTCAGGGAAAGTTTAAAGGGAAACCAAAAGGATCCTGGAACCCTAAGAAGGTAAAGGATAAAGAAGGGAACGACGTGATGGATATGCCGTGTCACATCCACACGAAGAAAGACGAAGAGGGGAATATCATCTACCCGAAGCACACCACTCGCCAATGTCGACTCCTGATCCAGCAGTTTCAGGGAAAACAGTCTAATAACAAGGAGAAGGAGTCGGACAAGGCCGAAGACAAGGAGGATAGTGAGGAAGGATATCCGCATATCAACTCTACTCTGATGATCTTTGCAGATGTGGAGAGCAAGAGTCGATTGAAAGTTATTAACCGTGAGGTGAACATGGTTGCCCCAGCAAAAGCAAATTATCTGAAATGGTCCCGAACACCCATCACCTTCGACCAATCTGATCACCCGACTCATATTGCCACCCCTGGGAGGCAAGCTTTGGTGGTCGATCCAGTTGTTGAAGGCACTCGACTCACAAAAGTGCTTATGGACGGTGGTACTGGGCTGAATTTGCTGTATGCAGACACACTGAAAGGAATGGGCATTCCAATGTCCTGACTGAGCACCAGTAACATGAGTTTTCATGGAGTTATACCAGGAAAGAAAGCCGAGTCACTCGGCCAAATAGCTCTGGACGTGGTGTTTGGCGATTCGAAACATTTTCGCAAAGAGAAGTTGACGTTCGAGGTCGTGGATTTTCAGAGTGCATATCATGCCATTTTGGGGAGACCAGCTTATGCACGGTTCATGGCTTGACCATGTTACGTGTACCTCAAATTGAAGATGCCCGGCCCCAAAGGAGTGATCACTGTCACCGGTGATCGGAAAAAGGCAGAAGAGTGCTTCTAGAAAGGCTCAAAGATTGCTGATTCCCAGGTGACAGCGGTCGAGTTCGAAGAATACAAGCAAAACGCAGATCCGAGTGACTTGCTGCGATCCAAGAAACCCGCCACAGAGTCTGCATTTCAGTCGTCCGGTGAGACGAAGCCTGTTCACATTCACCCGACCGACCCCGATGCAGCTCCGACCCACATCTCCACAACACTCGACCCGAAATAGGAAGAAGCGCTCATCCAGTTCCTCCGTGAGAACTGGGACATTTTTGCATGGAAGCCCGCTGACATGCCAGGTGTTCCCAGGGGACTGGCTGAGCATCGCCTAAGAGTCAACTCATCTGCAAGACCAGTCAAAGAGCATCTTCGGCGGTCCGCCGTCCAGAAGAGAAAAGCCATTGGTGAGGAAGTGGCTTGACTGTTGGCGGCAGGATTTATCCGAGAGATATACCACTCCGAGTGGCTCGCTAATGTCGTCATGGTTCCTAAGAAGGACAAATCACTCCGATTGTGCATTGATTTCAAGCACATCAACCGGGCCTGCCCGAAAGATCATTTTCCTCTCCCTCGCATAGATCAAATTGTTGACTCGACTGCGGGATGCGAGAGACTGTCTTTTCTAGACGCCTACTCCGGGTACCACCAGATCCGTCTGTATGGACCCGACGAGGTAAAAACAGCTTTCA
Source organism: Triticum aestivum (assembly GCF_018294505.1). Lineage (NCBI taxonomy): Eukaryota > Viridiplantae > Streptophyta > Magnoliopsida > Poales > Poaceae > Triticum > Triticum aestivum. The sequence continues at coordinate 392,770,326 of NC_057794.1, read as the reverse complement.
TCACTCCATTCGGGTGCTTCTGCTATATCACCATGCCATTCGGCCTCAAGAATGCCGGAGCCACATTTATGCGAATGATTCAGAAGTGTCTACTCACTCAAATCAGTCGGAATGTGGAAGCGTACATGGATGATATCGTCGTCAAGTCACGAAAAGGTTCCGACCTGCTCGCTGACCTCGCCGAAACATTTGCCAACCTCCGAAGGTATGATATCAAGCTCAATCCATCAAAGTGCACATTTGGAGTTCCTGGTGGCAAGTTACTCGGTTTTCTCGTTTCCGAACGAGGAATCGACGCTAATCCAGAGAAGATCGGCACTATTCTCCGAATGAAATGCCCTGTGCGAGTGCACGATGTCCAGAAGCTTACTGGATGCTTGGCCGCATTAAGTCGATTCATCTCACGACTCGGTGAAAAGGCATTGCCTCTTTACCGACTGATGAAGACGGCAGACAAGTTCGAGTGGACTCCAGAAGCTGATGCAGCGTTTGCCGAGCTAAAAGCTCTGCTCTCCACCCAGCCGGTGCTTGCTGCTCCAATCAGCAAAGAGCCTCGGGGGCTTAGCTGCAGTCCAAGTACTCGCCTAAGTTATGAAAATCCTACCGAGTGGTAAGCCAGACTTCCACTCGGGGGCTTAGCTGCAGTCCAAGTACTCGCCTAAGTTACCGAAATCCTACCGAGTGAAGAGCAAACCTCCCACTCGGAGGCTTAGCTGCAGTCCAAGTACTCGCCTAAGTTATGAAAATCCTACCGAGTGGTAAGCCAGACTTCCACTCGGAGGCTTAGCTGCAGTCCAAGTACTCGCCTAAGTTATGAAAATCCTACCGAGTGGTAAGCCAGACTTCCACTCGGAGGCTTAGCTGCAGTCCAAGTACTCGCCTAAGTTATCAAAATCCCACCGAGTGAAGAGCAAACCTCTCACTCGGGGGCTTAGCTGCAGCCGAGTGCTCGCCTAAGATATAAAAATCCTACCGAGTGAAGAGCAAACCTCCCACTCGGGGGCTTAGTTGCAGCCCAGTGCTCGCCTAAGATATAAAAATCCTACCGAGTGAAGAGCAAACCTCCCACTCGGGGGCTTAGCTGCAGCCCTGTGCTCGCCTAAGTTATCGAAATCCTACCGAGTGGAGAGCAAACCTCCCACTCGGGGGCTTAGCTGCAGTCCAAGTACTCGCCTAAGTTACCGAAATCCTACCGAGTGAAGAGCAAACCTCTCACTCGGAGGCTTAGCTGCAGTCCAAGTACTCGCCTAAGTTATGAAAATCCTACCGAGTGGTAAGCCAGACTTCCACTCGGAGGCTTAGCTGCAGTCTAGGTACTCGCCTAAGTTATCAAAATCCCACCGAGTGAAGAGCAGACCTCTCACTCGGGGGCTTAGCTGCAGCCCAGTGCTCGCCTAAGATATAAAAATCCTACCGAGTGAAGAGCAAACCTCTCACTCGGGGGCTTAGCTGCAGCCCTGTGCTCGCCTAAGTTATCAAAATCCTACCGAGTGAAGAGCAAACCTCTCACTCGGGGGCTTAGCTGCAGCCCAGTGCTCGCCTAAGTGGACTAAGGAATAAGTCGACTGCAGTAAGCGTCTTGCTTTGGGCCTGCAAAGACATTTTCGAGCCAAAAGCAATCTTATTCAAACACCAAGTTCAAGTTGGGATCGATACCAAAAGGAACCGAAAGTGCTCAGGCACTAGACCTGTTAAAGTTTATCGGTTACAACTCCACTCGGCATACCGAGGCAAATTTAAAGCGTCGAGCTTAGAAGAAGTTTTTTACCCCTCCTGTGGAGGGCTGGAAGGTGCAACGAACTCATCAAGATCAATTCCATCTGCGATCCGAGTGGCAGCCGCAAGGAAAGTTTCCATAAAGGACCTGAAGTCGTGTTTCTTGGTGTTGGCCACCCGGAGGGCCGCCAGCTTCTCTTCTCGCGCATCTTTGCAGTGAACTCGGGCCAGACACAGAGCAACATCTGCACCACACCGAGCCGAGGACTTTTTCCACTCCTGCACTCGACCAGGGATCGTGTTCAAGCGAGCCATCAACGACTCGAGGTCATTCTGAAGTGTCTCCCCGGGCCAGAGCGTCGAGTCGATGCGAGATGTGGCGACCTTCAGCCTTGCAAGATAGTCCACGACAGCTGCAACACGGGACTCCAGTCGGAAAACATTCATGGCAACTTCGTCGTTCACCGGAGAATTGACGGGGTCGAGGTTTGGTTCCAGCCGGCTAGTTTCTTCTTCAAAGTTTTGACAAAATTCTGCAAGGACGATCACCGAGTCAAGGCGATGGTCGAATGGAAAAACCACGATTGGAAATGATTACCGAGCATAGAGGTTTACCTTCAAGCATAAGGAACAGCTTCTTGGCAAGACCACTCAGGAAGGCCTCCAGATCATTTTTCTTCCCAGTCAACTTACTGACTTGGTCGGTCAGGGCAGCTTTATCAGTTTTCAGTCGACTGACTTCCTTGTTGGCGATCCCAAGAGCAGCTTTCAGATTGGTATTGTCTTGTTCAAGCTTGGTGACTGAAGCTAACTTCTCGTCAGCAAGCTTGATCTTCTCAGCTAATTCAAGGTCTTTTTTCTGTTGGGCCTCCCTTACCTTACCTGCAAGTTACAGCAAGATCAGATTTTGAAACAAACGAAGGGAAAAAGCAGTCGTCAAGGTCTCACCAAACATACCTTCGGTCTCCTCCTTTGCCTTCGTCAGATTCTCCTGAACCAGCTTCAAATTCAGCTCGAGCTGAATGTGCTTGTTTTCCAGCTCAGAGTAGCGAGCCACAAGATCACAGGAGTTCTGCGAAGAACCAATCGACTAAATGTCAAATATAATTCACTTCCGAGTGAAAAAGGAAAAATCACACGTTTCTAAGACTACAGCCGAATACAAGCATTCGACCGTAGTCTCGGGGACTACACCCAGTGGGTGCACTCAGCGTGCCCCCACTAATCCTATCGAAGATAGAGTCGACCAGTCGACCTCAAAAAAAATAAAAAAAATGATGTATTCTTTAAAAGACTGTAATCGACTGCAAGCAGTCGACCACAGTCTCGAGGACTACACCCAGTGGGTGCACTCAGCGTGCCCCCACTAATCCTATTGAAGACAGAGTCGACTAGTCGACCGGTTTCCGAAATCAATTCGCCATAGTCAAATGACGGAAAGACTGAAATTATAAAGCCTAAGGACGACTGCCAGCAGTCGACCTTAGCCTCGGGGGCTACACCCAGTGGGTGCACTCAGCGTGCCCCCACTAATCCTATTGAAGACAGAGTCGACCAGTCGACCGGCTTTCGAAATCCATTCGCCATAGTCTAATGACGGAAAGACTGAAATTATAAAGCCTAAGGCCGACTGCCAGCAGTCGACCTTAGCCTTGGGGACTACACCCAGCGGGTGCACTCAGCGTGCCCCCGCTAACACGGAGTCTAAATCGACACACCCACTGGGTGACTACCGTAGATGTTGGAAAGAAAAGTTTTTGATAGCATATCCTAACAGAACAGGCGATGGTCGACTGACCTGAACATTGCTTTGAAGGGCGGAACTGGCGTCGTAAGCTGCCTGGCTCGCATCCCGAATGGTCCTTAACTGCTCCATCATGATCCCTGCCTGGCGTATCGCCTCCTTCGCGGCGCCAGCTTGGTCCTCTGGGACGTGGTGCGTCGTGAAGAGGGAGGGCTGCTGAGCACTCGTCAGTGGATCTGCGAAGGACACAGTGTGTCGAGTGGTGTTCTCCTCCTCCGCAACCAGAGTCTCAGGCGCCGTCACATCCTGGGGCACCCTGCTGGCAGACGTTTTCCTACTCCTTCTGTGCTTCAGCGGTTCCTCATCTTCATCATCATCTGGGAGAGTGATAACAACATTGGGTGGAGCTACAGAGAAGAATCAGAATTATAGATCATAAGTCAGTCGACTAAAACGGCGTTAAGAGTATAGTACCTGGTTTTGAGGTTGCTGCGTCCTCCATCTCATGGTCATCAGCCCGGGCTGAGGTCTCGGAAGTAGCAGCACTGCAACTCCAAAGAATCAGTCGACTAACCCCAGCGCCAGCCAGAGATCGTACAAAATAAGAAGACTTAAGCAGCACGATTACCCTGATATGGTGGGGATGGACACCTTCATCTTCGGCAGGAGTTTGGTCGGCTTTGACGGAGCCACCCTGGGCTGCTTCGACGCCTTTTCAGTCGGCGCCGGAGAGGTGGTCCGAGGGCGCTTGGTCGACCGTGCAACGATCGCAACCCCCTTGCCACGTTCAGTCGCAGGGTCGTGGACAAGCTTCGACCGCCTTTCCGAGCGCGGTGGTACGACCTCCTCCTCCTCTTCTTCCTCGTCTTCAGCATCATCTTCATCACCGTCATCGTCGTCATCAGCAACGTCCGAGTCCCACTCCTCCTCCTGGCTCTCGCCCCCACTCGCTTCACCCTCCTCAGTCGGAGCCTGTGCTCCATTGGGCATCGAGTACAGCTCGGTGAGGGCCTGATAGACATCAAGACAAAGATCAATCGACCGATTGGCAGAATAAACAGAAATGAATATGACAAGAATACAGTGGGGAGCTGAGCAGGCATACCTTGTTTGGATCACTGTGGTGGTCGAGTGGAGGAATCCTTCTGGCTCCGCGTGGGTTATCCTTGTTTCCGGTAACGGCGGCCATCCACCTTTCCAGAGTGGCATCGTCGACTGCTTCTGGATGGACCCGAGTCTCATCCTCAGTCCCACAGTACAACCACATGCAATGGCTCCGGAACTGAAGGGGCTGGATACGACGCCTAAGGAAAACCTCCAGGAGATCCATGCCCGTCACTCCCTCCCGAACCAACTGTACTACGCGCTCCATCAACATCTTCACGTCAGCTTTCTCCTCCGGAATCAACTTCAGAGAGGAGGGCTTGTTCACTCGGTCCATGGTAAACTGAGGGAGTCCACTCGACTGCCCCGGCGTCGACTGATCCTGGCAGTAGAACCAGGTCGACTGCCAGCCTCTGACTGACTCGGGAAATGTCATGGCTGGGAAGGTGCTCTTGTTCCTCACCTGGATCCCCAGGCCCCCACACATTTGGACAACTCGGGTTCTTTCGTCGCCTGGGCTCGCCTTCTTCACGGTCTGAGAGCGACACGTGAATATATGCTTGAACAAGCCCCAGTGCGGTCGACAGCCCAGAAAACCCTCACACATGGACACGAATGCGGCAAGATAGGCGATAGAATTCGGGGTAAAGTGGTGGAGTTGCGCTCCAAAGAAGTTCAAGAAACCACGGAAGAAAATACTCGGCGGCAAAGAAAATCCGCGGTCGACATGGGTAGCCAGCAGCACGCACTCACCCTCCTCCGGCTGGGGCTGCCATTCTTTCCCCGGAAGCCTTGCAGCTCCATGAGGGATCAGGCCCTCGTTGGCCATGTCGAGGAGGTCCTTCTCCGTGATGGTCGACTGGATCCAATCTCCCTGGACCCAGCCCTTCGGCAGGCGGGATCTAGACGAAGACCCGCCGCGGCTGGTGGATCTCCCCTTCGCCTTCTCCGTCGCCGACGCCTTCTTCGCGCGTTCCAGCGCCGCCGTCTTCTCCTTGGCCATGGTTGCCGGTGAGACGCGCGAGGAGAAGTTGTGCGGAGGCGAGAGCGAGCGCGTTGAGCGGAGACGAAGGGAGCAGAGAAAGAGAATGCTGAGGCACTGTTCAAAAAACCCTCGCCGGGCGCATTTATAAGGTCCCTTCCGAGTGGATGACAGGTGGGCCCGATCGATCTAATCATATCCTGGAACAGTTATGCAGGCGGGATACGTGGCGAAGAAAGCGGCGCGGGGATCGAGGCGTCTATGTCCCGTCCCATCCGAACGCCGTGGTCTGCTCCGTTTCGCGCGTTTCCCCAAATTTCGCATCCCGCGGAATCCGCGAACGGCAGATCGGTCTGTCAGGCGCGGGATTTCCTGCGATCCGTCGCTCGGAAATCGTCGAAGCCCGAAAGATCACTCGACGAAAGAAAAGAATGGATCGAGTCGATTGAAGACAAGTTGCTCACTATCAACGAAGAGATTCTTTGGTCCAGAACAACGCACGACCAGTGTGCAAAGGTTAATCGGAAACAACATCAACTCCTTCCTCACTCGAAGCCTCAATCCATTCGGGGGCTAATGATGGAGTCATGTACCTAGGGTAGGGTCACAGACCTGATCTAAGTACCCTGCCCAAGGACACCCTTAGAAGAGGTCACCTTCCAGTCGACCAACGAGGGACTCACTCGACTGACTTGAAGGACTCGACCACGAAGACTCACTCGACTACCAGGAGTTCAAAAGGCACTCTGCACTGCAACGGCCTGTAGTTAAGTAGACTTTATGGTAGTTAATACACTTTATGTGGGACGTTACCAGTAACGCCCCGGACTTAATGTCCCTTAAACCCTTCATTACGTGGGCTGGCTGGGGTCCTGGTGCACTCTATATAAGCCACCCCCCTCCACAGGCAGAAGGGTTCGGCACCCTGTAACTCATATACATATAATCCACTTGACCGCCTCTGGGCTCCGAGACGTAGGGCTTTTACTTCTTCCGAGAAGGGCCTGAACTCGTACATCCCTTGTGTTTACAACCTCTCCATAGCTAGGACCTTGCCTCTCTATACCTACCCCCACTCTACTGTCAGACTTAGAACCACGACAGTGGCCTCGCTCGACGCTCTCGTCGTCGCTGTCGCTGTCCTCCTCATCACTCCCGCTTGAAGAGGAGTCTTCATCGTCGGAGGAGCTCTCCATGCAGCACTTCAGGCGAGTCCCAGAGTCTCCAAAGACCTTGATGGAGAGTAGGCCGTTCTCCATTAATTTTAAATAGAGAACGAGCCCCGCCATTAGGCTATCGATGCGAGTGAAGGTCTTCCATCTGCAACAAAGATACATGACCTGAGGGGCAGGAAAGTCGACATCGACCCGTGTGCCGCTATTCCCGCAACCCCTCATGTGCAACCGCAGGGTCTGGGGCGGATCTAGCTCCATCTCTCGAGCGAATGGCACAGGAAGACGAAGGCGATGACGCGGTGACTGACGCAGCCTGATGAAGAACTCACGAGGCTGGTCCCCGACGTGGCCCTCCATCGGAGGAGGCATCGCTGGCGGAGGCAAGGCCGGTGCGCCGCCCCGTCCCCCTCTTCCCCGAGCGCTATGCCGGCCTCGGCCCCGCCCCTCCCCTTCCTCTCATGGCCGGCTCCACCGCCACGGGCTCTTGGGAAGGAGGGGCGCGCTGTCGAGTGGAGACCCTCGCCGCCACCGTCGAAGGACCGGCGCCCCCTCTCACCATGGCAGATGAAAGAACGGAGCCGAAGTGGAAGGAGAGGGACGATAAAAGATTGTGGGATGTCATACCTCCCATCTTATAAAGGGGCGGGGTCGGGACTCGGCCGCCACACTCAGCCAATCTGACCATCAAGGGCGCAGAGAATTGAGGCCGACCAACTGCCCCAATCAGCAGCGACCCGTTTCCCCGCATCGCCATTCAAGGCCCGCACCCACCACCGACCATCTTCAGAGCACGGGCGACACGTGGCAGGCAACCAGAAATCGAGGAGACAGATGAGACGGCCGTTCTCCACCCCGTGGTCATGGGGCGCGGGCGCCTTGAAGACCATGACCCGATCCCATTCAGTAAATGAGCCGCGGCTTTGTGTTTTCCTCTTTTTACGGGGAAGGCGCGAGCCGCCTCTTTACCACGATGTGATGCATGCTTGCAGAAACCGCCCCACGCATGACCCCCATGTCACACATGACCCTCCACGTCACGCATTCAACGTGGGTCATGGGGAAGCGCAACGGACAGAGAAATTACTGCAGTAAAAATCCGCCCCACCTGCCCGCGCACCGTTCTGGGCCTAGCCCAACAATGTGTCGCGCTTATGTGTGGCCCAGGCCCGGGGGCTCCTGTCGGTGTATAAAAGTAGGGGCTCTCCTTTTACACCGCTTAACTTGTGCACGGGCAGTCAGAGCCGCGCCCACGGCCACACGAAGCAGGGCAGAGGAGGGATGTCGGAGCACAAGACGACCAGAGCAACGCCAAGACCAGAGATGCAGAGAGAGCAAGAGGGCGAGGTGGACTCCCCCGGCAAGACCCTTGCTGGGGTGGCTTCCGCAGCCTCGGCAAGATCCTTGCTGGGGCAACTTGCCTAACGCCAACAGAGCGCGCCACCCTTGAGCCCAAGGGGTTCCCACACCATATTGGAACCAAGGCTCGGGAGGCACCTCCGTGGTGGCATGCAGATCTTTGTAGAGATCATAGACACATAAGATCAGATGAAAACCAAAAGACGACGATCCTTGGTGAGATCCTTGCCAAGGAGATCCATGAGACCCCCGGCAAGATCCTTGCCAGGACAACCGCGGTGCCGCAGAAAGACCCTTGACGGGCCCTCGGCAAGACCCTTGCCGTGGACGCCTGCGGGGCCGCAGCCAGGCCCACGTCCGCCAAGACTCCACCACCGCTCCCATACAGCTGCCACCTCGACCAGCTGAGCAGGCATCTGCGTGGCAGCTCACGGCCTCTACACCAACTCAGCAAGCACCTGCGTGGTGGCATGCAGATCTTCGTGAAGGATCCACCACCGCGCCAGCCCAGCAGCCAGCCAATGTGGCACTACAATGCCTCGTCAGCTTGGACGTGCATCGGAGCCAGGCGAGGCGACAACAACTGGGACGAGCTTGTTTGCCGTCCCCAATAAATCAAGAGGGGCACATTGGCAGCGCATTAAATGCATTTGTCCGACGATGCTAGGGGATAGACTCAGCCCCTGTACACATTTCCACCTCCTGTGTGCAACTGTGGCGACCCCTTTTTGTCTATAAAAGGAGCCCCGAGGCATACTGGAGGGGGATTCGGATCTTTTGGACTAGAGAGCCACTGCAGCTAGTCCAAGGACACAAGAACACCTAAATATACATCGAAGCAGGACTAGGGTTTTACGCGTCTCCGCGGCCCGAACCTGGGTAAACGATTTGTGCTCTGATCGCCAGACCGGCTCTTTGCACAACCCCGCGCCCGCCAACTGTAGAAGGGATCCCAGTGACCACATAGGTGTCGTTTCCCACCGACAACTGATGTTACGATGGTCCAACGTTTCGTAATCCTGTCCGATACTCGTACGATGATTAGCTAATCTTCTTAACAGTGAACCATTTCTGATGGGCCGGGCATCATACACGTTCCATAATAGTGAGCCGTTTGTGATGGGCCGCACATCAGAAACGTAGCACCATAGAATACCGACTGCAATGGCAATGCGAGCAGAAACAAGTAGGAGTACTGTAGGGTCCCTATCCCCAACGGTTTCTGGGTGGTGTGGGAAGGACCCCCCTATCGCCCACACTCACTTGGAGACGGTTCAAAATGCCGTCGCAGAAGGGGTTAACAACCATTTGTTTAGCACCAACACACACCAGTGAAGATTTCACTTTCTAAATCCAATGTGAAGCTACCACTAGGCATGATATGATTTCAACTTCATGAAATTAAATTTATTCAACAATTTACTCATAGGATATAAGTGAAGCACAAGAGTAAATGACATAGAAAAGAGCTTTGTTGACGGGATGTGAATGTCGCTTACTTAGCCTCCTTGGCAACTATTTGAGGACTCTATTTTATTTAAAAAACTTTCAGATCTAAGTACTTTATTAAAACAACAAGCAAAACAAAATAAAATGACAATCCAAGGATGGCACACATCATGTGAAGAAGCAAAAACTTAGGCTCAACCGATACTAACCAATAATTGTTGAAGAAGAAAGGTGGGAAGTCTACCGGGGCATCCCCAAGCTTAGATGCTTGAGACTTCTTGAAATATTATTTTGGGGTGCCTTGGGAATCCTCAATCTTGAGCTTTTGTGTCTCCTTAATTCCTCGTATATCACGGTTTCCCTAAATCTCAAAAGCTTCATCCACACAAAACTCAACAAGAACTCATGAGATAAGTTAGTATAAACCAATGCAAGAACCTTATCATTCTATATGCAAACATAACAACAATCTGCCAAAACCGTACAGTCTGTAAAGAATGCAAGAGCATCAATACTTATTCAACTCCAAACATTATGAAAAGCTACCACACTGTAGAAAATTTATCAGAGCTCATTTTGCAAAAAGTTTCAACATTTTGTCACATTTTGACTTTTCTAGGGAATTTTTGCAACAGCGGTAAACTTTCTGTTTTCAAACAGCAACATGTATACTTGCAAAATAAGCATGACAAAGGCTATCATTGCCAATTTTATTGAAATAAAAGATGCAAAACATTATTATAAATAACATCAAGCAAATACTAACAAAATAAATTGATGCTCCAAGTAAAACACATATCATGTGACGAATGAAAACATAGCTCCAAGTGAGGTTACCGATAATGTTGAAGACGAAAGAGGGGATGCCTTCCGGGGCATCCCCAAGCTTAGTTGCTTGGATCTTCCTTGAATATTTCCTTGTGGGTGACTTGGGAATCCCCAAGCTTAGGTTCTTGTCACTCCTTATTTTCCTCATATTGACATCTCAGCCAAAACTTGAAAACTTCAATCACACAAAACTTAACGGAACTTGGTGAGATAGGTTAGTATGATAAAGAGCAAACCATTTCACTTTGGTACTATCAAATACAAGATTCATAATTGTTTGCACACAATGCCTACTGTATCATATCATTTCTACAATTTATATTAAGCAATATAAGCCATAGAAACTAGAAAACAAGCAAACTATGCATTGAAAACAGAATCTGTCAAAAAACAGAACAGTCTGTAGTAATCTGTACTCAAACCATACTTCTGCTACTACAAAAATTCTGAAAAATTAGGACAACCCGAGAAATTTGTCTATAAATATTATGCAAAAAGAATCATCATTTTATCATGCTTCTGTTAAAAATGAGAATTATTTTCCTAAGTGCAAACGTTTCTGTTTTTCGGCAAGATCAAATCAACCACCACAAGCCATCCCAAAGGTCTTACTTGGCACTTTATTGAAACGAAATCAATAAAACATGATTACTACAGTAACATAATCATGTGAATACACAAAATAGTAGGTAAAAGTGTTGGTTTATCTCCCAACAAGCGCTTTTCGTTTATGCCTTTTAAGCTAGGCTTGATGATTTCAATGACGCTCGGATAAAAGATAAAAATTGAAACATAACAAGAGCATCATGAATCACATGGAAAGCACATTTAAGTCTAACCAACTTCCTATGCACGGGGATTTTGTGAGCAAACAACTTATGGGAACAAGAATCAACTAGCATAGAAAGCCAGAACAAGCATAACTTCAAAACTTTCAACACATAGAGAGGAAACTTGATATTATTGCAATTCCTACAAGCATAAGTTCCTCCCTCATAATAATTTTCAGTAGATTCATGAATGAATTCAACAATATAACCATCACATAAAGCATTCTTTTCATGATACATAAACATAAAATTTTTGTTACTCTCCACATAAGCAAATTTATTCTCATCAATAGTAGTGGGAGCAAACTCAAAAAAATAACTATCATGTGATTGAATATCAAAATAATGATGACAAGTTTCATGATTATCATTATTATTTATAGCATGCATGTCATCACCATAATCATAATAAATAGAAACTTTGTTATCATAGTCAATTGAAGCCTCATCCAAAATGGTGGATTCATCACTGAATAAAGTCACAACCTCTCCAAATCTACTTTCATCATTATAATCATCATAAATAGGAGGCATGCAATCATTATAACAAATTTGCACATCAAATCTTGGGGGACTAAAAATATCATCTTCATCGAACATAGCATCCCCAAGCTTATGGCTTTCCATATCATTAGCATCATGGATATTCAAAGAATTCATACTAACAACATTGCAATCATGCTCATCATTCAAATATTTTGTGCCAAACATTTTATTGAATTCTTCTTCTAACCATTGAGCACAATTTTCCGAATCATCATTTTCAAGAAAGATATTATAAAGATGATCAATAATATGATGCAACCTCAATTCCATTTTTTCCTTTTCTTTTATAAACCAAACTAGTGATAAAACAAGAAACTAAAAGATTCAATTTCAAGATCTAAAGATATACCTTCAAGCACTCACCTCCCCGGCAACGGCGCCAGAAAAGAGCTTGATGTCTACTATGCAACTTTATTCTTATAGACACGTGTTAGGCCTCCAAGCGCAGAGTTTTGTAGGACAGTAGAAATTTTCCCTCAAGTGGATGACCTAAGGTTTATAGATCCGTGAGAGGTGTAGGATGAAGATGGTCTCTCTCAAACGACCATGCAACCAAATACAAGAAATCTCTTGTGTCCCCAACACACCCAATACAATGGCAGATTGTATTGGTGCACTAGTTCGGTGAAGAGATGGTGATAAAAGTGTAATATTGATGGTAGAAATATATTTTTATAATCTGAATAAATAAAAACAGCAAGGTAGCAAATAGTAAACGGGCACAAAAATGGTATTTCAATGCTTAAAAAACAAGGCATAGGGTCCATAGTTTCACTAGTGCAATCTCTCAACAGTGCTAACATAGTTGGATCATATTATTATCCCTCAAAGTGCAATAAAGAATCACTCCCGAGTTCCTATTAGCTAAGAACAAAAGATAGGAATTGTTTGTAGGGTATGAAGCCACCTCAAAGCTATTATCTCCGATCGATCTATTCAAGAGTTCGTAGTAAAATAACACAATGCTATTGTTTCCGTTGGATCTATCCTAGACTTCGTACTAGAATAACACCAAAGCACATTCTTATTCATAATACTCAATCCACACAAATAACTATAAAGAGACCCCGAAGTTTCTACCAGAGAAAAACGTGCATCAACCCCTATGCATAGATTACCCTAATATCACCACAGGAATCCGCAAGTTGAATGCCATAACATATATCAAGTGAATCAATAAGATACCCCAATTGTCACCTCATGTATTCATACCGCAAGACATATATCATGTGTTGTCATCTCTGAATATTCAATCCGTCATGACAAAACTTCAAAGGGTAAAGATTCAATCCATCACAACAAGAGTATAAAGGGGATAAACATCATATGATCGGACTATATTAAAAAAGCCCATGATATAGATCATGAGAGAGAGAGAGATTAAACACATAGCTACTGTCACAAACCCTCAGCCCTGAGGGTGGACTACTCCCTCCTCATCATGGTGGCCGCCGGGATGATGAAGATGGCCACCGGAGATGATTCCCCCTCCGGCAAGGTGCCGGAACGGGTCTAGATTGGTTTTCGGTGGCTATGGAGCCCTGTGGCGGTGGAACTTCTAATCTAGGTTAACCCCGAAGGGTTCGGAATGTTTGGGAATTTATAGTGCAAATAGGGGGTGCGGGAGGCCACCGAGGTGGGCAGAACGCACCTGGGTGCGCCCTTGTGGGTTGTGCCCCCCTGGGGCACCCCCAGGTGCAGATCTGGCCCATTGGGTTCCTTCTGGTAAAAAAAATCCCCGTAAAGTTTCGCGGTGTTTGTACTCTATTTGATATTGATTTTCTGCGATGTAAAAAACAAGCAAAAAACAGCAACCGGCACTGGGCACTGGGTCAATAGGTTAGTCCCAAAAAATGATATAAAGTTGCTATAAAATTATTATAAAACATACAAGAATGATAAAATAACAGCATGAATACTTCATAAATTATAGATACGTTGGAGACGTATCAGGAAGCAGCCGACATGGCGCGGCCGCGGGCGTTGATCCTGCCCCCGGCCTCGCCGACAGCTTCTCCAGCAGCAGCGATGACTCCTGGGAATCCAACAACTCTCCCGAGCCCAGCGAGTCCCCGGAGTGCAGCGACGATAGTTACATGCCACCGAGCTCTCGCCGCACCTAGAGCGCGGCAGCGGCATCCGCTCGGCGTCGACGATGATATGGATGGGGTTGGCGTCGGCCTCGCGTGGCCCACTATTGATGATGGCATCGATGGTGATGCCCATAGCCAGGGCTCCTTAAGTTTTTCCTCTTTTGTTCCCTGCGAGGAATCGAGACAAACCCCGTGGGGGTATGTAAAAAAACTTGTGATGCTTTTGCTTTGAAGTTTATTGTTCCTAGTATGAGCTTGCAATTGTGTGTCTCGCTCTGGCATTACTCCTCCTTTTTGTTCTCGTGGTAGCTTTGCATTCTACGCCGGCAGGTCCCAGTCCCCAGGCAGGCTTCAGCTGTAGCTGGTATGCCAGGTCGTAATGTTGTGGTCAAGGCCAGGAGGTGAGCGGCCCGAGGTCCAGTAATAGCTCCTGAGGCGCGAAGCTCAAGAGGTCCCCTTTGGCGTGCAAGCAACTCCCTAGAGGCCGAAAAGGGTAGTAGCGTTGCCGGAGCGAGATTATGGGAGTGGAAAAACATAAGACGGAGAGATTCATGCCAACATGCACGGGTAACTTATCTTTTGGCAAGCCTGAGGTGATTCCTTCGTGAAGTGCCTCGCAGTATTAGCGGCGATGCTTCCAAGTAGGGCTCCTGGAGGCCTTCCCTTTCCCGCTCATCTGAGTGCTCTACGTCCTTGGTCCCGACCCTCGAGCGCGGCTCAGCCATTGCTGGTGTGCCAGGTCACGATGTCGTGGTCAAGGCCAGGGGGTGAGAGCGGGAGAGTCAGTAGGAGCTCCTGAGTTGCGATGCTTAGGAGCCCCCCTTTAACGTGCAAGCCAATTGCATGAAAAATGGATGGCTGGCAGGGCCACCTGCAGTCAAACTCGGGGCTCCTGTGGGTTAGTCCAAGAAGGGAGCATAACTCGTAAGCGCGCTTGCTGTCTTGCCGCTGATCTTTCCGCAAGAAGATGAAGGCACTGAGGATCTGGTGAGGTGACGTGCGCGGGGCGGGCCGTGAGCCAGAGCTCGGTCCCTCGATTTGTCAGCGTTGCAGGGACGGACCGACAACAAGCACCGTGCCAACATGTGCAGCCCCCATTGCAGGATGAGCAAGAGGTCGGTCAACAGTGCGAGAGGCCGCGAAGGGCGTTAAGACATTAGGCAAGTAGGTGATAATCATGAAATAACTCATGAAAGGAGGTAAGCCAGTTCTAATAGATGCAAAGAACGATGCATGCCATAGGGACAGACCCACGCGGTCTGGGGATGATGCAGCCCGAGGGGCGCTCCCAGCTGAACTACTAGGAGATGCAAAAAGGATACATGCCGCGGGGACCGACCCATGCGATACGGGGATAATGCAACCCGTGGGGCGCCTCCAACTGAATAAACCTGAAAATTTCACCTAGCACCATTGCTGAAGAGATGTTGAAGTAGCTGAAGACGCATGGTGAAGAAGTCGCTCCTCACGAGCCGCCTGGGTCCTGAGCCGCGGGGGGCTCTCGAGGCTCAGGGGGCTCACGAAGAACCGTCGCCATCTCCACCAGGACCGCCTGGTTCCTGGTCTCCTGAGCCGCCATGACACTCCGCAGGTGGCGCTGGAGTGCAACAGACGCGTTCGGCAAGCCAAAAGGCATGCGAACATAGCTGCGAGGGGGGCCCTCACACCAGCCTACATGGGACGGCTAGTAGAGCCGCTGAGAGGTGACCCTGTTGAGTCCTGGGATATTGACGCAGATGTGCAGCTTGCCGTCCTCGGCGGGATAGGGAACCGCGCCTGGTGGCGAGCGACGGTCGCCGCGCATGGCTCCTGCCTCCCAAAGCTCCTCGGTTGCCTTGGTGATGAACTCCTGCCCACTCGGCGTCCCGTGCCTTGTGACCTCCTGGTGGAAACGGGCGTTGAAGCACGCCTCCACATGGTGCTCGAGCGCCTCCCTGTCGACATTGGCTAAGTCAGAGGCCCTCCAGAAGAGAGCCCCCGAGCCCAGCCTGAGGGGGGCACCGGGCGCGCCTTCCTATGCGCAGGAGGGAGGTGCCCCATTATTGGGCACAGGTCCTGAGGCAGTGCCGCCGGACGCCCTGCTCCCCTGAGGTTCCTGGTGGGCAACTGCTTCTTATTCTTGGGGACTCGAGCCTCGAGAGGGTAGATAGCGCCTTCATCGTTGGGGTTCTCGACAGCTGCAGCCTAGAAGGCACGCTCGAGGGAGCACACTGCTTCCTTCTCCTCGCATACGACTGAAATGACGTCGCGGCTCCCTGGCATCTTGAGGACATTGTAACGATGATGAGTCACTGCCATGAACTTGGCCAGGGCTGGGTACCCAAGGATGGTATTGTATGGAAGACAGATGTGGGCGACATCAAAGTTGATGAGCTCTGTGTGGTAGTTGTCGCGCTGGCCGAAGGTGACAGGGAGGCGGATCTGCCCTATCGGGGTGGTGGAGCTGTCGGTCACTCCTAAGAAGGGTTTGGTGGGCTGCAGCTGGTCATAGGGCACCTGGAGTCGGTCAAATGTTTCGATAGATAGAACATTGAACCCCGCACCACCATCGATGAGGGTTTTGGTGAATCAGACGTTGCTGATCATGGGTGAGCAGAGCATCGGGAGGGCGCCGGCAGTTGCCGTGCACTTGAGCTGGTCGGATGAGCTGAAGGTGATGGTGCATTGGGACCGCCTGAGCGGGCGTGTAGCCTCAAGTTTGGGAAGGGCCGCATTCACCTCGCGGGCGAACTGCTTGAAGATGCGATGAGAGGCTGGGGCCTGGGCGCCGCCCAAGATGTAGGCTATGGCACGAGGTTCTTGGAATCCCGCAGCCCCTCGTCCTAGTGGTGGTCGTCATTCCATCTTAGCACTGGTGGCAGCGGAGGGAGGCCAGTGTTGCCCTCGCGAGGCTGATCGCGCCACTCCTGGCGGGGGCCGCAGTCGCCCCAGCGTCCTCCGCTTCGGCCTCCTCCGCGGCCGTAGCCCCGGTTGCTACGCTCGAGGCAACGACCTAGGCGCCCGTCGCGGATGGCCCTGAGCTCCTAACAGTCGTTGGTGATGTGGCTGTGCATGTTGTGGAAGATGCAGAATGGGCGGCTGCTCTTTGACGACTCTGGGTGGTCACAACCGTGCTTCATCTCTGGTTCAGCCGCTAGCACGGCCGCCCCCTTGCACTTCACGTCCTTGGCCTTGGCTTTCTTGCCCTCCGGGTCGGTCTCTGGGAGCTCGAGGAGGGAGAGGCATCCTTCCTCAGCTCTCGCGCACTTGGTTGCCATGTTGAACATCTCCAGAGCTGTGCACAGGTCCTCGTGTAAGAAAACGAATACTGGCGATACTCGGAAAAACCCCTACATCACTAAGCTACAGGATAAGTATAAACTGAAGCTGGAAGCGTACAAGCGGAAAGTGGAAGAGGAACCAAATTTCCAAGAAAAACCTCTGAGAGAATCAAATTTCATGGTTGGGGATATCGAGACCAATGGGTTAGAAGACTGGCGAGCTCTTCCTTCATCTTTATGTCGCGGACACCATCAATGAATACGGAGATGATGGCCTCGTCCGACACCTTGGGGACCTTGAGACGAACGTTGTTGAAGCGCTGGATGTACTTCTGTAGGGTCTCCCCTGGCTACTGCTTGATGGACCGCAGGTCACCCGCGGCAGGCAAGCGGTCGCGAGTGCCCTAGAAGTTGGTGAAGAAATGCTCATGCTTCTTGCTCTAGGAGGAGATCGACCCCACGGGCAGGTTCAAGAGCCAAGAACGTGCCCCATCCTTGAGGGCCATGGGAAACCAGTTTGCCATAACCTTCTCGTCGCCATTGGCCGCCTTGATACTCAGCTCGTAGAGCTGCAAGAACTCAGCAGGGTCAGGGGTGCCGTCGTAGCATGGAGGCGGGTCGGGCTTGAACATGGCCAGCCAGACAATGCTACGTAGCTTTGGGGTGAAGGCACAACAACCCGCTATGGTCATGGGCCCTCATCGTGGGGGTGGAGCTTGATCTTGGGGCTCGCGGGCCACCACGGTAGGTGGCGCGCGGTCCTGACATGGCAGTGCTGGGAGCGCACGCGCCGCTGCTTGCGGCCGCTGGACCACCTGGAAGCTTTCTTCTTCCCGCATGGGTGCCCTGCGCGGTGGGTCACGCCTTGGGACCTCGCGCCTTGGCTTGATGATGGCAACTTGACAGGGAGGTGGAGGAGGCGCTCCGTGGGCTACGTCACCCGCAGCAGGCGGTTGGCGAGGCAGTGGGAGAGATGGTGCAAGAGAGCCCCCGACGGCGCTGATGAGCTCGGCGATGCGGTCCAACCAATCCTCGCAAAGGTCGTCGACAAGGCGATAGCACAGGAGCTCTCGTGCCATGAGCAACGCAGTCTGCACATTTGCTGGGCCGTGACGAGCGTGAGACAACGAACCGGCTGGGGTCAGCGATGTGAGTGTGTGCACATCACGCCGCACGGAGGGGTGCAGCGACGAAGCTTGCTGCTCATGCCCCGCTAGGCCGGTGGCGGCATTGGCGGCGGGCGATGGGGAGGTCCGCCAGCAGGCGCCGTACGGGCGACGGGAGTGGGGAGGGCGGCTCGACGCTCAGAACGGTCTTGACGGGCATCAGCCATGAAAGCGGTGGAGTGGTGGCGAATTGGTCGGTGGAAGAGAGGCTCCAACGCACCCCTACCTGGCACGCCAAATTTCGGATTCGAGGTTCTGCAGACCCTTGAGAGGTTTGAACACTGAGGTGCGTGTGAAGAACTCGTCCTCCCCAACCTGCCTGCTCGCCGATCCCACAACCTAGCTCGACGAACCCAACAGACAAGAGACACATCAGTTTACCCAGGTTCGGGCCACCTTGCGGTGTAAAACCCTACTCCTGCTTTGTGGTGGATCGGCCTCGAGGGGCTAAGGATGAACTAGTACAATGGAGAACAACCTCCGGAGGTGAGGTGTTCTTGTGCTCAAGTGAGCTGGTGAGCTGGGTAGGGTGGAATGGATCCGATCCCCTCTTGATGGTGGTGGCTAGGTCCTATTTATAGCGGACTTGGTCCTCTTCCCAAATGTAAGGCGGGAAGGGATCCCACAACGGCTAATTTCAAAGGGAGACAACTAGTACATGCTATCCTGACAAAAGTGGTCTTAGCCTACAAAAGCTCCTAGTCGTGGCGCCACGGTGGGCTCAGCAATGTACTCCGTCCTGCCATCCTGGCGGTCTTGGTCTTGTTGCACCGAAATGGAAACCTTTGCTTGATTCCTCGGGACTCCATGCCTGCGCTTGCCTCCTTAGCACCAAAGAGGAAACTGGTACACTGCGCCCGCTGGCGCCCGCCTGGCCTTGGTCATCATGGCTCATGTCATTGAACCTCGCGAGGTGCACCTTGCATTGATATCTCCACTCCTCGGGAGTCAGCCTCGGGAGGCCGCCCCCCAGGGAGGTCTTGGTGTCGTCCGCTTCGTGAGGCTTGGCCCCTCGTGAGGGTCTTGAGCTGTCGATGTTGAAGCTGGGCCGTACCAGGCCGTCGACAGAGACACGCCATGGGCTGCAGGCAGGCAAGTCTGGGTACCCCCGTTCCCACAACACCGGCATAACCTATTGACCCAGTGCCCAGTGCTAGTTGCTATTTTTGCTTGTTTTTTACATCGCAGGAAATCAATATCAAACAGAGTCCAAACACGGCGAAACTTTTTGTGGATTTTTTGTGGACTAGAAGACTCCCGATGGGCTAGAGCAGCACCTGGGGGGTGCCCCAAGGGGGGGACAACCCACCAGGGCATGCCTGGGGGCCCAGGCGCGCCCAGGTGGGTTGTGCCCACCTCGGTGGCCTCCCGCACCCCCTCTTTGCCCTATAAAATCCCAAATATTCCAAAAATCCTGGGGGTAACCCTAGATCAGAAGTTCCACCGCCGCAAGGCTCTATAGCCACCGAAAACCAATCTAGACCCTGTTCCGGCACTCTGCCGGAGGGGAAAATCATCACCGGTGGCCATCTTCATCATCCCAGCGGCCACCACGATGAGGAGGGAGTAGTCCACCCTCGGGGCTGAGGGTTTCATACCAGTAGCTATGTGTTTAATCTCTCTCTCTCTCTCTCGTGTTTTGAGATGTCACGATCTTGATGTATCACAAACTTTGTTAATATAGTCGGATCATATGGAGTTTTCCTCTCTCTCTCTCTCTCTATCTTGTTGTGATGAATTGAGTTTTTCCCTTTGAGATATCGTTGTTATCAGATTGATTTATGGATTTGAGAGCACTTGATATATGTCTTGCATATGAATACTCATGGTGACAATGGGGTATCATATTTATTCACTTGATATGTGTTGTGGCACTCAACTCGCTGATTCCCAGGGTGACATTGGGGTAATCTACGCATAGGGGTTGATGCACGTTCTTGTCTTTGTTTCTCCAGTAGAAATCTTGGGGCACTCTTTGAGGTTCTTTGTGTTGGATTGAGTATTGTGAATCTGAAATTATTTGGTGTTATTTTAGTATGAACTCTTGGATAGATCGATCGGAAAGAATAGCTTCGAGGTGGTTTCGTACCCTACAAATGATTTCTTTGTATGTTCTCCGCTAGATAGGAACTTTGGAGTGATTCTTCATCGCACTTTGAGGGGTGATTATATGATCCAATTATATTAGCATTGTTGAGAGATTGCACTAGTGAAAGTATGGACCCTAGGCCTCATTTTCAAGCATTGCAATACCATTTTTTGTGCCCGTTTACTATTTGCTACCTTGCTGTTTTTATTTATTCAGATTATAAAAATATATTTCTACCATCAATATTACACTTTTATCACCATCTCTTCGCCAAACTAGTGCACCTATACAATTTGCCATTGTATTGGGTGTGCTGGGGACACAAGTGATTTCTTGTATTTGATTGCAGGGTTGTTTGAGAGAGACCATCTTCATCCTACGCCTCCCACGGATTGATAAACCTTAGGTCATCCACTTGAGGGAAAATTTCTACTGTCCTACAAAACTCTACGCTTGGAGGCCCGACACGTGTCTACAAGAATAAAGTTGCGTAGTAGACATCAAGCTCTTTTCCGGCGCCATTGCCGGGGAGGTGAGTGCTTGAAGGTATATCTTTAGATCTTGCAATCGAATCTTTTAGTTTCTTGTTTTATCACTAGTCTGGTTTATAAAAGAAAACTACATGAAAAATGGAATTGAGGTTGCATCATATTATTGATCATCTTTATAATATCTTTCTTGAAAATGATGGATCGGAAAATTGTGCTCAATTGTTAGAAGAAGAAGTCAATAGAATGTTTGGCACAAAATATTTGAATGATGAGCATGATTGCAATGTTGTTAGCATCATGGATATTCAAAGAATTCATACTAACAACGTTGCAATAATGCTCATCATTCAAATATTTTGTGCCAAACATTTTATTGACTTCTTCTTCTAACAATTGCGCACAATTTTCTGAACCATCATTTTAAAGAAAGATATTATAAAGATGATCAATAATTTGATGCAACCTCAATTCCATTTTTTATGTAGTTTTGTTTTATAAACCAAACTAGTGATAAAACAAGAAACTAAAAGATTCAATTGCAAGATCTAAAGATATACCTTCAAGCACTCACCTCCCCGGCAACGGCGCCAGAAAAGAGCTTCATGTCTACTACACAACTTGTTCTTGTAGACTCGTGTTGGGCTCCCAAGCGTAGAGTTTTGTAGGACAGTAGCAAATTTCCCTCAAGTGGATGACCTAAGGTTTATCAATCCGTGGGAGGCATAGGATGAAGATGGTCTCTCTCAAACAACCCTGCAACCAAATAATAAAAAGTCTATTGTGTCCCCAACACACCAAATACAATGGTAATTTGTATAGGTGCACTATTTCGGCGGAGAGATGGTGATACAAGTGTAATATGGATAGTAGATATTGATTTTTGTAATAAGAACAATAAAAAACAGCAAGGTAGCAATTGATAAAACGGAGCACAAACGGTATTGCAATACTTGAAAATGAGGCCTAGGGTCCGTACTTTCGCTAGTGCAATCTCTCAACAGTGCTAATACAATTGGATCATATAATCATCCCTCAACGTGCAATGAAGAATCACTCGAAAGTTCCTATCTAGCGGAGAACATAAGAAGAAACCTTTTGTAGGGTACGAAACCACCTCGAAGCTATTCTTTCTGATCGATCTATCCAAGAGTTCTTACTAAAATAACACCAAATAATTTCAGATTCATAATACTCAATCCAACACAAAGAACCTCGAAGAGTGCCCCAAGATTTCTACCGGAGAAACAAAGACAAGAACGTGCATCAACCCCTATGCATAGATTACCCCAATGTCACCTCGGTAATCCGTGAGTTGAGTGCCAAAACATATATCAAGTGAATCAATATGATACCCCATTGTCACCATGAGTATTCATATGCAAGACATATATCAAGTGCTCTCAAATTCAGAAAAGTATTCAATCCGATAAAATGAAATCTCAAAGGGAAAACTCAATTCATCACAATAAGTTGGAGAGGGGGAAACACCATATGATCCGACTATATTAACAAAGCCCGTGATACATCAAGATCGTGACATCTCAAGAACATGAGAGAGAGATTAAACACATAGGTACTGGTACAAACCCTCAGCCCAGAGGGTGGACTACTCCCTCCTCATCGTGGTGGCCGCCGGGATGATAAAGATGGCCACCGGAGATGATCCCCCCCCTCCGGCATGGTGCCGGAACAGGGTCTAGATTGCTTTTCGGTGGCTACAGAGCCTTGCGGCTGTGGAACCTCTAATCTAGGTTAACCCTGAGGGTTTTTGGAATATTTGGGATTTTATAGGGCAAAGAGGGGGTGCGGGAGGCCACCGAGGTGGGCACAACCCACCTGGGCACACCCGGGGGTGGGTTGTGCTCCCCTCGGGGCACCCCCCAAGTGGTGCTCTAGCCCATTGGTGGTCTTCTGGTCCATAAAAAATCCACAAAAAGTTTCGTGGTGTTTGGACTCCGTTTGATATTAATTTCCTCCAATGTAAAAAACATGCAAAAAACAACAACTGGCACTGGGCACTGGGTCAATAGGTTTGTCCCAAAAAAATGATATAAAGTTGCTATAAAATGATTGGGAAACATCCAAGAATGATACTATAACAACATGGGACAATAAAAAATTATAGATACGTTGGCAACGTATCAGTGGTAGCTTCACATTGGGTTTAGAAAGTGAAATATTTTGAAGTTTGACAATCACAATATTGGTCATACAAGCAATTCATGAATAATTAGTATAAGGAAGAAAACTTTCACATGAAAATACACTATCTTGGAAATATTTTGTGATTGTGAGTCCCCATCAAAATATTATATGCCAAAATTGTTGACGTTGGACAAGGAAGACAACGTAATGGTTTATGTTTGTTCATATTCACATAGAAGTTATACTGTCATAGATCCTTTAACATGTGGTGCTTTCCCCCTATCTTTGCTAGCCAAAAATTCCGCACCAAGTAGAGATACTACTTGTGCATCCAATAACCCTTAAAACCAAAATCTTATTTTCAAGAGTCCACCGTACCTACCTAAGGATTGAGCAAGATCCTTCAAGTAAGTTGTCATCGGTGCGATAAGGCAATAAAAATTGCTTCTAAAAGTGTGAGATCATTTAGTGTAAGGGAAAATTGAGTGTTGTACGAACTTGTGATGGCAAAGAATAAAAGCGGCAGACTGCATAATAAAGGTTGCTATCATAAGGGGCAATATAATCTGACATTCTTTTGCACTAAAGGGTTGAGCATACAACAAAATAAGTGCATGGCAACCTTCGCTTCCCTCTATGAAGGGCCTATCTTTTACTTTTATGTATTTACTTTCATGCAAGAGTCAAAGTATTTCTCTCTATTCCTTTTTATTTTTCTCTTTTGGCAAGCATCATGTGGTGAGGAAAGATCTAGGCACATATATCCAGTTGGATATGGGTAGCATGAGTTATTATTGTTGACATCACCCTTGAGGTGAAGACGTTGGGAGGCGAAATTATAAGCCCCTGTCTTTATATGTGTCTGGTTGAAACATTTTGCTCATGTGTATGCGGTGAGTGTTAGCAATCATAGAAGACTATATGATGGTTGAGTATGCGGAGCGCTTACTTAAACTCTGTTGAATAAGTTGAATTATAATTGCTTGGTGACTAAGAACATAGGTTGTTGAGTTTCAAGAGAATTCATTGTTTGAACCTTAACATGTGAATTGGTTGCTACTTTAACATGAGAAGTTTTATAAGAAAGAATTGATGTTATGATGCTACAAAAGTGATTGAAATTGTCATTGATCAACCTTGTGCAATTTGCTAGCATTCACACTTCATAAATTATTTCTTTTATCATTTACCTACTCGAGGACGAGTAGGAATTAAGCTTGAGGATGATGATACGTCTCCAACGCATCTATAATTTATTAAGTATTCATGCCGTTATATTACCATTCTTGGATGTTTTACAATCATTTTATAGCAACTTTTTATCATTTTTTGGGACTAACCAATTGACCCAGTTGTAGCGACCCGATCCCAATGGACCATAGTCTCTGTGCTTAAGTGTCATCCCTGGATCGGTATTGCTAACACACACAATACTCGAGGATTTATAACAGAGTTTAATCACACACCTATTACATCGAGTGTCTCATAAAGAGTACTTATTACAATAATATGGCCGATGACCATCTAAATAACTATGGAAGCTTTGAAGATAAATGAGTCCATCCAACTCCATGGCAAAACTAAGTGCATGACAACGACCTATCGCACCTTACTCTCCGTCTGAAAATTCTACAACATGATATGTTGCAGCCGTGCAGGTCAGCACATGGAATATGCTGGCAAGATCACACTATAGAGAAAATGATGAAATAATAGCTATCACTACATGCATATTTGGCTGGTGTAGGCTCTAAGTTTATAATTTGCATAAAGCTAATTTTCCCTACCACAAAGGAATATATTTTATTCAACTACCAAGTTTATACCATTATTGAGAAGGTTTCCCCAACTCAATCCCAAATTACCATGTAATAAAATTTATAACCCAACAAATTCATTAAGTAAAGTGATGATATCAATCAATAATTCAAATACTAGATACTCAAGATGTCCATAACCAGGGACACAGCTAACCATGATTAGTTTATACACTCTACAGAGGTTTGCACACTTTTCCCCACAAGACTCAACCACATCCATGATCGGAAGATCGAGACATAGTCTTTCTGAAGCATTAACTCTTTACTCTGGGTAGACAGTACCACCTACTTTCCCCTACATCTGCTAGCCTACCACTTAAAGAGGTCACACGACTTACTCAACTATGCGAGAGTCCATAATGGCTTGTGGCTGCACACAGAAGTTTCTAGCATGAATAATATTATGACCCCTTTGAGCATGGGTGGCATTCCATAGGATGATCACACGGGTACTTCGGGATATCCTAGGACAACACTGGATTCTCCAGGTGCCCGCAACCAATCCACCCAGATGTGTATTAAAGTAGCCACCTTAAATTTCCCTTAGTTATTATCTCGCGCAACTTGCATGATTCTCACATACCAATCCCCGTCTACGAGCATGGCTAAGCAATATGTACCAAAACGTATATTCCCGGGGTTGTTAAAAGGATAATAGGTTCCTACCTCATCAACTACTTAACAACAACCACATGTTCCCAATCCTACTCGTGCAAATGTTTGAGGGTTGAAACTAATGCATAAAAACTGGGTAATAAAGGGATATGATCAAAGTGTAACTTGCCTTGCCGACGTTCGGAAAATCCTAGAGATTCGTAGTAGCAAGCTTCGCACTACGGAAAATCTATCATAGACAAACAATAGCATACACAAGCAATCAAGCATAAGTGGCAAAATAAAAATCAAATAAAAAGATCAAAATAGAAACTTCAACTGAAGAGCTTTGATTTGCAAAAAGAATCAATCAAATCGGAGATACGAAACTCAAGTTACGATCAAAAGAAGTTCAAATCCAAATTTGTTTGAAACCAAAATTTAAACTTTCCAAAAACATGTTTAAGTTGATTATCCAAATAGAGGGGATCGTAACGAAGAATTTGGCGTTGGTTTCGTTGGATTTGGATAAACGAGCAAAAAGTTGTGATCATTTAAAGATCAGGGACTAAACCGCGAAGAAAATAATTACAAATAGGTCCCTGATAGAAAATAAACAGATAAAGAAAAAGCTAACAAAAGAACGTTCGCTATAGACACCTAACGAACGAAAACCGTTCGCTATCGAAGACTAATGGACGATTGTCCGCTAAATAAACTAACCTAAAATAATAAACCGATTTTAGGAAAAAATTGAAAAACGAAAAAAACCGGGTCGAGGTCGGCGGTTTATATCGGTTCGTCCGGTTCGGGCGGATCGGGCAGTTCGGCGGCGGCGAGTCGGCGGCGGCGGCAGCGGCAAGGCGGGACGGCGGCTTCGGCGACGACGCGACGGCCGTGACTGCTGGGTGAGGCGGCGACTGCGGGGTGAGGTGGCGACGCTGGTGGCGGGGAGGTGCGATGAGGCGGCGGCTCTGGCGGCGGGCTATGACGGCGCGGGGCGAGCAGTGACGCGAGGCGGCTTGGCTGGCGGCGTCGGCGGCGGGAGGCGGCGGTTGCGGCGACTTGTGGAGGACGGGCGGCCGGGTCGGGCGGTGGATTCTTGGAGGTGGGGGAAAGGCGGCGTGCGGCAGAGTCCGAGCCGGACTCGGCGACGGCGAGGCAGGCGGCGGCCGGACTCCTGGCCGGAGTCGGTCGCGGGCGGCTGGGCCGGCCCAGTTTGGCGAAGACTTTTTTTTTAAAATAGCGCCACGAAGAAAAATCTGAATAAAGTAAAATAAAATTCCAGAAACAATTTTCACCACCCCCTCCTAATATTTGGGACAATGTGAACATTTTTCTAGACTAAATGCAATTTTTAAAAACGGAACTTTTTCCCTAATTCAATAAAATGCGACCGAATAAAATTGCAAAATAAAATTCAAATAAATATATTTTTATTCAGAATTAAATTTCCAATATTTCCTAGTTGTTTTGAAGAAGTCATATTATCTTCTCTTATTATTTTATTTATTTGAAATAATTGGAAAAATAATTTTGAATAAAAATCACTTTGATCCAATTTTGCCAATTTTGAAAATCCAGAATGGAGTTTTGTGAAAACCTCCAACTCTCTCAATTGGTCATTGAATTGCTTAAGGTTTGTAGGATCAAAAGTCCAAATAAAACAAATTCAAAAATGCACAAATTATGGATGCATATGATGACCTAATAAATAACATCCAAATTGAAAATCGGGATGTTACAAACCTACCCCTTAAGATTAATCTCGCCCTCGAGATTCGGGTTGGCTAGCAAAAAGGTGTGGGTGGTCTTTTCGGAGGTCTTCTTCTCGCTTCCAGGTGGCTTCCTCCTCGGTATGGTGGCTCCATTGAACTTTGCAAAACTTGAGAACCTTACTGCGGGTAACTCGGTTGGCGAACTCGAGAATCGTGACGGGTTTCTCCTCGTAGATTAGGTCACTCTCCAACTGAATTGCTTCCAGGGGCACTGTATCTCTCAAAGGAATATCAGCCATCTCTGCATGGCATTTCTTTAACTGGGAAACGTGAAACACATCATGAACTCCTGACAGACCTTCGGGCAACTCCAACTTGTAGGCAACTTCACACATACGTTCCAAAACTCGGTATGGTCCTACAAATCGTGGTGCTAACTTTCCTTTAACTCCTCGAAGTGGTGGCACATGAAGATATGCTATGTCTCCGACTTCATAGGCTACCTCCTTGTGCTTAGTATCGGCATAACTCTTCTATGTGGACTGAGCTGCCTTGAGTCTACCACGAATCAACTTGACCTTCTCCTCAGACTCTCTAATTAAATCTGGCCCGAACAATTGTCGGTCTCCAACTTCATCCCACATCAATGGTGTCCTGCACCTCCTTCCATACAAGGCTTCCAAAGGGGCCATCTTCAAACTAGCTTGGTAGCTGTTGTTGTACGAGAAGTCTGCGTAAGGCAAATTATCATCCCAACTAGATCCATAATCTAGCGCACAAACTCTCAGCATGTCCTCCAGAATCTGGTTGACTCTCTCGGTCTGTCCATCTGTCTGTGGATGAAAGGCTGTACCAAACTCTAGCCTGGTACCCAAAGTATGGTGTAACTAATTACAAAACTTCGAGGTAAACTGTGTTCCTCTATCTGATACAATGGTCCTCGGAACTCCATCCAGACATACGATCTTGGTCTTATATTTCTTGGCCAACTTTGTGCTTGTATAAGTGGTTTTCACGGGGATAAAGTGAGCCACTTTGGTCAAGCGATCAACTACTACCCAGATGGAGTCATATCCTGATCATGTCCTGGGTAATCCGGTGATGAAATCCATGCCAAGCTTATCCCACTTCCATTCGCGTATCGGCAAAGGCTGAAGTAATCCCGCGGGCTTCTGATGCTCTGCCTTAACCCTCTGACATACGTCACATACTGCTACATACTCTGCAATATCCTTCTTCGTACCTGTCCACCAAAAATGTTCCTTCAAATCCAAATACATCTTGGTGTTGCCTGGGTGAATCGAGTATGGCGAGTCGTGAGCTTCCTGAAGAACTAACTTCCTGATCTCTGGATCATTTGGCACATAGATACGATCCTCAAACCATAAAGTTTCGTGTTCATCCTCACAAAAACCTTTGGCCTTTCTTTACTCATCTTTTCCTTTATCTCAACAATCTCCTTATCAGTCTTCTGAGCTTCTCAAATCTTTCCCAACAATGTGGATTGAACTTCCAACGCCGCAACAAAACCTCTCGGAACTATCTCCATTCAAAGTTCTCTGAGATCGTCGGCTAACTCCTGAGGTAATCCTTCGGTTATGAGAGTATTGACATAACTCTTGCGGCTCAACGCATCTGCTACAACATTGGTCTTTCCTGGATGATAATGCAGTTTCATGTCATAATCCTTTATGAGCTCCAACCATCTCCTCTGCCTGAGGTTTAACTCCTTCTGTGTGAAGATGTACTTCAAACTCTTATGATCCATGTAAACATCACAACGATTTCCAATAAGAAAATGTCTCCAGGTCTTGAGCGCATGCCATATGGCTGCTAACTCCAAGTCATGTGTGGCATAATTCAACTCATAAGGTCGAAGCTATCATGAGGCATGTGAAACAACTCTTCCTTCTTGCATAAGAACGCCTCCAAGTCCCTGATGAGAAGCGTCACAATGTACTTGGAAATCCTTGCGTATATCCGGGAGAATTAGCACTGGGGTTGTAACTAAACGTTTCTTTAACTCCTGAAAACTGGCCTCACATTCCTCTGTCCATTTGAATTTGGTGTCATTCTTTAATAACACCGTCATGAGGTTCGCAATCTTGGAAAAATTCTCAATGAATCTCTCCAACTAAGTCCAAGGAAAAATTCTCCTTGGCGCATGCCTAGACATATACTTGATCCGTCTCCCCTCTGGGGTGCACTACAAAAAAAAGACACATCCGTGACATTTTGGGCCGAACGAAATTTTTTATGTCATACATATGACACTTCTATGACGATAATTGTGACAAAACCCGGTATCATCATAGATGTGGTGGGCTCCTACTTCTATGACAAAAAATCATGATAGAAAATAGGCTTTTCGTCCTGGGCGGGCCGGAGACGTAGCTGCATGACATTCTTTGGGCCGTCCATGATGGAAAAAACCGTGGTAGAAGCAAGGACGAGGAAAATTTCGGGGAGTTCCGGTTACGGTGGGAGGTCGGGGGCCGAGCGATGCGTGCTTCTCTCGTACACGTACGTGCGTGTGTGCGAGGCGTTGGTTCTAACTGAACCCGAGCGAGGCATTGGGCTCTAACTGAACCCGAGCGATTGCACTGCACACTACACGTTACTGAACCCGAGCGATCGATTGATGGCTATTAACTGAACCCGATCTAGCGATTCCTTCGCTACTGCATCTAACTGAAGCCGATCGATGCTGCCTCTGGATGAACAGTGAGCGTTGCGGGGGGGGGGGGGGTGGATGAACAGTTCCCGGTGGGGGTGGATGAACAGGACCCCGTGGTGTTGCCTCTGGATGAACAGGACCCTGATCGATCGAGCCGGTTGGGGCTAGATGAACAGGACCCCGTGGAGGGCTGGATGAATAGGACCACCCCGTAGAGGGCAGGATGAATAGTAGAAGGTGGAGGGCAGGATGAATAGTAGCCCGTGGAGGGGTGGTTGAACAGGAGCCCGTGGAGAGGGCTGGTTGAACAGTAGCCGGTGGAGTAGCGCGTGGTGGAGGCTGGATGAACAGGAGCCCGTGGATGAACAGTCGCAGGTGGAGGCTGGAGGAGGTCGACGGTGGATGAATAGTAGCTCATGGAGGCTGGAGGGGGTCGACTGTGGAGATGAACAGTATCCCGTGGAGTCCCGTTTTGCGGTACGCCACACCCCTCCCGATGAACAGGACCACTGTTTCGACCGTAGCGCTCCAACACAAGTCTGTTTCGTCCGTTTTGTGGTACGCCACACCCCTCTCGATCAACAGGACCCCTGTTTCGACCGTAGGAGGTCCGATTCCTATGTTTTGCGGTACGCCAGACCCCTCCCGATGAACAGGATCCCGTTTCGAACATGGCCGGTCGAACACAAGGCCGTTTCCTCCGTTTTGCGGTACGCCAGGCCTTGTTTCCATCGCCTGTTCCGTCCAAGCCCTCCCGATGAACACGACCACGCATTCCGTTGCCTCCCCATGAACACGACGCATTCCGTTGCCTCCCCATGAACACGACGCATTCCGTTGCCTCCCCATGAACACGACGACAATGTTGTTTCTCCATTCCGACCCAGCCATGTACACGAGCCCTGGCCGTACGTATGCACGAGTAGGCGTTCGAGACCCCGCCCGTATGTACACATATGTGGCCGTATTTTCTTTCTTGCACCCTGGCCGCCTCTACTACGACACGTGCGCGCCTCTACATCCACCAGTATATATGTACATACACCTTCGCGACCAGAATGACAACACTATGTACGCTTCGACCAGGTGGGTCCCGACTATCAGGCACTTCCTTGCATGCGAAGATGTAGCTGGTGGGTCCCAGCAGTCAGGGGGCGAAATAGGGTGGCCTGTCCGGTGGGTCCCCACTGTCAGGTGGAGGAATAATTATTTTGCACGTAATAAGGAGGCACTTCCTTGCTGCGGCCATGGACCCAGCTGTCAACCTCTCCACGTACAGTCCACGTCCGATGGAAGCCGTTCCTTGACCATGTTGACCACGCCGCGCCGAGAGCACCAGGGCGGTGGACGACGGCGAGGCCTAGGAAGGGGATGACGCGGAGCCGGGGAAGACGCGGCAGTGGATGCCCACGCGTAGAGGAGTACGAGGGTTCAATGGTTCGCTGCGGTGTGAGGCTACCGTCGCCGCAGAATAACAGGGGGTGTGGGTGAGTAGAGGGATGGCCTGGCCAGCGGTGGGAGTAGTAGGGGGCGGTGAGGCCTCCGCTGCATCGCAGCCGGCCACGGGAGGCAGGAGCACGAGGCACGACCGGCGCTGGTTTGGGCGGCTGGAGCAAGAAGACCAGAGGTTGAAGAAGCACTACGGCCGTTGGATGGACATCGTACGGTCATTGGAGCTAGAATCGTGCATATTGACTAAGTTGACAAAGCCCTCCGTCCCCGTCAACTTAGTAGGCCCACAAGTTAGCCTGCCACTATACTGGTTCCCAGCTAACAGGGGGAGTATTCATTTTTTTATACGTAATAAGGAGGCACTTCCTTGCGTGCGAAGATATAGCTGGTGGGTCTAAGCTGTCAGCGGCGGTAACATTTTTTTCATGAAATACAGAGGCCCTTTCGGTGGGTCCCTGATGTCAGGTGGAGGAATCGTTATTTTGTGCGTAATAAGGAGGCATTTCCTTGCATGCGGCCGTGGACCCAGCTGTCGGCCTCTCCACGTAAAGTCCACTTCAGATGCATGTTGGTCGTTGACCACGTTGACCAGGCCGCGCCGAGAGCACTAGGGCGGTGGACGACGGCGAGGCCTAGGAAGGGAACGACACAGAGGCAGGGAAGACTCGGCAGTTGTTTCCCACGCGGAGGGGAGTACGACTGTACGAGGGTTTACTGGTTCGTCTGCCATCGCCGAAGAATACAACAGGTGTGGGTGAGTAGAGGGATGGCTAGGCCCACGATGGGAGTATGGTGGGGCGGTGAGGCCTGCGCGGCAGCAGAGCCGGCCGCGGGGAGGAGGGAGCAGGCAGTCCCACCGGCGCCTATTTGAGCGGCTGGAGCAGGAAGAGTAGCGCGATGGGAGTATGGTGGGGCGATGAGGCCTGCGCGGCAGCAGAGCCGGCTGCGGGGAGGAGGGAGCAGGCAGTCCCACCGGCGCCTATTTGAGCGGCTGGAGCAGGAAGAGTAGAGATTGAAGAAGCACGACAGCCATTGGATGGCCATCCAACAGTCACTACTTGTGCGTCAACCTTTTTTTAGGAAAGCCTCAAATCTGTGGAAAACAGCATACAACCCATCTGCCATTATTTCTAATAATTTACAACCCATTTTCTAATTATTAAGGTTTTTTTGGAGCCCATATTCTTTTTGTTAACATTACAAGCCATATTGTGGCCATGGTTAAAAAATTATACGAAATTATGCATATTTCGGTGCGGTCCGAACTGTTTTTAATCCCAAAATTTCAACACACATTCAAACTGATTTTAAAAATAAATGTATATCAATATAAAATCCAGCAAATTCTCCATGCATAAAAATTAATGTAATTTCAAATCTCGAAATGAAAAAAATATATTTGAAACTAATTGCCGGTTTGATGTGTTTTAAAAATGTACATCCCATTTCTCATTACTGATGGGCCATTTTCTTGGCCAGCCGAATGAAAGCTCTCCTCATCTTGAAAGATTTGCAGCCCAACAGGCGTGACAAAGTGACTTACTTGGCAAATAAAAAAAACTGGGCTGTGGCCGTGGACCCAGCTGTCAGCCTCTCCACGTACATTACTCTTCTGATGGAATGTCGTTGACCACGCCGCGCCGAGAGCACCAAGGCGGTGGACGACGGCGAGGCCTAGGAAGGGGACAACACGGAGCCGGGGAAGATGCGACAGTGGATGCCCACGCGGAGAGGAGTATGAGGGTTCACTAGTTCGGCTGCGGTGTGCGGCTGCCGTCACCGCAGGGCCTGGCTAGCGGTGGGAGTAGTAGGGGGCGATGAGGCCTCATCGGCAGCACAGCCGGCCACTGGAGGCAGGAGCAGGCGGTCTCCCCGGCGCTGATTTGGGCGGCTAGTGCAAGAAGAGCAGCGATTGATGAAGCAGCAGGACCGTTCGATTCAAATCCAACGGTTACTGCTGCTAGAATCATTTGTTGACTAAGTTGACAAGCCCTGCGTATGCATCAACTTAGTAGGCCCACAGGTCAGCCTCCCAACCGGTGTGCCCCAGATGTCAGTGGGAGGAATCATTTTTTTGCGTAATAAGGAGGCGGTTGATTGCGTGCAGCCAGGCTAGCGGAGGGAGTAGGGTGGGCCGGGGAAGCCTGCGCGGCATCATAACGGGCCACAAGAGGAGGGAGTAGGCAGTCCCGCCGGCACTAGTTTAGGCGGCTGTAGCAGGAAGATCAGAGATTGAAGAAGCACGTCGGCCGTTGGATGGACATCCAACACTAACTACTGCTAGAATCGTGTGTTCACTGACAAAGCCTTGCGTAAACAAGTCAGCCTCGAAATCTATGGTGTGTACAACCTATTTGCTATTATTTTTACAATTTTTACTCATTTTCTAATTCATATGGAATTTATTGCAGCCCGTTTTCCATTTTTAGAATTGCTAGCCATTTTCTAGTCAGTACCAGGGTCAAAAAGTTAACTAAATATGTGGGAAATTTTGAAAATTCGCAAATTTTTGCTGGGGAACGAAATATTCTTAATCCAAAAATTAATAATCATACTAAAACAAATTTAAAAATAAATTAGTACTATGTCATGTTAAATCCAATGAAATACGTATAAGATATCAGTGAAGAACAAAAACAAAAAAAGAAACTTATATCCCATTTGCTATAATTTTTTTGGAATTTTCAACCCCTTTTGATATTACTTTTAACAGACATTGACCATACTCTTAAGCCAGGCCGGAATGCATCCCTCCTCGTCTTGAAAGATTTGCAGCCCAGTAATTCGGAGAAAACAAATAGGCCTAGCTTGGGTATTCTTCAAAAAGAAATACTGGGCTACCTATTTTCCCAAAGAACTGGTGCATGAGCATTTAGCTTTATTTATTTATTTACTTATTTATGTTTAGGGGACCATGAGCATGTACCTGGGCCGGATTCATGTGAGAGCCTCCCTTCCAGTTAATTATGGGCTTCTCTATTGGGCCTTCATCAGTGGGCTGCATGTTATCAACAAGTGGAAAATGTGTTCCGAGTTTCAAAAAAAATGTGTTCCGTACGATAAATAGTATGCGCTACGTACGGTATGGGGCACTAAAGGATCGAACCGTGCAACGACTTCCAAAACATTGTGTTTGTCGTTCTAACAACACATTTATTCAACCAACAGACGAAATATACTACTGATTGTACATTGAAAATAGCAGTAGCAGCAACCAGGGCTGGGGGTGCAATAGAAGCAGTAAGCAGGCCAGAAGAGTGAAGACGCAGCTCTCTCTTCCAAACCAAACATCAGCCATCATTACAAAAGGGCTACCAAAAAAGAACAAGTGTATGCATCAAACTAAATAAAGATCCTACTACACCAAGTGTACGCATCTAACTAACTGGCTCAGTTAGACGTTACTATTTATTTTTTCAAAACGGAGGCAAAATAATTGCCTTGTCGATTAATTAAGAAAGAGAATTGCCCGGTTAATCTACGGAAAACCAGGCTAAAAACAAAGATGTTACTATTTATTAAGCTGCAGTGGAGTCGCAGATGGAGAGGAGTGGGAAACTTCACTGGTTCGGGTGCGCGGCAGCACAGCCGCGGTGCCGCCCACGGGAGACAGGAGCAAGAACAGAGGTTGAAGAAGGAGCACAGCTGTTGGATTAAGATCCAACGGTCCAGCTGCTAGAATCATTTGTTGATTAAGTTGACAAAGCCGTGCATACACGTCCGCTTAGTAGGCCCACAAGTCAGTCACCAAATCTGACGGGTCCTAGCTGTCAACGGGATGAATAATTTTTTTCGCAAAACAAGGAGGCACTTCCTTCCGTGCGAAGATACAGCCGGTGGGTCCCAGCTGTCAGGTGGAGGAAACATTTTTTCAGCTTAATAAGGAGGAACTTTCCTTGCGTGCGACCATGGACCTCGTGGGTCCCAGCCGTCAGGCTCTCCACGTAAAGTCCTCTTCCGATGACTCTCGTTTGTTGACCACGCCGCACCGAACGCAGCGAGGCGGTGGACGACGGCGAGGCCCCGGACGGGAACGACTCGGAGATGGGAAAACGCGGCAGTGGAGTCGCAGATTGAGAGGAGGAGAAGGGTTATAACTGGTTCTGTTGCGGCGTGGGGCTGTAGTCTGTGGAGAATAACAGGAGGTGTCGAGGGTGGAGGGATAGCCTGGCCGGCGGTGGGGTAGCGCTTCGCAGCGATGCGTGCTAAGCAGAGCCGCTAGCCGCCGGAGGCCGGACCAGGCGGTCCCGGCGACGCTGGAGGAAGAAGACGAGAGATTGAAGGTGCATGCCGGCCGTTGGATATAAATCCAATGGCTGTGGATGACACAATCATTTGTTGACCAAGTTGACAACGCCCTGCGTAGGCTTCGACCTATTGGCCCACATGTCAGCCTGCAAAAATGTGGCATATATTTAACCCATGTTTTCTAGAATGTATAGTCCATTTGCTGGGCTGGGTGAACAAATAATTTCGCGTCAATCAGGCCCATTTATATTTTCTAAGAAATCCCAGCCCATTTGCACTTCCTTGAAATACACGTATTAGGTGGGCTCGTTATATATACTCCCTCCGTCCGGAAATACTTGTCATCAAAATGGATAAAAGGGATGTATCTAGATGTATTTTAGTTTTAGATACATCCCTTTTTGTCCATTTTGATGACAAGTATTTTCGGACGGAGGGAGTATAATGTTATGTTAGAAGGAGCAATTAATATCAAAGAATAAACCGGAGAGGCACATTTATATATATATAATTAAGAAATTAGCGAGTTATTGCTCAAAATAAAAATGAGCGCGTTATTATTAAATTGGTCCTTAAAATCTTCGCAAGCTTTTGTACGCAATCACCAGGATTTTCCTTGCCTGTGAGTCAAAAACAACCAGGATTTTCCTTGCCAACTTCCGTTAAACATTTACTTTTATAAGTTGGGATGTTTTTATAATGTATATATAAGTCTCTATAAAATATACGATAATAGTAATAATATAAATATATATAATGTGGTTAGAAGGGAAAACATAAATTGGACACAACATTACTTTTATAAGAGACCTGCGTTTTATACCCCACAGTAGGCATACTAACAAGTTCACACACAAATACAACAGAAAAAGTAAACATTCATATCAAACTCAGGTTCACAGGACACGTTCATATCCATAGCCAACATTCACAATCAACAACTCAAAAGATTCATATATACACAAGCTCAGCATATCTATGCATCCAAATGATTGATAGATCACACGACAATATTCATACATAATTTACAAAAAGATTCAGATATACACATGTTCAGTATGTTTATGCATCCAAATGATTGAGATCACAACCAATATGATCCATGGACGAACTTTAATTACCTAGGGTACAGACTGGTAAATGGTGTTCAATCGGAGGTACTTCTTGCTAAAATTAGTTCTTGTACGAGTAAACTTTCGAGTACATAAGAGGCAGCACAGACAATCTGAACTTTGCTTGTAGGTTTATCCTCAAATAGTGGCCTCGTGCCGAGGGAGGTTTGAGCAACTTGGCCACTACTTTCATCCAACCAGTTTACTGGGTCATCTTGGTCCTGTATCTCGCCAAAATTCTACATTGAAGACGAGAAAGGAGGCGGTTGAGAAAATGAACCACCCAAATTTTTTGTGCAGTTCAACTGAAATGGAGCATCCTTGGCGTGCAGACTGATTAAGTGCCAGATGAATATACGCGTCAACCAACTTGTCTGGAATCTTTAGACTCCATGCCATATAGTTCGCTACCATATGTGCCGATAACCAAAAGGCACAAGTTGGGACCAAAGACTGGACTGCGTTTTTCTGGGCTATGCACCAAGCAATATTTTTGGCGTTCACTCTCCTAACACTTGGAGTTTGACAATTGGTTGACGCCGGTTGATACTCGAATGAATATAGGCACTTCTTGTCAACATCGATGCTTGTCTGAGTGAACTTTGGAGTACATAGCAGCAGCATAAGTACCTGTCCATCTGATCATTTTGTGCAGTTCTACTGAAATCACCCGATGTAATGATTTGCCTGCGAGTTCAGGCTCCAAATTACTCCTTTATGAAATCGGCAAACAGTAGCACAATACCAAATTACCAATACATATGACAGGCACAATAATCAGGATAAAGACCAGTACCAACCTGTGTGAGGTAGCATATCAATTACTATTTCCTTTGACTGGAAGCCGAGATAAGCCAAGCGACTGACAGCAAAGGAAGAAAGCATGCGGAGTTTAGCGACTGACAGGAAAGGACGGAAGCTGTCGAGGCAATGAAGCACCCAAAGTTTTTGTGCAGTTCCACCAAAATCGAGCATCCCTGTTGGCACATATATTGAGAGAGTGAGATTACTGTAATAGTGGGACTAGTTTATGAAACATACACTAACAAATAGAAGCACCCTCATTATCTTAATGGGTAAAGTTAGCAACATAGTAGTCTTGCTTAAAGAGAGGTATTAGTTTATTTAATCAGTGCCAATTAGCTCAACTCAACACTCAAAGCATTGCCATTTATCATAGGTTGCAAAACTTTAACGTGCAAAGATAAAGGAGTTTCTCATGACAGTAGCACGATACAAATAGAGATGACAGCAAACTAATATGGATGAAGGCCTTAGGCCCGTACCAACCTGAGAAAAAAAGCTTATTCATGTAGTCCCATAAGAGATGATAAAGCACTCACTGGAATCACACAATAGTATATATTTTTGTGCACTTCAAATGTATGGTTGAAATCACTCTTGTTTACCAGTGCTGAGATTATATCGAAAGATTATCAAGAACTTCCAGCAGAGTTAAAGCACTGGCTGGGATACAGTTCATTGTATTGTCTTGTGTAGTTCCATTTAATGTATGATTGGCACAACATGATCCCTGTTTGCACAAGTAGGAACAAGGTGAAACCTTCATTAGCTTAGTGAGAAAGGATAGGAAGACATTAGCATATTACTCAACCAGTAGCATCAAATTCATGATGGACAATACGCAAAACATTGCCTCATTGAACCAATGGCAATAAATTGACATGCAAAACAATAGCACTATTATGTCATGACACTAATAATATTCCCTCCCTGCTCCACCACATGATTCACCTC
Source organism: Triticum aestivum (assembly GCF_018294505.1). Taxonomy (NCBI): domain Eukaryota; kingdom Viridiplantae; phylum Streptophyta; class Magnoliopsida; order Poales; family Poaceae; genus Triticum; species Triticum aestivum. The sequence goes on along the minus strand of NC_057794.1, from coordinate 392,731,973 downwards.
CATAGACAAACATACACACGTACATGATTCAGCATAGGGTCCTACTAAAGATTTGTTTAACTCCAACAGGAAAATTAGGCAGTAATAAATTAGTGGTACTTAAGTACTCCTAATTAATTAAGTGAGACAGCAGAAGTGGAAGGGCTCCCTGGAGGATCGTCTCACATGTAAGGTAGTCGTTGCCGGAGCCCTTGAATGGCCTCGACTGAGGCCTCTGGCTTCAGCAAGATCGCCTTGGCACTGTTTATTCTTCTTCTTCTTCCTCTTCATGCTCTGTTTCTCTTTCTCCTCACCAGTTGGTGAAACCAAGTACATGATTGGCCTTCTAATTCAGAATTGGTTTTGTCAGTGAGGGAGTACAAGTGTACTAGTAAAAAACAGCATTATTTTCTCATGGCAGTCGGAAAATAGAGATGAACACATGCATTAAATATCATTCTTACCTAAAGGAAGGTTATGGCGCCAATATGGATGATGAGGATTGGAACACAGATCTCCCTTTGTGCAGTTCCACCAAAATGAACCAACTGTTCCATTCTGACATTCCAGTTAAACAGCACAAAAGTCACTTCTTTTAAGAAGAGTTTTGTGCAGTGCACCAAAAGGTCACAACAGCAACCAGGTGAATTGGATATCCCTGTTTGCACAAAAAGGCACAGAGGAAACAGTCAGAGTCTCAAACAATTACAGGCAAAAACATTTGGCTAAACTTGTCATGGCTTATAACAGTGGCATGGCTTCATTTTTACCAGGGACATTAGATTAAGAACAGCTAAGGCTGCGTTCGGTTCACAGGTTTGGTGCAGGATTTTCGTAGGAACACAATTCCTACGGTATTCTTTCCCTTCCAACCGTTCGGAACACGGGAAAGGTGAATAGTGTTTCATAGGAAAGCTGGTCTGGTAGTACTGATTCCATAGGATTAGAAACATCCACGCGCTGCTCATTTTTTGGGCGGAAGCCCGAGGCAGGCGCTCGCTGCCATGCGTTAGACAGGTTGCTGTGCTGTGTTGCCGGAATAAAAAAATCAACCTATGTGTGGTACGTGAGGTGAGGACAAGAGTAGTCACTGTGCAGCTGAATAAACAAATAGCATCTCATACTGCCAAGCATGCTACTCTAAAAAAACAAATCTGTACATTTCGTAGTCCATCCGAACACATTCTCTTGAGAGTTTCCTCCGGTTCGCTGTTCCATAGATTTATACCTACATTCCTTTCCAATTCCTCTATTTTCATCAAGACCTATGTTTTCTGCCCCTTTATTCCGAACGGAGCCTAAATATTTGGTATAAGGGCATGGGACAGTGGGTGCACCAGCAGTCCAGCACCATGTACGTAAACAGGGGCATAAAGTGGTGATTCATAGTTTGTTGCCCCGAGAAACAAACATCCAAGAAACATATCTGGGTTGGTCCCATTTTTGTTCACTCTAGCCACCTACTCCTATGTGTGGATAGCAAATCTAGTCCTGGTCATACCACTGTGTACAGCGTTACCCCTATATTTCCCTTTTCGACCAAGAGACCGGTTGGATGACCAGTCTGTACTACTTTCACCCCCTTTCCTTCCTGTTTGTACCAAGTCCGATGTACATACTAAATTCCCCCACCCCCACTTTATTTCTTGTTTGAACCAAGTACTCCCTCCGTCCGGAATTACTTGTCATCAAAATGGATGTGTCTAGAACTAAAATACATCTAGATACATCCATTTCAATGACAAGTATTTTCGGACGGAGGGAGTACAAGATTCGACTCCATGAAGTAGCTTTACCTCTAACAATAGAAGAAAAAATATGTGACGTTGGACCATCCGATCGAGAGGGGCTGAGAGGTAGAAAATGATGCACATGCAGCAACGTAGCGAGCTGGGGAAGTAGAGCTAAGGCGGTTTCGAACGAAGATATACCTGAAGGTCGTCGGGATGTGGATAGGTGGGCGGCGGGAGGCCGGATCCGCCCACAGGCAACGACGAAGGGATCGGAGGACCTCCCGCGCCGGCGCTCGGCCAGAGATAACGGTGCGGCCGGCAGTGGGTCTCCTCCCTCGCTGTCGACGACGGCCTAAACGCTGCCCCTCCTCCCCTTCACCGGCGGAGGGGGATACGTCCGGATCTGTAACCAGCGGTGAGGATAGAAAGCCAGTGTTTTTTGAAGGGAGAAAGACAGTGTTACTACCCCTATCTTGTTTAAATCTAGAGAGGATGAGAGTGTGTGAATAGAGCAACCCTAGCAAGCAAGCGCGGAGGCTCCGGCCTATATATACGTAGTGAGCAACCCTAGCAAGCAAGCAACCCCTATCTTCGTCAACTCGTACAAGACCGAGAAATTTGATTACTACAACGCCCTCTCCCTCGCGGACTGAGCTCCGGTGCCTTAACTGCACCTGCCTTTGGCTGCATGACAGGAGGGCCAACCACCTATTGGGCCCACCTGTCATAGACGCAAAGGCAGGAGCAGTAAGTTGAAGCTTTCGCTATCCCTCCCGCACGAGGTGGACGGACATGCAGCAGTGGATTCGATACTGTAGAAGTAGGAGTAACATCATTATTGTTCGTCTTCTCGAAGAGGCGAAGAGCCAAGCGCAACCCGAACGTGGCAGTTGCGAACGCTCGCGTGGTGCGGTTCCTTGGAGTACTAGCCAGGCTCTTGCATGAGACAAAATTGCTATTGTTTAACAATTAAACTCCATTATCCATTGGTTGATACTCATTCTGCATAGGTCCACACGCTTAGCACCGTTTCCTCCTGGGGTCACCAATGTTTATTTGCTAATTAATAGCATTGCATGCAATGAACTAGCCATTGCAAGTCATTAAAAGCATGCACACCTCTCATCTCTTATTGGTTGATATGTCAAGAAACAAGAAACAAGGTAGAAGTTAATGCACCGCGCCTAAGTGTTTTGGGACTATTTGGTTTTCGTAAGATGACTTACACACCTAGACGGAGGGAGTAGTATAGCCCTGTAAACCGGAAAGGAGTATTTGCCTTTCTAGAGATTTCAACAAGTGACTAGACTACACCGTGTGCAGTACTCCCTCCCTTCCGGTTTATAGGGCTCAAATCTCAAATCTCATGAACCACGGCATTTTGCGATTGGAGGAATGTATCTCATACTTTACAAAACTACCCTAATTAAAATCATGCATTAATTACGTAGTTCTCTCATTTTCCTCTCCGCCTTGGTCGCGGTGCACAATATTGAGCACTCCTATATGACTAGCCGCTCTATCTACATGCGGGACATTTCAAAGCATCCGGGCCCGCGTGCCATCCACCAAATCACAGCGAGGTGCTATAGTCGAGACTCACCTGTCACCCCTGTGTGGCCGTCATGACCTGTCATATCACAAAACCCACAGCTTTACCAGCAGTGGTAAGATGGCCTCCAAGTTGGACTGGACGAAGCAACCATCATGTCACTGGAATGCTCGTTCAAGCCCTTTCTTCCCTTTCTTGAAGAAAACCTTACTCCAGGCTACTCACTTCTGCCATTTTTCTTCTATACCGACGAAGGAAAGGTGGGCAAATCAGTTATGCCGCTATATTTTCATTCCAAGAATCTTCTTTTTGCAAGGCACCGACCGATTCTCACATCCTATTCTTTTCCCATTTTCATTGCGATAGTGGTTTCCTTTCGATTGCTTTTTGTTTGTCAGTTCATTGATGGATCCTGGAGCACTAGGCAAAGAGTTGCCGACGGACAACCCACTGGAGACAGCGATCTCCAGGAAGCGAGCACCGACCAACGAGTTGACCATGTTGGCGGGCCAACCCATGGAGACGAAGATCTACAAGAAACAAGCACTGGCCCAAGAGTTGAGGACGTTGGCGGACGAACTCCTCAAAGAAAGTTGGAAGAACAGCAAGGGCCCTAGCGTGCCTACCCCAGGAACCTTGATTGCCACCTATGTGAGGCTCAAGACCGAGTTTGAGGAGATAGCCGCCATTGAGAAGCAGTATTCCCCTGGCAAGGTGACGGCCCCCATCGAGGACGAGGAGATGGCCCCCGGAGGGATGAGATCCCCCGGTGAGCTGCACAAGGTAAAAAATAATGGCTTATTACCATAGTTGTGGTTTTTGATTATTTGCAATGTGCTTGCTAATATGTTAGGGTTGTGCAGGTGCCGGTGGACGTCCTTGATGATTCCGATGTCGTGGCCTGTCCTGTTGGCATCGCCCCAGAGATCAATTCTGATGCTGCTGTCCATCCTGTGGACATCGCCCCAGATATCGATTCCGATGTCGCGGTCAGTCCTGCGGACATCGCCCCAGAAATCAATTCCCATGCCGCTGTCCATGCTGTGGTCATTGCCCGTGTAACATCCCAAATTTTCAATTTGGAATGTTATACACTAGATCATCATTGCATATCATATTTTATTGCATTTTTGGTTGATCCAGAAATTTCACGCAACTCAAGGACCCTCGGAGAGAGTTGGGGATTTCGTTATTTTCCTATTTGGGTTTTCTCAAATTTTGAAAATAGGATCATTTGATTTTATTTATTTTATCTTCAATTATTTCTATCACAAAATATGAGAGAGGGAATAAAATGAATTTCCCAAAAATAAAGAAATATTGAGGATTTAATAGTAAAATCAAATAGGATTTTATTTTGGATTTATTTGCTATTTTATTTGAATTTAGGAAAAATGCGCGTTTTTCAAAATTGCATTTAGGACCTAAATAAATGTTCATCCTGTGCGGCTTGAATTTAGAAGCCGGGGAAAATTTATTTCGGGATTTTTGGAGTCCGTTTAGTATTCCTTTTGTTTGTTTTATTGCGTGTAATAATTTTAAAAAAATCCGAATCGACCTTGGGCCGTGTCCGGCCAGGACTCCGCCTGGCCGGGTGCTTTATATAGCGCGCCACCTGGGCCGCCTCAGCCCAAAGCCGCCGCCGCCCCAAACCCTAGCCGCCCTAGCCGCCTACCGGCGCCGCCCTAGTCGCCGCCGCCGCCGCCGGAGCTCGCTGCTGACGAGATCGAACTGCCCGACGGTTTTTTTAGAAAACTGTTGGTTTTCACCGGTTTTTTCCGGTTTTTTAGATTCATTTTTTAGATAGATCATTTTTTTCTCGGTTTAGTTATTTAGCGAGCGTTCGCTCGTTCATTCGTTTTAACGAACGCGTTCTTCGTTTAGATCCAGATAACGAACGTTCGTTCGTTAATCTGTTCGTCGTTTTCTTTTTCTTGGATTAAATCCGCGATTTTTCTGATCACGATTTCTGATCCGATTTTCGTTCTAGTATAACTTTTCGCTCGTTTATCGGAATTAGGCAATTCAAGCGCCTGGAGTTTCAACTCAAAACCCTCTTTCCGTTTAACCAACTCAAGCCAGTTTTTGCTTCTGTAAAATTTGACCTAGATCCAGAATAGTAAACGAAGCTTATTTCTTTTGCCGTTTGTCTTTCGTTGCTTCGTTTGATTTGATTCTTTTTGCCAATCGGAGTTCTTAAGTTGAACTTTCTAGTTAGTTCTCTTATTTGAGTTCTACCTGTGCATTAGTTTAGTACTTATTGTGTGCTTGTTTGTTTGCGATAGAGTACCCGGAGTGCGCCGCTTGCTACTTTGAATCTCTAGGTTTCACGGATCGTCAGTAAGGCAAGTAACACTTTGATCATACCTCCTACTACCCAGTTTTATTGCATTAGATCAATCCTCACACATTGCATGATTAGGATCTAATTAAATTGTGGGTTTTGGGAAGTAGATGAGGTAGTACCTATTACCTGTTACTATCAAACCTTTGGGAGTTACTTCTACGTTTGCTTATATTGCTATGTTATGCTAGTAGACGTGGATTGGGTGAGTGTATCCATGACAGATGTGAGTTTGCTAAATTAATGGTTTATCTAAGGTGGTAACTTAAATACACATCTGGGTGGATTGAGGCACCTGGGTATTCCAGCGATTGCCTATTTTTCTTTTGGACCGCCACCCAGGCTCAAAGGGATCATGAGATTATTCATACTAGAAACTTCCATGCGCAGCCACAAGCTACTATGGGCTCTAGCGTAGTTGATTAAGTTGTGCGAACTCTTACAGTGGTAGACTAGCAGATGTAGGGGAAAGTAGGTGTAACGGTCTACCCGATCGTAAGGTGTGAGTGCTTCTGAAAGACTATGTCTCGGTCATCCATTTCTCAAACACCATGTAGTGCGAGAATCCCAACGGAGGAGATTGAGTCTTGTGGGGAAAAGTGCGCAAACCTCTGCAGAGTGTATAAACTAATCATGGTTAGCCGTGTCCCCGATTATGGACAACTTGAGTATCTAGTACTTGGATTATCATGTGAATCTCATCATGTTACTCTAAATAATTTTGTTGGGTTTTAATGATGATGCTTAATTGGGATTGAGAGGATGTCTACACTCCCAATGTTTAACAACCACCATTGATAGTTAAATAAAATTTATTCCTTTGCAGTAGGGAAAATTTGGCTTTACGCAAAACTGTAACCATAGAGCTTTCCACCAGCCAAATATGCATATAGTATAGTCTTATTCTTTCTTTGCTCTCTATGTGTTATATTGCCAGCATATTCCATGTGCTGACCCGTTTCGGGCTGGAACATTCATGTTGCAGACTTTTCAGACGACGAGTAAGGAGCCTTTTAGGTCATGGTTCTATACTCAGTGATGCCGTTGGAGTTGATGGACTCACTTATCTTCCAAGCCTTCCACTGTTATCATTATTAGATGGCCTTAAGCCATATTTATTGTAAAAAGTTCTATTTTGAGACACTCGATGTAATAAGTGTGTGATTGCTACTCTGTTATAAATCCTTCAAGTACTGTGTGGTGTCAGCATTACTGATCCAGGGATGACACCGGAGCATAGAGATTGGACCGTTTGAGGTCTGGTCGCTACAACCCGAGAGATCGATGACAAGAAATAGTTGGTCGCGCTAATCCTTCAGGGTAGTTTGCATTGCCCTGTGTTTAATTACCAGAACGATGCGTTTTATCAAACCATCTTAGGGCTAGTGCACTGTCTTGTGTGGGCGGATCTTGCTACTTTTGTTTGATAGTGAATCATGCGATGAATCATGCTGTAGGATCGAAAGTATGTCTAGAGGGGGGGTGATTAGACTACTTGACCAAATAAAAACTTAACCTTTTCCCAATTTTAGTTCTTGGCAGATTTTAGCTATTGTAGGACAAGTCAAGCAATCATCATAGAATTCAAGCAAGCATGCAAAGAGTATATTGGCAGCGGAAAGTAAAGCATGCAACTTGCAAGAATGTAAAGGGAAGGGTTTGGAGAATTCAAACGCAGTTGGAGACACGGATGTTTTTCCCATGGTTCGGATAGGTGGTGCTATCCTACATCCACGTTGATGGAGACTTCAACCCACGAAGGGTAACGGTTGCGCGAGTCCACGGAGGGCTCCACCCACAAAGGGTAATGGTTGCGCGAGTCCACGGAGGGCTCCACCCACGAAGGGTCCACGAAGAAGCAACCACCCATGAAGGGTCCACGAAGAAGCAACCTTGTCTATCCCACCATGGCCATCGTCCACGAAGGACTTGCCTCACTAGCGGTAGATCTTCACGAAGTAGGCGATCTCCTTGCCCTTACAAACTCCTTGGTTCAACTCCACAATTTTGTCGGAGGCTCCCAAGTAACACCTAGCCAATCTAGGAGACACCATTCTCCAAGAAGTAACAAATGGTGTGTTGATGATGAACTCCTTGCTCTTGTGCTTCAAATGATAGTCTCCCCAACACTCAACTCTCTCTCATAGGATTTGGATTTTGTGGAAAGAAGATTTGAGTGGAAAGCAACTTGGGGAAGGCTAGAGATCAAGATTCATATGGTAGGAATGGAATATCTTGGTCTCAACACATGAGTAGGTGGTTCTCCCTCAGAACATATGAGTTGGAATTGTATATGTGTTCTGATGGCTCTCTCCATGAATGAAGAGGAGGTGGAGGGGTATATATAGCCTCCACACAAAATCCAACCGTTACACACAGTTTTCCAATCTCGGTGGGACCGAATCAACAAACTCGGTCGGACCGAAAAGGTAAACCTAGTGACCATTAGAGATTTTCGGTGGGACTGACATGCAACTCGGTAGGACCGATATGGTTAGGGTTTGGGCATAACGTAATCTCGGTGAGACCGATTACACAAACTCGGTGAGACCGAGTTCGGTAATAAGCTAACCTGAGAGTTGGTCAGGCAAACTCGGTGGGACCGATTTGCTCTTTCGGTGAGACCGAAAAGTTACAAAAGGGAAACAGAGAGTTTACATTGCAATCTCGGTGGGACGGATTCGCTCTTTCGGTGAGACCGAAAAGTTACGAAAGGGAAACAGAGAGTTTGCAATCCCATCTCGGTGAGACCGAGATCCCTATCGGTAGAACCGAATTGCTAGGGTTTGGCAGTGGCTTATGACAAGTGAAACTCGGTGGCGCCGGATAGAAAGAATCGGTATGACCGAGTTTGGCTTAGGGTTTAGGTCATTTGTGGATATGGGAAAGTAGTTGAGGGTTTTGGAGCATATCACTAAGCACATGAAGCAAGAGGCTCATTAAGCAACACCTCATCCCTCCTTGATAGTATTGGCTTTTCCTAAAGACTCAATATGATCTTGGATCACTAAAATATAAAATGAAGAGTCTTGAGCTTTTGAGCTTGAGCCAATCCTTTGTCCTTAGCATTTTGAGGGTTCCACTTTCACATCCATGCCATGCCAATCATTGAGCTTTCCTGAAATAATCATCTTGGAATAGCATTAGCTCAATGAGCTATATGTTGTTATGAATTACCAAAACCACCTAGGGATAGTTGCACTTTCACATGCGATGAATCATGCGAACCCTCTCCGAGTTATGGGATCAGATGTATCCTCACCAGCTTTTGATGCAATATATGGCATGATTAGATGTAAGTTTGAACTGTTTATCATATCAGTAGGGCTTGTTTGATGATTCTTGGTGTTAGTAGGCTAGCTACTGTGCGAGCTATAGTACTTGCAAAACACTCATCGAAGAGAAATGTTGGGGCTGATGAGCTCGTGGTACGCTTATACTTATCCCTCGTCGATCGGCCAATAGCCCTAGCTCCTAAAATTGTAGGCTTAGCGATCGATGACCTAGGCAGGCTAGTTTGGCCTTGTGGGTTTCAGTGATATGACGTGCAACACAAAATCATAGCAGTGCAGAGACGTACTCCCTCCGTTCCAAAATAGATGACCTAGGCGGGCTAGTTTGGCCTAGTGGGTTTCAGTGATATGACGTGGTACAATGCCGTCCAGTCTTCGCGTGTGGTAGCAGTATTGCGGGTACAGTAAGTTTTCTTGAAGAAGCGGAATTCAATGAAGTCATGATGGTTCCTTCGTCCGAACAACTTACAGTGGGAAAGGTTGGGCCTGCGATACGACCGGGGTAGACCAGGATAATTTTGTGCATGGCAGGTGGACCAGGATTGTCGACGTTCCACATGTCGGTGAATGAAAGTATTCTTTCCGATATAGAGGACGAGCAACGAGTATTCATTGTTTATTTTTGATGAAAGCTATTGTCTCCACTATTATGACGAAGGAGTGTGAAACACGGCAGCCCAGTGAACTTGGCATGTGCACCACTCCCTCCTTCCTCATATAATGCCCAGGTTATATCTTTTTCTCACTTTCTCTCTATCTATTTCCTCTCAAATGTTTTTTACCTTTCTTTTTTAAGACACAATTGTTTTTTATGCATTTTTTAGAATTATTTTTTTATACCTAGGAGCACGTGTAGAGACGGGCTCTTGCAGAACACACTCCTTGACTTTGTCAATGCCTCTCTCTCCTCCACATAAGGAGTACTACTTGCTATGCATGCATGCGGCGGGCAGCTGGCGTCTTGAGGGGCCAGGGCGGTGAGAGCAAGCTCCAGAAGCGGTCTGGACTCTAGCATAATTTTGGTTTTTACAGTATTTCTTTCTCCATTGACAGGTAGGCCCGCGTAGATAGATAAAGAACTGTTGGAAATATGCCCTAGAGGCAATAATAAAAGCATTATTATTATATTTCCTTGTTCATGATAATTGTCTTTATTCATGCTATAATTGTGTTATCCGGAAATCGTAATGCATGTGTGAATAACAGACACCAACATGTCCCTAGTGGGCCTCTAGTTGACTAGCTCGTTGATCAACAGATAGTCATGGTTTCCTGACTATGGACACTGGATGTCATTGATAACGAGATCACATCATTGGGAGAATGATGTGATGGACGAGACCCAATCCTAAACATAGCACAAGATCGTATAGTTCGTTTGCTAGAATTTTGCAATGTCAAAGTATCTTTTCCTTAGACCATGAGATCGTGTAACTCCCGGATACCGTAGGAGTGCTTTGGGTATGCCAAACGTCACAACGTAACTGGGTGACTATAAAGGTAGACTACGGGTATCTCCGAAAGTGTCTGTTGGGTGACATGGATCAAGACTGGGATTTGTCACTCCGTATGACGGAGAGGTATCACTGGGCCCACTCGGTAGTGCATCATCATAATGAGCTCAGAGTGACCAAGTGTCTGGTCACGGGATCATGCATTACGGTACGAGTAAAGTGACTTGCCGGTAACGAGATTGAACGAGGTATTGGGATACCGACGATGGAATCTCGGGCAAGTAACATATCGATAGACAAAGGGAATAGCGTACGGGGTTGATTGAATCCTCGACATCGTGGTTCATCCGATGAGATCATCGTGGAGCATGTGGGAGCCAACATGGGTATCCAGATCCCGCTGTTGGTTATTGACCGGAGAGTCGTCTCGGTCATGTCTGCTTGTCTCTCGAACCCGTAGGGTCTACACACTTAAGGTTCAGTTACGCTAGGGTTGTAGGGATATGTATATGCAGTAACCCGAATGTTGTTCGGAGTCCCGGATGAGATCCCGGACGTCACGAGGAGTTCCGGAATGGTCCGGAGGTAAAGATTTATATATGGGAAGTCCTGTTTCGGGCATCGGGACAAGTTTCGGGGTTATCGGTATTGTACCGGGACCACCGGAAGGGTCCCGGGGGTCCACCGGGTGGGTCCACCTGTCCCGGGGGGCCACATGGGCTGTAAGGGGGTGCGCCTTGGCCTAATGGGCCAAGGGAACCAGCCCCACATAGGCCCATGCGCCTAGGGTTTAGAAGGGGAAGAGTCCTAGGAGGGTAAGGCACCTCCTAGGTGCCTTGGGGGGAAGGGAAACCCCCCTAGGCCGCCGCACCCCCTAGGAGATTGGATCTCCTAGGGCCGGCCACCCCCCCTTGGCACCCCTATATATAGTGGGGGAGAGGAGGGACTTCATACCTGAACGCCTCGGCCTTTGGTTGCCTCCTTCTCCCTCCCCAACACCTCCTCAACCTCCATAGTGCTTAGCGAAGCTCTGCCGGAGTACTGCAGCTCCATCAACACCACGCCGCTGTGCTGCTGCTGGTGCCATCTCCCTCAACCTCTCCTCCCTCCCTTGCTGGATCAAGAAGGAGGAGACGTGGCTGTTCCGTACGTGTGTTGAACGCGGAGGTGCCGTCCGTTCGGCGCTGGTCATCGGTGATTTGGATCACGTCGAGTACGACTACATCATCACCGTTCTTTTGAACGCTTCTGCTCGCGATCTACAAAGGTATGTAGATGCATCTAATCACTCGTTGCTAGATGAACTCCTAGATGATCTTGGTGAAACGAGTAGGAAAATTTTTGTTTTCTGCAACGTTCCCCAACAGTGGCATCATGAGCTAGGTCTTTGCGTAGTTCTTCTTGCGCGAGTAGAACACAATTTGTTGTGGGCGTAGATTTGTGAACTTTCTTGCCGTTACTAGTCCTTTCTTGCTTCAGCGGTATTGTGGGATGAAGCGGCCCGGACCAACCTTACACGTACGCTTACGTGAGACCGGTTCCACCGACTAACATGCACTAGTTGCATAAGGTGGCTGGCGGGTGTCTGTCTCTCCTACTTTAGTTGGAGCGGAATCGATGAACAGGGTCCTTATGAAGGGTAAATAGAAGTTGACATATCACGTTGTGGCTTTAACGTAGGTAAGAAAACGTTCTTGCTAGAACCCTAATTCAGCCACGTAAAACTTGCAACAACAATTAGAGGACGTCTAACTTGTTTTTGCAGCAAGTGGTTTGTGATATGATATGGCCAAAGTTGTGATGAATGATGAATGATCTATATGTGATGTATGAGATGTTCATGCTATTGTAATAGGATTCACGACTTGCATGTCGATGAGTATGACAACCGGCAGGAGCCATAGGAGTTGTCTTTATTCTTTTATATGACCTGCGTGTCATCAAGAAACGCCATGTAAATTACTTTACTTTATTGCTAAACGCGTTAGCCATAGTAGTAGAAGTAATAGTTGGCGAGCAACTTCATGGAGACACGATGATGGAGATCATGATGATGGAGATCATGGTGTCAAGCCGGTGACAAGATGATCATGGAGCCCCAAGATGGAGATCAAAGGAGCTATGTGATATTGGCCATATCATGTCACGTTTATTATTTGATTGCATGTGATGTTTATCATGTTTTGCATCTTGTTTACTTAGAACGACGGTAGTAAATAAGATGATCCCTCACAATAATTTCAAGAAGTGTTCCCCCTAACTGTGCACCGTTGCGACAGTTTGCTGTTTCAAAACACCACGTGATGATCGGGTGTTTTATTCAGACGTTCACATACAACGGGTGTAAGACAGATTTACACATGCAAACACTTAGGTTGACTTGACGAGCCTAGCATGTACAGACATGGCCTCGGAACACAGAAGACCGAAAGGTCGAGCATGAGTCGTATAGAAGATACGATCAACATGAAGATGTTCACCGATGTTGACTAGTCCGTCTCACGTGATGATCGGACACGGTCTAGTTTAACTCGGATCATGTAATACTTAGATGACCAGAGGGATGTCTCATCTAAGTGGGAGTTCACTAATAATTTGATTAGTTGAACTTAATTATCATGAACTTAGTCTAAAATCTTTGCAATATGTCTTGTAGATCAAATGGCCAACGTAGTCCTCAACTTCAACGCGTTCCTAGAGAAAACTAAGCTGAAAGACGATGGCAGCAATTATACGGACTGGGTCCGGAACCTGAGGATCATCCTCATAGCTGCCAAGAAAGATTATGTCCTACAAGCACCGCTTGGTGACGCACCCGTTCTCCCTGCAGAACAAGATGTTATGAACGCTTGGCAGGCACTTTTCGATGACTACTCCCTCGTTCAGTGCGGCATGCTTTACAGCCTAGAGCCGGGGCTCCAAAAGCGTTTTGAGAGACATGGAGCATATGAGATGTTCGAAGAGCTGAAAATGGTTTTCCAAGCTCATGCCCGGGTCGAGAGATATGAAGTCTCCGACAAATTCTTTAGCTGTAAGATGGAGGAAAACAGTTCTGTCAGTGAGCACATACTCACTATGTCTGGGTTGCATAACCGCTTGACTCAGCTGGGAGTTAATCTCCCGGATGATGCGGTCATTGACAGAATCCTCCAGTCGCTTCCACCAAGCTACAAGAGCTTTGTGATGAACTTCAATATGCAGGGGATGGAAAAGACCATTCCTGAAGTATTTGCTATGCTGAAATCAGCAGAGGTAGAAGTCAGAAAGGAACATCAAGTGTTGATGGTCAATAAAACCACTAAGTTCAAGAAAGGCAAGGGTAAAAAGAACTTCAAGAAGGACGGCAAGGAGGTTGCCGCGCCCGGCAAGCAAGCTGCTGGGAAGAAGCCAAAGAATGGACCCAAGCCCGAGACTGAGTGCTTTTATTGCAAGGGAAGCGGTCACTGGAAGCGGAACTGCCCTAAGTACTTAGCGGATAAGAAGGCCGGCAAAACAAAAGGTATATGTGATATACATGTAATTGATGTGTACCTTACTAGTGCCCGTAGTAGCTCCTGGGTATTTGATACCGGTGCAGTTGCTCACATTTGTAACTCAAAGCAGGGGCTGCGGAATAAGCGGAAACTGGCAAAGGACGAGGTGACGATGCGCGTCGGGAATGGTTCCAAGGTCAATGTGATCGCCGTCGGCACGCTACCTCTGCATCTCCCTTCGGGATTAGTTTTAAACCTTAATAATTGTTATTTAGTGCCAGCTTTGAGCATGAACATTGTATCGGGATCTCGTTTAATTCGAGATGGCTACTCTTTTAAATCTGAGAATAATGGTTGTTCCATTTTTATGAGAGATATGTTTTATGGTCATGCTCCTATGGTGAATGGTTTATTCCTTATGAATCTCGAACGTGATGCTACACATATTCATAATGTGAGTACCAAAAGAAGTAAGGTTGATAATGATAGTCCCACATACTTGTGGCACTGCCGCCTTGGTCACATAGGTGTTAAACGCATGAAGAAGCTCCATGCTGATGGACTTTTAGAGTCTCTTGATTATGAATCATTTGACACGTGCGAACCATGCCTTATGGGTAAAATGACCAAGACTCCGTTCTCAGGAACAATGGAGCGAGCAACCGACTTATTGGAAATCATACATACTGATGTGTGCGGTCCGATGAGTGTTGAGGCTCGCGGTGGCTATCGTTATGTTCTCACCCTCACTGATGATTTAAGTAGGTATGGGTATATCTACTTAATGAAACACAAGTCTGAAACCTTTGAAAAGTTCAAGGAATTTCAGAGTGAGGTTGAAAATCAACGTGACAGGAAAATCAAGTTTCTACGATCAGATCGTGGAGGAGAATACTTGAGTCACGAGTTTGGGGCACACTTAAGAAAATGTGGAATAGTTTCACAACTCACGCCGCCTGGAACACCTCAGCGTAATGGTGTGTCCGAACGTCGTAATCGCACTCTGTTAGATATGGTGCGATCTATGATGTCTCTTACCGATTTACCGCTTTCTTTTTGGGGCTATGCTTTAGAGACTGCCGCATTCACTTTAAATAGGGCTCCGTCGAAATCCGTTGAGACGACACCGTATGAATTATGGTTTGGGAAGAAACCTAAGCTGTCGTTTCTAAAAGTTTGGGGATGCGATGCTTATGTCAAGAAACTTCAACCTGAAAAGCTCGAACCCAAATCGGAAAAATGCGTCTTCATAGGGTACCCAAAAGAAACTATTGGGTACACCTTCTACCTCAGATCCGAAGGCAAGATCTTTGTTGCCAAGAATGGGTCCTTTCTGGAGAAAGAGTTTCTCTCGAAAGAAGTAAGTGGGAGGAAAGTAGAGCTTGATGAAGTATTACCTCTTGAACCGGAAAATGGCGCAACTCAAGAAAATGTTCCTGAGGTGCCTGCACCGACTAGAGAGG
This sequence comes from Triticum aestivum, assembly GCF_018294505.1. Classification (NCBI taxonomy): domain Eukaryota; kingdom Viridiplantae; phylum Streptophyta; class Magnoliopsida; order Poales; family Poaceae; genus Triticum; species Triticum aestivum. The sequence goes on along the minus strand of NC_057794.1, from coordinate 392,716,682 downwards.
AAGTTAATGAAAATGATCAAGATACTTCTGATCAAGCCCCTACTGAAATCCGAAGGTCAACAAGGACACGTTCCGCACCAGAGTGGTACGGCAACCCTGTCTTGGAAATCATGTTGTTAGACAACGGTGAACCTTTGAACTATGAAGAAGCGATGGCGGGACCAGATTCCGACAAATGGCTGGAAGCCATGAAATCCGAGATAGGATCCATGTATGAAAACAAAGTATGGACTTTGACTGACTTGCCCGTTGAGCGGCGAGCCATAGAAAATAAATGGATCTTTAAGAGGAAGACAGATGCGGATGGTAATGTGACCATCTATAAAGCTCGGCTTGTCGCTAAGGGTTATCGACAAGTTCAAGGGGTTGACTACGATGAGACTTTCTCACCGGTAGCAAAGCTGAAGTCCGTTCCGAATCATGTTAGCAATTGCCGCATTCTATGATTACGAAATATGGCAAATGGACGTCAAAACGGCATTCCTTAATGGTTTCCTTAAGGAAGAATTGTATATGATGCAGCCGGAAGGTTTTGTCGATCCTAAGAATGCTGACAAAGTGTGCAAGCTCCAACGCTCGATTTATGGGCTGGTGCAAGCATCTCGGAGTTGGAACATTCGCTTTGATGAGATGATCAAAGCGTTTGGGTTTACACAGACTTATGGAGAAGCCTGCGTTTACAAGAAAGTGAGTGGGAGCTCTGTAGCATTTCTCATATTATATGTAGATGACATACTTTTGATGGGAAATGATATAGAACTCTTGGACAGCATCAAGGCCTACTTGAATAAAAGTTTTTCAATGAAGGACCTTGGAGAAGCTGCTTATATATTAGGCATCAAAATCTATAGAGATAGATCAAGACGCCTCATAGGTCTTTCACAAAGCACATACCTTGATAAGATATTGAAGAAGTTCAATATGGATCAATCCAAGAAGGGGTTCTTGCCTGTGTTGCAAGGTATGAAATTGAGCTCAGCTCAATGTCCGACCACGGCAGAAGATATAGAAGAGATGAGCGTCATCCCCTATGCCTCAGCCATAGGTTCTATTATGTATGCCATGCTGTGTACCAGACCTGATGTAAACCTTGCCGTAAGTTTGGTAGGAAGGTAACAAAGTAATCCCGGCAAGGAACACTGGACAGCGGTCAAGAATATCCTGAAGTACCTGAAAAGGACTAAGGAAATGTTTCTCGTTTATGGAGGTGACGAAGAGCTCGTCGTAAAGGGTTACGTCGACGCTAGCTTCGACACAGATCTGGATGACTCTAAGTCACAAACCGGATACGTGTATATTTTGAATGGTGGGGCAGTGAGCTGGTGCAGTTGCAAGCAAAGCGTCGTGGCGGGATCTACATGTGAAGCGGAGTACATGGCAGCCTCGGAGGCAGCACATGAAGCAATATGGGTGAAGGAGTTCATCACCGACCTAGGAGTCATACCCAATGCGTCGGGGCCGATCAAGCTCTTCTGTGACAACACTGGAGCTATTGCACTTGCCAAGGAGCCCAGGTTTCACAAGAAGACAAGGCACATCAAGCGTCGCTTCAACTCCATTCGTGAAAATGTTCAAGATGGAGACATAGAGATTTGTAAAGTACATACGGACCTGAATGTAGCAGATCCGTTGACTAAACCTCTCCCTAGAGCAAAACATGATCAACACCAGAATTCCATGGGTGTTCGATTCATCACAATGTAACTAGATTATTGACTCTAGTGCAAGTGGGAGACTGTTGGAAATATGCCCTAGAGGCAATAATAAAAGCATTATTATTATATTTCCTTGTTCATGATAATTGTCTTTATTCATGCTATAATTGTGTTATCCGGAAATCGTAATGCATGTGTGAATAACAGACACCAACATGTCCCTAGTGGGCCTCTAGTTGACTAGCTCGTTGATCAACAGATAGTCATGGTTTCCTGACTATGGACACTGGATGTCATTGATAACGAGATCACATCATTGGGAGAATGATGTGATGGACGAGACCCAATCCTAAACATAGCACAAGATCGTATAGTTTGTTTGCTAGAGTTTTGCAATGTCAAAGTATCTTTTCCTTAGACCATGAGATCGTGTAACTCCCGGATACCGTAGGAGTGCTTTGGGTATGCCAAACGTCACAACGTAACTGGGTGACTATAAAGGTAGACTACGGGTATCTCCGAAAGTGTCTGTTGGGTGACATGGATCAAGACTGGGATTTGTCACTCCGTATGACGGAGAGGTATCACTGGGCCCACTCGGTAATGCATCATCATAATGAGCTCAGAGTGACCAAGTGTCTGGTCACGGGATCATGCATTACGGTACGAGTAAAGTGACTTGCCGGTAACGAGATTGAACGAGGTATTGGGATACCGACGATCGAATCTCGGGCAAGTAACATATCGATAGACAAAGGGAATAGCGTACGGGGTTGATTGAATCCTCGACATCGTGGTTCATCCGATGAGATCATCGTGGAGCATGTGGGAGCCAACATGGGTATCCAGATCCCGCTGTTGGTTATTGACCGGAGAGTCGTCTCGGTCATGTCTGCTTGTCTCTCGAACCCGTAGGGTCTACACACTTAAGGTTCAGTTACGCTAGGGTTGTAGGGATATGTATATGCAGTAACCCGAATGTTGTTCGGAGTCCCGGATGAGATCCCGGACGTCACGAGGAGTTTCCGGAATGGTCCGGAGGTAAAGATTTATATATGGGAAGTCCTGTTTCGGGCATCGGGACAAGTTTCGGGGTTATCGGTATTGTACCGGGACCACCGGAAGGGTCCCGGGGGTCCACCGGGTGGGTCCACCTGTCCCGGGGGGCCACATGGGCTGTAAGGGGGTGCGCCTTGGCCTAATGGGCCAAGGGCACCAGCCCCACATAGGCCCATGCGCCTAGGGTTTAGAAGGGGAAGAGTCCTAGGAGGGTAAGGCACCTCCTAGGTGCCTTGGGGGGGAGGGAAACCCCCCTAGGCCGCCGCACCCCCTAGGAGATTGGATCTCCTAGGGCCGGCCACCCCCCCTTGGCACCCCTATATATAGTGGGGGAGAGGAGGGACTTCATACCTGAACGCCTCGGCCTTTGGTTGCCTCCTTCTCCCTCCCCAACACCTCCTCAACCTCCATAGTGCTTAGCGAAGCTCTGCCGGAGTACTGCAGCTCCATCAACACCACGCCGTCGTGCTGCTGCTGGTGCCATCTCCCTCAACCTCTCCTCCCTCCCTTGCTGGATCAAGAAGGAGGAGACATGGCTGTTCCGTACGTGTGTTGAACACGGAGGTGCCGTCCGTTCGGCGCTGGTCATCGGTGATTTGGATCACGTCGAGTACGACTACATAATCACCGTTCTTTTGAACGCTTCCGCTCGCGATCTACAAAGGTATGTAGATGCATCTAATCACTCGTTGCTAGATGAACTCCTAGATGATCTTGGTGAAACGAGTAGGAAAATTTTTGTTTTCTGCAACGTTCCCCAACAAGAACACGAGCTGATGAGGCACATGCGGACTGTTTGACTGGTCAACCAGACAAATACGGAGCTATACGCTGAGCTAGTGACCGTATAATCACCATATCTCGTATACAATGATCAAAGTGAGCTATCAAGACAAGTTCAATGACCGCCAATGCATTTTACTCGGTAATAAATGACCTGGATTGAAGGGGAATCCAAATTTGCTTCGTCTTCTGTCCTTGAGCTCTTGACAAACCAATGCACTATACGGTTGTCCGGACACTCCACCCCAGAGCTCTCACCAAGCATCGCTCATGCCACCGCGCCGCATACTAACCGGTAAGGCAGCGATGGCATCCCGTCGCGCCGAGTTCCTCGCCGCCCACGACCGCACACAAAATGGTAGGGAAGCGATGGCATCCCGCCGTGCTGAGTTCATCGCCGCTCGCGACCTCACAACTATGTGGGAGGAATTTGAAGATGCCAAGGCCGAATGGGCGGTAGAGCAAGAGGCGGCCAAAGCCGCACAGAGGGAGTGGAAAAGTCAGAAAGCACTCAAGAAAAGACAGGCCCGCCGCCGCAAGAAAGAAAAGGACGCATGCACTACCGCGGAGAGGTCGGCGAAGATCCAAGCATGGTGGGGGTGTCGCTGACAAAGCCGGGAAGGAGAACGACGGCGTCTTGCCAGCATGTGAGAAGTAGTAGTACTAGTAGTTAGTGTGTGTGTGTGTGTCTGAGTACGAGCATGTACCAGTACTACTAGTTACTACTGTAGTTTTTTGAGCAAATTACCAGTACATTAGCCTAGACTAAATGGAAAAATTCCTATCCTAAGCATCAAATGGCATCTCTTTCTCTATAGGAAGTGAGATGCATGTCATCTCACTTCCTATGATTTTCATATTCCTATCCTATGAACGAAAGGAGGCCTCTGTTGGAGTAACTACTGTAGCTAGCAGTACTGCTGGTACAGTAGTTTTCTTCAAGAAGCGGAATTCAACGAAGTCATGATGGTTCCTTCGTCCAAGCAACTTCAAAGTGGGAAGTGGGCCTGTGATTTGACGGCTCATTAGTCATTGTTACTGCGGCGCGACGACTTGGGTGACTCCCTTGGAGTTCTGCGTGCATGGCAAGTGGACCAGGATGGTCGACGTCCCACATGTTGGCGAACGGAACTATTCTTTCCGATATCGAGGAGCAAGGAAACCGCGTGGTATAGTATCACTGCTGATTGGTTCGCAAAAAAATAGTATCACTGCCGACTTATAATTATTTTTTATTTCTGATGAATGCTAGCGTTTCAACTCTTACGACGAAGGGTGCCAAACACGGCACGTGCTGGATGTCCCACACGTCAGCAAAAGGAGTGGGACATGAACAGCGTGGTAGAGCCCAGCGTAAAAAACAGCGTGGTAGGGCGTCTCCACTTCTTCCACTTCTGGGTCGGAGACCACACATAGTAGTACTTAGTGGTATGAACGATACAAAGTGCGACCTGGAGACAAAGACAGGCCTAGTTGGAAGGTCTTGGGGCATACACGTAAACAAATATAAAAGTTAATATGTGCCTCCAACTAATATAGTAGTAGTAGAGTACTTAGGCACGTACTCCATAACATCATCGTGCATTGCACGTACAACATTTAGTGGTAGTACGTAGTAAGAGACAAATGTCGCCCAAGAGTTCCCTTCTCGACCTACTTTTGGGTGTTTGGTAGAGTGTATGGAGGGTGCATGAGTCCACACTAGTTTAGCACAAATACACTAGAAGCATGCATGAAGAGAGCATGCATGAAGAGGGGTGTTGAGTTGAGCATGCATGAAGAGGGAACAACTATGCTGAGATGAGAACGCAACCAAACACACCCTATATGCCACGCATGTTCATACCATTTGTGCCTTTCTACTTCACTTACTGCGCTACATTACTCAGGTTCGTACGTCCACTCCTGGGTACATGTTTGTCTCGTAGTTCTAGTCCCACGTGTTCTTCATATAGATGGAACGATCCTTGCATAACACGTGCACCTTGATGCTAGATGTCTCGCATGTTGGCAAAAGGATGAACAAAGCTCACGTAAAAAAATAGAGTGGAAGAACATAGATTCCGGACGACCGAGAAGGATCAAGGAACCTCGTGGTGGAGCGTCTGCACTCATAATATTTAATATTATTCAGCGATATAAAATTAACCAATCATCTCCACAGTGGACTGGAAGAGTACGAAACACGGCAACCCAATGTAGTATCATACTAGTACATGGCTAACCCACGCTATCACCATATTTCTTGGCTTCCGTGCGACACCTATCTCTAGTAATCCAGCAGCCTGTATCGCTTCTCCCTCCTCGTCTCTATCAAAGTGCGACGGGTTGGCATTTCTGCCATCTATTGAGGTCGGTTAACTATCACATGTTAGCGACATGCCAAGAGCATTCTAAAAAAATTCCTTTCACGTTCCGTTTTCAAAAAGAAAAAATCCTTTCACGTACGAATTTGCCTGTATGCTTTGAGCAACTTGCATGTCCTATACTGCTCTGATTTGATACTCTAACTTAGCTAGAGGTTAGACTAACTCATGACTAACCCTGAACTAACTGTAGCCAAAGAGGTGTTTGGGTGACAGGGTTAGATTGACAATAAATGCACTTCATGGAGAGATAAAAGTGATTTTTTAGTGGTCCCAATGAGAACTATCTACAGTTAGCACCTCTTGGGTGGGATAGTTTTTTTTGGTGGGTTCGGTGCAACTTGCTCCAATTTAAACCCTCATGCTTGGATAGTTTAGGGCTATTTGAGCCCCAACTAGCTCAAACTAACTCTAACCCATGGATCCAAATAGGGCCTATGGCCAGTCTCGACGCGGAGCAGTCGCGTGCACCGGGAAGCGGCGCTCTCTCGGCCGTCGCGCCACTTCAAAGCCGGCGCCAGTGAGAGGTCGCCTCCGCTCTGGCTGGGCATTAATGCGGCACTGACGCTCCGGGGCGACGCTGACCGTTTCACGCGGGAAGCGCGCGCTGGCAAGGGAGTATAGGTTTTGAACCGTTTCAGGTGTAGTACTGGTAGTTTGCAAAACTACTCAATTATTGCACTCAGTTTCCTAAGAAATTGTGGTAAAAAATGTTACTCCACAGCCCGCTTCCCTTCTCCTTCCTCTTCCACCGCCCGCGCACGTCCGCGGGAAGCAACCGGTCAACCCTTATATAGGAGTGCTAGCACAAAAAGATGCATGCATGACCACTAAAATTTCCATATTAAAGCGCCGCTCCGGCGGGAGTATGGCGTATGTTGTTACCTTCGGCCGGCCCATGGCTACCGGGCGACGGCGACCAGAGAAGAGGCGGAGGGAGGGGAATGAATGCAGCTACTGTTTGGGTTTGCCTTCTGGCTTAAATAAATGCGCAGCATCACGTGTACCCACTGGTGCACAAATTGTAACATACGTGTCTGCTTAAGTGGGCGTCACGTAACTGGTGTGTGTGTGAGAGAGACTCTGAGAGACAGAGTGCGTGTGTGCGACTCTACTCTTCGACATGTACTCAACCTTTTGCATCGGGATATAAGTATAATGGTATTTACTTTAGCTAGTGATTTACGTGGCCATGTTAACGTGGTTGTGTCAAAAAAATGTCACTTCCTGCTCGTGATTTGCGTTATATAATTACAAGCAAGATTTCCGTGCATTGCACGGAACATCAATATGCATTTTTTTACAGAACACCTGTTGTGATTGACCCATGCAGGAGTAATCCCATGTGTAAAAACTAATGATATCTCAAGAATTTTATCGGAAAACTGGTATCTCAAGAATGTCATCGAAAAAATGAAAGATGAGAGATAAGGTGAGGAGGAGTGGAGCATGGTGGTGACTGGTGGTCGGAATGGGCAGAGGCATGGGGATGGACGGCGCCGGCAGGCGGCAGCAACCACCATGCATGCTAGATTGTTCCAGAGACTTATTCCGTTTTTAATTGCTGAGCAATGAGGTTGCAGGAGATAATGATGTGGAGAGAGGTGCGGGTATCTTTTGTAAAATTATCATAGTTTGCTTTCTATCCTCAGATATAGATCATACGGTCTGTATTACAAGATGGCAGGCACACCATCACCACCAACTCGTTTTTTATAAAGGTACAGATGATAAGTTTGCTGACTACTAAAGTAAAGTGGAATTTGTCCATGTTATGCAAGTAAATAAAGGTGATTGTTTATCATACGGGTAAGGTTGGATGAAGGGTGGTATGAACAAATGCTCCACCTAGAGCATGTGTGTGTGAGATGGAGTCTTAGTGTGTGTGTGGGTGTGTGAGAGAGAGAGAGAGGAGAGAGAGATGGAGTCTTAGTTTGTGTGTGTGTGAGAGAGAGAGGGAGAGAGATGGAGTCTTAGTGTGTGTGTGGGGGGGGCGTGTGTGATTGCGTGTGTGTGTGTGTTTGTGTGTGTGTGTGAGAGAGAGATGGAGTCTTAGTGTGTGTGTGTTGGGGGGTGCGTGCGTGTGTGCGTGTGTGTCGCGGGGTCCTCTGTGGCGGATGTAATTTAAGTGTGCATGGCTTTTATCATATAAAGGTGATGTGTATGGCAGAGGCCACCAACGATGGGGTGCGAGAGAGAAAATGCCCGTAGAGAGGGAAGAGAAGGTGTGTGCGCGTGAGAGGAGTCGACTTCGAGAGAACGTGTTTGTTCGAGAGACACCGAGGAAGAGTACTATATATCGATGGTGCATGTAGGCAGGAATTAAATTAAGGGATGGTCTTATTGGTTTCGGGGATATAGTGGAAGAGTGAGAGGCGGGGGGGGGGGTAGCTAGAAGGAGATTGTTAAGTGTGAGTGTGTGTTTTACCCATCCAGGCGGAAGTTATGTGCACAAAAGAGGAGAATGATTCGATGTGGCGTTAGGATTGAGGGTAATTAACTACGTATGGAGACATAGAGACCTTGAACGTGCATGTGTGAGAGGTATACATGTATACATGGGATGTGTGTGTTTGCGTGCGCATGATCGAGATAAAAGAAAGAAGACATAAGTCATAAGATCAACGACATGGGAGAGACGGATCGGTATGACAATATGCATGCATGTGAGTATGCATGGAAGAAGTCCCGACAATTGAGCATGTGTTTTTTAAGAGATAGTGCCGTGGGCTGGAGGATGCATCTATGGCGAGCAGAGGGAGTGAGGCGCAACGATTGTGCAAAAGAGACTAACCTATAAATGCATATGTATGGAGAGACATATATAGTGTGGGTGATAGGAAGCAAGACTCCGTGCGAGAAAGAAATGTTGACGGAGAAACTACAGATAGATGCAGAGATGGAGATGCTAGCTAGAGGGACATCCGCTAGTTTGGGTGTTGGAGATGACCGTCGGGTGGTTCAAAGGGTGAAGTTATATATGTGTGTGAGAGGGCACTTGACTGCATGTAGAGAGAAACATATGTAGTGTGCGTGATAGGAATCAAGAGTGAGGGCGAGAAAGAAGGTTGATGGAGAAACAGATAAATAGAAATATAAAGATGCTAGCTAGTGTGCGTTAGAGATAGGAGTCGAGTGGATCAGAAGGCTGGGTTATGTGTGTGGGTGTGAGAGAGATAGAGAGAGGGTGCGTGTGAGTCACATACAAAAAGATATCAGAGAGAAATGAGATCCAGGGAGACAGAGTTTTGTGTCTGCGAGAGAGAAAGATATTTCACAACGAGAGTGATAGCTAGAGAGACATACGAGGGAACGCAAGATATCTCTAGGGAGAGAGGGTGTGTGTGAGTGACATACAAGAGAACAATGGAGAAATATGAGACCCTGGGAGACAGAGTTTGTGTTTGTGTGTGAGAAAGAGATATTGAAGAGGAAGAGTCGTAGGTTCTCATATCTAAGGAGCGAAAGACATCTCTGTACGAGGGGTGTGCGAGTGGCACACATGGGAATAGTAGAGAGAAATGAGACCCCGGGAGACAAAGTTTTGTGTTTGTGTGAGAGAAAGAGATTCCACATGGAGAATCATAGTTAGAGACACATAGCAGGGAGCAAGATATACTTAGAGAGAGATAGAGTGATGAAGGTCGAGGGAGAGAGTACCGTCAGTGTGTTACGAAGATAAAAGATCATTGTCGACATACAGGTAGCACGAGAGATACCTGAGACGATGAACGCGTATAGGTCCAAAGAGATAGTCCTATATAAGCATGAGTGATAGCTATATGAGACGAATATGTGGATTAAAGGGGATTCAAATATTTAAACTGGAGACACGACATCGATAATATCATAACGCAAATTGGTGTATCAAACATGCATATTCATTTGAATTTGGGCACACGTGTAATGTTATATAGTTTATCAATATTGGTGATCCATAGATTCTTCAATTACAAACAATGCATGGTTTATATGCAATTAATGTCTAAACGGGATTACACTATATGTTGCGTGTGTGAAACACATTATACATGTTTGAGAAGTAAAAAAACCCGCATGAAACACACATTAATTGGAGACAGTTAGCGAGGAATGCATACATTGGATTTTAACATAAAGTGGTTTCAAATATTTGAAAGTCCAAATTGATGGATACAACCTTATGAATCTAAGATCATGCCATTTGTAAACCATATTTATGTATAAATGGTGTTGTGCTTTTGGAAGTATATATAAAAAATGATGTATATAGAATGTAATTCCAATTGAAAATGGATCCCGCCCGAAAAAAATGGGATTCGAATTGAGTTGGCACGGTAAACGTGCACTCTGCAAATTTTGAACGAAGCGGGGAAAGTCGCAGTAACCGCCCAAAACCAAAATCTGCGCGATGGAAATCACTACCGCCTATCCCTGCCACGCAAAGCCTATATGCTGGATTTCTATAGGTTTCGATAGGGGTAGGTTTGTAATTTCACCCAAACGTGACGTAACCTCCTCTCACCCGGATTCATACACGGTGGGCGCCAAAACACAGTGTGTCCTCGACCGAAATCGACTCCCTCCCCCATTCATATTCATACACGGTGGGCGCCAAAAACAAACTCTCGTCGGCAAATATTCGGTGTATGCGAGATTACCCTCCTATCCCCTACCTACTAGTGTTGCTGTGATGTAGTAGAAATTTGAAACGGGGGCTAAGTTTGTAAATTTCCTCGCATTTGAGACAAGCGCGCCCTGAATACAAGGTTCCCCCTTTCTCTCTACCTCCCTTTTCCCCATTCGTACTCCATGGGCGCCAAAACACTCTCTTCACCCCACCCTCCTCCATCCGTCGCCGTCCACCACCCCATCCACCACCGTCCTCCTCCACCATGCCGGAGCTGATACCTCGACGCCGCCGTCCATTACAAGAGATCGACCTCTCTCATCCACGACTTTGGACCGGGATCCTTGCATCCCGTCCTCTCGCTTCATCCCCGTCGTCGTCCACCTTGCCGGCGCCGCTCCTACGACCGTCTCGTCCATCGTGCCCTGCTGCCACCGTCTACCCTCCTAGATTTGCTTCCACGCCGCTGACAGCCATCGCTACCGCAGCACCGTCAAATTCTCAGCAGATGCATACACGGCTGTTGACACCTAATTTTGGCAAGATACAGATTGCAATGAAGATGGTATCGAGTGAACGGGTTTTCAGCATGAAAATATTCACGTCGCCGAGTGGAACCACTTTGATGTTTCAGTTATATTCATTCGACTTTATCTTACGGACCGAAATTATACTCCGAGTGGCATAATTCAATGTTCCGAGTGGTTTTTTGCCAATCAAGTCTTCAAGATGACCTCGGATGAAGGATCACTCTTAAGGAATTATCTTCGACATGTCGAGGCAATCGATTTTTATATATAAATCATCTCAATCCGAGTTCATATGCAAAAGTTAGAGGCAATACACTGCAGACCAAACCTCAACGGAAATATGGCGCGAGGTGCCAGACAATTGTCTGATAGGTTGCGCGAGTAATTCGGCCATCAAGACGGCCTTGAATCGAAAAACCTTCAACACGGAAAAGTTACATCTCGTCGAGCCGATTGATTTTCATATATAATTGTCTGAATCCAAGGTCGTATGAGGCCTGGAGAGACAAATCAAGATCGGGCTATGTTTTCAGTCGGAAATCCGAGTGAAAAGTTTACCATCTGAGTGAAAGTTTATGGTCGAGTGAAAGTTTGCTGACCGGATGAACTTATTATTATCCAAGTGGAAATATAGTCATCCGAGTGAAATTGTCGTCCAGGTGAAAATATTACCATCGGGACGAAAACTTGCTGATTGAATAAGATAGTGCCTTCCGAGTGGAAATATCGTCATCCGAGTGAAAATATAGTCATCCGAGTGGAAATATAGTCATCCGAGTGAAAGATTGTCTTCCGAGAGAAAAAGTCCAATCGGACGATCCGAGTGAAAGTATCTAATATCCGAGTGGATGAGCTCAAGTCCGAGTGAAATTGAACGTGTGCTCGAAAGTTTATCAAAATGACCTTGGAAGAAGAAGTGTTCAATACAGAAGTTGCGCGTATCATCAAGACGGTAAACTTTGATTTTGGATTCATCATCATCGGAGATAATATATAGCCTACAAATTCACTACTAGACTCGGATAATCCAGTCTACTGCAAGACCGAGTCCGACTGGAAGATAAAGATGACCTCGAAAAGTATTCAAGATGGCCTTATTTGAAAAAGTGATCAACATGAGAGTTGTTCGTATCATCGAGGCGCACAAGTTTGATATTTGGGCCGTCTCGATCGGAGATCATATGCAAGCCTGACGGCCCGCGCAAGAAGAAAGACAGAGTTTGGGCCAGATTCAGACTGAATCCGAGTTGGAATAGAATTAGGACTCTAGGACGTGAATTGATGTAATTTTTCTTGTAAGGAAAGCCTAGATGAATCCTTTACTTGTATGAGAAGTCCAGCCGCCTCTTATATATGTTGGGGGTGACGGCCGATTGAACAACACACAATCGAACAAATCAATATACTACTTTTTCATCTACGTTTTATCTCTCCATCGTTTTTCTATCTCGTTCTTCGCTGTTCTTCGTGTTTGAGAGCTGCGAATCCCGAGGCTCTAGGGGCGAGCGAATCGACCTAGGGCAGCCCATAGACGCTGGACTCCCTGATGGGGTCCCTCCCGGGGGTGTGGGGTTTTCGGGTCTGCAAAAGCGCCTGTCGACTGTCTTGCGTATCGCGCTGTCGGTCAGGCCTCCTTCGACGTGAGCTGCGGTGCATCACCCCCGGCGTCGAGGGTAAACATGACGTATTCGTGTGTCAACACACTTTTTGGCGACTCCGCTTGGGATCGAAGATCAATCATCATCATCCACCATGTCCGCTCTTCCCAAGCCAGCCGAGGTAGACGCCGATAACATCATTAAGCCCAGTCTTGATGAGATATCGGCCGATCATCGCCAAGTCTATGAGGAGTACAAGAAGGCGCATGAGGAGAAGGACCTTGTCACACCCTAGCTAGTCATGCATCAGAGTGTGTGCATCATGTTTAAAATTCCATTTAATTTGAAATGGGGATTTGTGAAACCCTCAGAATCATTTCTGAAAAATGACCCAAATAAAAATTTCTCCAAAAGGGTCCAAGAAAATGCTCATGTTGCTCTCTAAAAATATTGGACAGAGATAAAAATCAAACCAATACTTTTAAGAGCTCATAGGTATTTATTTTGGGCATTTGGAATTAATGCATAAATATTTGCTTTGGAAATATATTATTTATATATATTAATATATGTCCAAATATTATGCCAATTATAAAGGAGCTCTGGAATAATATATCTAGCTCCTGCAAAAATTGGCATAAGGTAAATAAATGATTTAATATTTTTTTTAAATCAAAACAAATGTCAGAAATTAGAAAAAGAAAAATAATTAAAAGGAGGATCTTACCTGGGCTCCTCCCTGTGCAGCCCAGCCAGCTGGCCGGCCCAGCCAGCAGGCGGCCCAGCCCGCCTCCCTCCTTTGTCGTCTTCGTCCTCGACAGAGGGAGGGGAGTGTGGCCGGCGCGCGCGCGCACCACCGCGCCACGCCACCTGCTCGCCTGCCTGCCTGCCCTCCCCTCCTCGTCTCGATGCCCCGGACGACGCCACGCCCTCCCCCCTGCTCTCTCTCACTCTCCCTCGGCTCCTCCCTCCTCTCCCTCGCTCTCTCTCTCACGGCCGAACACCACCATCGCCGCCGTTCGCCACAGCAGCCGTCACCGGCCACCCCTCGCCCCTCCGTTGAGCTCAGGAGCTCCGCCGCGACCCCCTCTTCCTCCCCACCAAGCCAAGCCTCTCCGGAAGCCCTGCATCGCCGCCAACGTCGCCGTTCCCCTCCTCGGCCACCGGAGATCGTCGCCGTTGAATCGGGAGCTACCGGACGTCCCCGAGCCCGCTAACCATCCCTGCAGCTCCGCGGTGAGCCACTGACCCGATTCCCCCTTGCCCCGTCGTCCCTAGCCTCCTGTAGCTGCCGCCCCCTTGAGCTCCAAAGCTCGCCGCCGCCGTGCCTCGTCGCCGCCGTGGCTGGAGCCGTTGTAGCTCGAAGCCGAGCACACCATCGTGCTCCACACCTCACCAGGAGCACGTAGCACGCACCAACGCCCCCCCTAGCGCCCTGCATCACCTAACCCGCCGTTGGCCGAACTCCGGCCGCCGCTCGCGAGCTCGCCGTCGTCGGTACCGGCCACCTCAGGCATGGCCACCACCACCGTTCGACGCGCGGGAGCAAGGGCTCTCCAACGAGCCCAAGCACGGCCTCGCCCGTGCCCTGTAGCGCGTTTCCGCATCGCGCCGCCGTCTCGGGCCTCGCCGGCGTCATGTCGCTGGTGGGTTTGACCCACCTTGACCACGGCAGGACCCCCCCTGTGTCCCTGACAGGTGGGCCCAGCCCTGTAGCTAATTAGGATTAGCACTAACCGAGTTAGTTAAACTAACTACCCCCCCTGACACTGACAGTGGGCCCCAGCGCCACTAATTCCTAATTAGGATTAATTTAATCCTGTTAAACCCCCCTGTCACTGACGTGTGGCCCCCACACGTCAGGTTTGACCCCAGCCAGCCGCAGTTGACCACTGACGTCATGCTGACGTCATGCTGGCGCAATATATATATTTCTGGATTTAATTTAAATCATGAAATTCCAGAATATTATTTAAACTTCAAAAATTCATAACTTTTATTCTGTAACTCCAAATTGGACAAATTATATATGAAAAATGATCAGAAAAATCCAATCTATCCATCTGTACTATTTTCATGCATGATCAAACAAGTTAAATTGATGTTTCAAGCAGAACAAGGAAAAGCACTTAAAAGGCCATGTTTGAGTTTGAAATTTGAATCTTTGATTCAAATTGGTTCAAACCCTTCTGGTTTTAGTTGCATTAGCCCAACACACTCATATTGCCATGTTTCATGCATGCATCATATTGTTGCACATTGTTTGGTGATGGTTGTGTATCGGTGTCCTTTGCGACAGGTTCTGCCTCCGAGGAGTACCGTGATTACCCTAACGAAGAACCGTATCAGTGCATCGAACCATCAGGCAAGCAACCAACCATTTGATCATATCGATATAATCCCATGTTCTCGCTCCTGCTCTCTTTTACTGCATTAAGACAACGCGTTTCAAACTGCTGTGTGCTACGGTAGTTGAACCCATTTCCTCTGCATGACCTGTCATTGCCACAGTAACTAGCTGAAACCCACTAGCATGTGTAGGAGTTGATTGAGCCATATGTATGTGTTGTTCCTACCTTGCTATGCCTGCTATGCTTAGAGTCGTGTCAGGTCTGGTTCATCTGGGTGATGGGCTAGAGTGAAATGATTATGTCAGTAATGAGAGTGGTGCGGTGAACACGATTTGGTAAAGGTATCGATGAGAGGCCATGTAGGAGTACATGGTGGGTTGTTTCATTGAAGCCGACCTTAAGCACTGAGATCTGTATGTGTGATTTAAGATACAGCTACTACCATGCATTGGGCCCTGAAATATGACCCCGCTCGACTTCTTATTCACCCTAGCTCTCTGTCCAGGAGTTGCAAGTAGTTTCTGGTGTTTGTAGCCTACTGGAGGCCGTGGACAGCGCTGACCATAGGGGTGGGCTGTGATGCGGTAGGTACGTGGCCGGGTGTACCGAATACCCGTTAGGTATCTCGGGAACCCTGTTCACATCGTTCGGGGCCGTATGGGAAACCTCGGCCGGACTCCCTGCGGATGGAACCTGGATAGGCGATAAACCTGGACTAGAGGCTTAAGTGTTTAGGTAGGTCGTGGTCTACACCCACGTCGGCTTTCGCTTGAAGTCTGCCGAGCACATGTCGTGTGCAGACGCTAAGTGGTGGAAACATGTATGAAGAAGTACACCCCTGCAGGGTTATCATGATCTATTCGAATAGCCGCGTCCGCGGTAAAGGACTACTTGGTTGCCTATACAGTTCATAGACAAGTAAATGGAAACTACTAAAAGCCTCAAGATAAGTGTGAGTGCCGAGGATGGCTCTTCCGTAGGAAGACGGAGGTGGATCCTCGGTAGTGTATTGAAGTGGTGAGTAGTGGACTCGTGTGCGCAAAACCATTTCAAGTTGGAGTATCGTAGGATAGCCTAGCCAAGAGTCAAAGCTGGCTTGCTGCAATAACTCCACCAACCCTTCTTGATAATATGCATGTATGTAGGATCTGATGTAAGTCTTGCTGAGTACCTTTGTACTCATGTTGCTATAATTTACATTTTTACAGAAGACGCTGCAACCCCTTCTGATGGGTTCTATGTAGACGTTGACATCAACGAGTAGGCTAAAGGCCCAGGTGGTGATCCTGAGCTTGTGAAGGACCATGTAGTATAGCTAGGCTTTCCAAGCCTCTTTTATTTTACTAGTTGTCTGTACTCAGACAAGTTACTTCCGCTGCTGGTTTGTATGACTGTATGACTTGAATGTTGGGTCGTGAGACCCGTACCTTTGTGTATGTTATGTATGGCTCCCTGAGCCTTAAATAAAGTACTTGTGTCGTAGAGTCATGTTGTGATGCTTCGTTGTATTTGCACATATCGAGCATATTGTGTGTATGATTGAAATGCTTGGTATGTGTGGGATCTGACTATCTAGTTGTTTATCTTTAGTAGCCTCTCTTACCGGGAAATGTCTCCTAGTGTTACCGCTGAGCCATGGTAGCTTGCTACTGCTCTGGAACACTTAGGCTGGCCGGCATGTGTCCTTCTTCGTTCCTGTGTCTGTCCCTTCGGGGAAATGTCACGCTTTGAGTACCGGAGTCCTGTTAGCCCGCTACAGCCCGGTTTACCGGAGTCCTGCTAGCCCAGTGCTACAGCCCGGACCCACTTGCTGATGACCGACACGTTCGAAGCTGGGTCATGGATGCCTGTCCCTGTAAGTCTGTGCCACTTTGGGTTTACGACTAGTCATGTCAGCCCGGGCTCCTTATCATATGGATGCTAGCGACACTATCATATACGTGAGCCAAAAGGCGCAAACGGTCCCGGGCAAAGGTAAGGCGACACCCGTGGGGATACCGTGCGTGAGGCCGCAAAGTGATATGAGGTGTTACCGGCTAGATCGATGTGACATCGAGTCGGGGTCCTGACAGCGTTGGCATCAGAGCCGGACTGCCTGTAGGTTCTCCAAGCCAAACTGGTCGATGTTGAGTCTAGAAATTCTTTAGTTATATGTAGGGGAATTGTTTGTGGGTTGGAACGTAAGGCTCTTTTTACTCCTTTATCTTATGACATTCTGATCTGAGTCAGTCTATTCTTCCACCGGGGGTTAAGGAATTAGGATCTATTCTCTCTATCAGGATCACGTGTTACTAATCAGTAGTACCTTATAAGTTTGATGGATACAAGCCTAGTTCAGTTCTACTACCACATTATGTTGTTAGAATGGATTCAGAACTTTGATATGATGATGTTGAGTGTGTACGAAATCCTTTGTCAAATGTCTCAAAATCCTTCTTGAGCATTTACAGCTGTTATGCTGCCGAAATTTTGCTAGAAATTCTAATGCCTTTGCATTATGATTGTGCTTTCAGATGGCCACTCGCGACCTCAATCAAGTGGTTCGCCTGACTCGATGCCTAGATGTACCCGGCCATACTGCCAAGTTGGTCAGGGTAATGACTGAGGCTGGATACCGCTGGTATCCTGAGTACACGGTCGAAGAGCAATTTCGAGACTTTAATCAAAGCCAGTATCTCTGCACTGTCAGGATATTTCCATCTTATCCTGGATCCACCGAGCCCCTTCACTGCTCCTATGGACTCGGGGTTACTATTGAGATGGCTGTGCAGGACGCCGCCTACTCTATGATGACCATCATGCGAGTCAGATCTGGACTATTTCGGGACTCTGATTTCCGGTATATGCCAGGATCACTTCCGGGAGCACAAGGGTATCTCCAGGCTATCTATGCTGACCCCACTCAGGAGGATTCACGGACTCGCACCACTGCTGAGATGCTCGAGGATAAGGACCGTGAAAATCGGGCCTTGAGGTTAGAGCTCTTCAATACCCGTGCTGACCACTGGGCCACTTTGACTCGGTTTGCACCGGCGGTGCAAGCTGGATATTCGGATATGCGCGATCTCTATCCTGTGAGATCTGCTCTGCCAGACGTGATGGGTTGGCGTGATGTAGGAGGCATCACCCCACCTCGCGGTCCCCGCAGGCCACCGTCTGTTGGTCCAAGACCTCATCCTAGCCCCTATGGTCCACAAGCTCCGCGAGATCGTCTGTTTCCGGATGATCATGTTGAGCTTCCAGGCTATGGAGGTGACTTCTACGAGGACTACTACGGATCGGTCTGAGTTAGTGGTAGTATCACTAGTTCGCACTAGCTGTGTCGTCTATCGTCCTGCGTGACTCGTGGGATATGACCTAGTTTGTACTCTTTCCGGAGGTGTAGAAAAATAATGTATAGGAGCTTGGGATGCCTCCGATGAGATGTAATCCTCTTTTCACCGTAATAGTACTTTGTTTGGTCTTGTACTAAACCCTGTATGGTGTGTATGACGATGGAATAAAGAAGCAGTTTCTGTATCTACCATGTCATACGGATGATCATCTTGCATTTCGAGTTATTCCTTACATTTTATATCCTATGTCGGAATTTTATCATCCTGACTAAATCATTGTCTTGTTTACCTAGGATGGTCAACACGCGCACTAACCCTGCTCCTCAAGAGCAGGCCGAAGGCAGTGAAGTCAGGGATGCAAATCTGCCTCATCCTCCTTCCCTAGCCGAGGTTATGATGGAAGCTGAGAGAAACAAGCGGGAGACCAACCGTTTGTTGGAGCGTATTGAACAGAACACAGCACACCATCAGAGGACTAACGTGGTGTCACTCAGTGATTTTATCAAATTACATCCACCCACGTTCCACCACTCCGTCGAGCCTCTCGACGCTGATGACTGGCTTCGCAGTATCTCTCACAAACTGCGTTCCGCGCTGGTAGCGGAGGCTGACAAGGTCACCTTTGCTGCATATCATCTTGAAGGCCCCGCCAGTCTATGGTGGGAGAATTATGGAGCTATGCGCCCAGCGGGCCATGTCACTACTTGGGCTGAATTCAGCGAGGCTTTCCGTGAACATCACATTCCGGAGGGTCTCATGGACCGTAAACGTGAAGAATTTTGCAGTTTCACCCAAGGCCGACTTTCTGTGGATGCTTACAGCAGGGAGTTTGGTAATCTCGCACGATATGCAACTGAGGAAGGTGTCTACTGATGCCAAGAAGCAAGCAAGGTTCCGTAAGGGCCTTAGTCCTGAGCTTCGCCGTGACCTCCGTCTGCATGAGTGCACATCTTTTCAGAAACTTGTCAACAAGGCCATCAGTGCTGAAACTGGTCAGACTGACTATGACGCAACACGCAAGCATGGCCGTGACATGGGTTCCTCATCCGGTGCTGGTCCTCAGAAGCGCCGCGTGTGGGTGCCCAACACCGCCCTGCCACCCAGGTTCACACCGAGGCCATCCTTCCAGGCGCCTCGCCCCGTTCAACAGTCTGCACCAGCCAAGCCCTATGGGGGTCCAACTAACAATGCTCCTCCACGTACCAGTTCCGTGACTTGTTTCAAGTGTGGGGAATCTGGTCACTATATGCGTGAGTGTCCCCAGACCAACCCCAACCAGTCTGCTAAAGCTGTTGGCCGTGGCAAGCCGACAGGGAAAGTGTTCCACGCCAAGCCGGCCACCGCTACACGTGGCCATGTCAACTGTATCTCTGCCGAAGAAGCTCAAGAGGATCCCAACGTCGTTCTCGGTATGCTCCTTGTTAATTGCCACCCGGCATCTGTTCTTTTCGATACAGGAGCCTCTCATTCATTTATATCCGAGAACTATGCTCGTTTGCATAACACTGCATTCTGTGACATGCCATCCACTATGGAAATTTCTACCCCTGGTTCTAGATGGCAGACCTCTAGGGTAAGTTATGGAAATGAAATCCAAGTCGACAGACTTGTTTTCCTTGCATCGTTGATAGCCCTTAAATCTTCAGATATTAATATCATTCTGGGTATGGACTGGATGTCAGCTCATCATGACCAAATTGATTGCTTCTCTAGGACTGTTCAACTCACCCATCCTTCGGGGAAGATAGTCAATGTCTTGACCCGAATAGCCAAGCGACAATTATATTCTCTTAACGCCAGCCCTTTGCCAGACCTTGAGGACATTCCGGTAGTCCGTGACTTCCCGGATGTCTTTCCAGAGGAATTGCCAGGTGTTCCACCTGACAGGGATGTTGAGTTCGTAATAGACCTCATTCCAGGAACCGTTCCGATTGCTAGAAGACCCTATAAGATGGCACCCCTAGAACTAGCCGAGCTTAAGAAACAACTCGATGAGTCCTTGAAAAAGGGTTTCATCCGACCTAGCTCATCTCCGTGGGCTTGCCCCGTCCTCTTCGTCAAGAAGAAGGATGGTACGGACCGGATGGTTGTAGATTACCGACCTGTCAATTTGGTCACAATCAAGAACAAATATCCGCTTCCCAGGATCAACGACCTGTATGATCAGCTCGCTGGATCCTCAGTCTTCTCCAAGATGGATTTGAGGTTGGGCTACCATCAAATCAAAATCAGAAACGGGGACATTCCTAAAACGGCCTTTGTTACTCGTTATGGCCAATACGAGTACACCGTCATGTCCTTCGGTTTAACCAACGCTCCAGCCACCTTTTCTCGGTTAATGAACTCAATCTTCATGGAGTATTTGGATAAATTCGTCGTAGTTTATCTCGATGATATACTCATCTACTCCAAGAACGAGGAAGAACATGCCGAACATCTAAGGCTAGTGTTGAAGAAACTTCGAGAGCATCGCCTTTATGCCAAATTTTCTAAATGTGAATTCTGGTTGTCAGAAGTGACCTATCTGGGTCATGTAATATCTGGTAAAGGTATTGCTGTTAACCCTGAGCGAGTTCAAGCCGTCCTTAATTGGACTCCACCTGAATCGGTCAAGCAAGTTCGGAGTTTTCTGGGCTTAGCGAGCTATTGTCGTCGCTTTGTCGAGAACTTCTCCAAGGTTGCTAAACCTCTAACCGAACTCCTCAAGAAAGATAAGAAGTTCGAATGGACTCCACAATGTGAGCACAGCTTTCAGGAACTGAAAAGACGCCTGACCTCTGCTCCCGTACTGGTACCGCCAGACTTCTCCAAGGACTTTGTTATCTACTGCGACGCCTCGCGACAAGGACTAGGTTGCATTCTCATGCAAGATCGACACGTAATTGCTTACGCCTCACGGCAATTGCACCCACATGAGGAGAATTATCCTACTCATGATCTAGAGCTTGCAGCCGTAGTCTATGCACTCAAAACCTGGCGACATTACCTCCTCGGTAATCGTTGCGAAATTTTCACTGATCACCAAAGTCTGAAGTACATCTTCACCCAACCGGATCTGAATCTCAGGCAAAGACGTTGGGTTGAGTTGATCACAGACTTCGACTTAGGAATAACTTACACCCCAGGGAAAGCCAACGTCATGGCTGATGCGCTAAGTCGTAAATCTTATTGTAACAACCTGATGTTACAACAAAGTCAACCGCTTCTCCATGAGGAATTTCGGAAGCTTAACCTTCACATTGTACCTCAAGGTTTTCTTTCCACCTTGGTAGCAAAACCTACTCTTACGGATCAAATCATCGCTGCCCAAAAGCGAGATAAGGGAATATCTAAAATCAAAGAGAACATTGCTAGCGGAGGTGCTAGTTGTTTCTCCACAAATGATCATGGTGTTGTGTACTTTGAGAACCGTCTAGTGGTTCCCAAGAACCAGCATCTACGGCAGTTGATCCTTAAGGAGGCTCATGAATCTCCTCTCACCATTCATCCCGGTAGTACCAAGATGTATCAGGACCTACGCCAGAGGTTCTGGTGGACTAGGATGAAGAGAGAAATTGCTCAGTATATTGCTAATTGCGACGTCTGTCGTCGTGTAAAAGCAGAGCATCAACGGCCTGCTGGCACCCTTCAACCCTTAGCTATTCCTGAATGGAAATGGGATAAAATTGGTATGGATTTCATTACCGGTTTTCCCAGGACCAAGAGAGGGAATAATGCTATTCTTCGTCGTTGTCGATCGTCTTTCCAAAGTAGCCCATTTCTTACCTGTTCGTGAGAGTATAACCGCTAGTCAGCTGGCAGACTTATACATCTCCCGAATAGTGTCCCTCCATGGTGTTCCTTTGGAAATTAACTCGGATCGAGGAAGTCTTTTCACCTCTCGATTTTGGGAAAGTTTCCAAAATGCTATGGGGACTCGTCTCTCCTTTAGCACCGCTTTCCACCCTCAGTCGAGTGGTCAAGTGGAACGCGTCAACCAGATTCTAGAAGACATGCTTCGAGCCTCTGTTATCTCATTCGGAATGGACTGGGAGAAGTGCCTTCCATTTGCCGAATTCGCTTACAACAACAGCTATCAATCTAGCTTGGGTAAAGCCCCTTTTGAAGTTCTCTATGGACGACGGTGTCGAACACCCCTTAACTGGTCAGAGACCGGGGAAAGACAATTCTTTGGCCCGGATATGATTCAGGAAGCAGAAGAACAAGTTCGTATCGTTCGTGAAAAGTTGAAAACAGCCCAATCTCGTCAAAAGAGTCAATATGACCGAAAACATAAGGCTATGACTTTCGAGGTTGACGAGAAGGCTTATCTTCGGGTCACCCCTCTGAAGGGAACCCATCGTTTCGGTATCAAAGGCAAATTGGCTCCTCGTTACATTGGACCTTTTCGCATTCTCGCTAAACGAGGAGAAGTTGCCTACCAGTTGGAACTACCTCCGCATCTCTCCAGAGTCCACGATGTCTTCCACGTTTCTCAACTCAGGCGTTGCTTCTCGGATCCTATCCGTGAAGTGGACCACGAAACGCTTGATCTCCAAGATAATCTTACATATCGAGAGTACCCCATTCGTATCCTCGATCAGGCCGAACGTACCACCCGACGTCATAATATCAAGTTTCTCAAAGTTCAATGGTCGCATCATTCTGAGGATGAAGCAACTTGGGAAAGGGAGGATCGTCTTCGACTTGAGTATCCCGCTTTCTTCCCGGAGGAACCCAAATCTCGGGACGAGATTCTTTTGAGTGGGGGTGAGTTATCACACCCTAGCTAGTCATGCATCAGAGTGTGTGCATCATGTTTAAAATTCCATTTAATTTGAAATGGGGATTTGTGAAACCCTCAGAATCATTTCTGAAAAATGACCCAAATAAAAATTTCTCCAAAAGGGTCCAAGAAAATGCTCATGTTGCTCTCTGAAAATATTGGACAGAGATAAAAATCAAACCAATATTTTTAAGAGCTCATAGGTATTTATTTTGGGCATTTGGAATTAATGCATAAATATTTGCTTTGGAAATATATTATTTATATATATTAATATATGTCCAAATATTATGCCAATTATAAAGGAGCTCTGGAATAATATATCTAGCTCCTGCAAAAATTGGCATAAGGTAAATAAATGATTTAATATTTTTTTTAAATCAAAACAAATGTCAGAAATTAGAAAAAGAAAAATAATTAAAAGGAGGATCTTACCTGGGCTCCTCCCTGTGCAGCCCAGCCAGCTGGCCGGCCCAGCCAGCAGGCGGCCCAGCCCGCCTCCCTCCTCTATCGTCTTCGTCCTCGACAGAGGGAGGGGAGTGTGGCCGGTGCGCGCGCGCGCCACCGCGCCACGCCACCTGCTCGCCTGCCTGCCTGCCCTCCCCTCCTCGTCTCGATGCCCCGGACGACGCCACGCCCTCCCCCCTGCTCTCTCTCACTCTCCCTCGGCTCCTCCCTCCTCTCCCTCGCTCTCTCTCTCACGGCCGAACACCACCATCGCCGCCGTTCGCCACAGCAGCCGTCACCGGCCACCCCTCGCCCCTCCGTTGAGCTCAGGAGCTCCGCCGCGACCCCCTCTTCCTCCCCACCAAGCCAAGCCTCTCCGGAAGCCCTGCATCGCCGCCACGTCGCCGTTCCCCTCCTCGGCCACCGGAGATCGTCGCCGTCGAATCGGAGCTACCGGACGTCCCCGAGCCCGCTAACCATCCCTGCAGCTCCGCGGTGAGCCACTGACCCGATTCCCCCTTGCCCCGTCGTCCCTAGCCTCCTGTAGCTGCCGCCCCTTGAGCTCCGAAGCTCGCCGCCGCCGTGCCTCGTCGCCGCCGTGGCTGGAGCCGTTGTAGCTCGAAGCCGAGCACACCATCGTGCTCCACACCTCACCAGGAGCACGTAGCACGCACCAACGCCTCCCCTAGCGCCCCATCACCTAACCCCGCCGAACTCCGGCCGCCGCTCACGAGCTCGCCGTCGTCGGTACCGGCCACCCAGGCACGGCCACCACCACCGTTCGACGCGCGGGAGCAAGGGCTCTCCAACGAGCCCAAGCACGGCCTCGCCCGTGCCCTGTAGCGCGTTTCCCATCGCGCCGCCGTCTCGGGCCTCGCCGGCGTCATGTCGCCGGTGGGTTTGACCCACCTTGACCATGGCAGGACCCCCCCTGTGTCCCTGACAGGTGGGCCCAGCCCTGTAGCTAATTAGGATTAGCACTAACCGAGTTAGTTAAACTAACTACCCCCCTGACACTGACAGTGGGCCCCAGCGCCACTAATTCCTAATTAGGATTAATTTAATCCTGTTAAACCCCCCTGTCACTGACGTGTGGCCCCCACACGTCAGGTTTGACCCCAGCCAGCCGCAGTTGACCACTGACGTCATGCTGACGTCATGCTGGCGCAATATATATATTTCTGGATTTAATTTAAATCATGAAATTCCAGAATATTATTTAAACTTCAAAAATTCATAACTTTTATTCTGTAACTCCAAATTGGACAAATTATATATGAAAAATGATCAGAAAAATCCAATCTATCCATCTGTACTATTTTCATGCATGATCAAACAAGTTAAATTGATGTTTTAAGCAGAACAAGGAAAAGCACTTAAAAGGCCATGTTTGAGTTTGAAATTTGAATCTTTGATTCAAATTGGTTCAAACCCTTCTGGTTTTAGTTGCATTAGCCCAACACACTCATATTGCCATGTTTCATGCATGCATCATATTGTTGCACATTGTTTGGTGATGGTTGTGTATCGGTGTCCTTTGCGACAGGTTCTGCCTCCGAGGAGTACCGTGATTACCCTAACGAAGAACCGTATCAGTGCATCGAACCATCAGGCAAGCAACCAACCATTTGATCATATCGATACAATCCCATGTTCTCGCTCCTGCTCTCTTTTACTGCATTAAGACAACGCGTTTCAAACTGCTGTGTGCTACGGTAGTTGAACCCATTTCCTCTGCATGACCTGTCATTGCCACAGTAACTAGCTGAAACCCACTAGCATGTGTAGGAGTTGATTGAGCCATATGTATGTGTTGTTCCTACCTTGCTATGCCTGCTATGCTTAGAGTCGTGTCAGGTCTGGTTCATCTGGGTGATGGGCTAGAGTGAAATGATTATGTCGGTAATGAGAGTGGTGTGGTGAACACGATTTGGTAAAGGTATCGATGAGAGGCCATGTAGGAGTACATGGTGGGTTGTTTCATTGAAGCCGACCTTAAGCACTGAGATCTGTATGTGTGATTTAAGATACAGCTACTACCATGCATTGGGCCCTGAAATATGACCCCGCTCGACTTCTTATTCACCCTAGCTCTCTGTCCAGGAGTTGCAAGTAGTTTCTGGTGTTTGTAGCCTACTGGAGGCCGTGGACAGCGCTGACCATAGGGGTGGGCTGTGATGCGGTAGGTACGTGGCCGGGTGTACCGAATACCCGTTAGGTATCTCGGGAACCCTGTTCACATCGTTCGGGGCCGTATGGGAAACCTCGGCCGGACTCCCTGCGGATGGAACCTGGATAGGCGATAAACCTGGACTAGAGGCTTAAGTGTTTAGGTAGGTCGTGGTCTACACCCACGTCGGCTTTCGCTTGAAGTCTGCCGAGCACATGTCGTGTGCAGACGCTAAGTGGTGGAAACATGTATGAAGAAGTACACCCCTGCAGGGTTATCATGATCTATTCGAATAGCCGCGTCCGCGGTAAAGGACTACTTGGTTGCCTATACAGTTCATAGATAAGTAAATGGAAATTACTAAAAGCCTCAAGATAAGTGTGAGTGCCGAGGATGGCTCTTCCGCAGGAAGACGGAGGTGGATCCTCGGTAGTGTATTGAAGTGGTGAGTAGTGGACTCGTGTGCGCAAAACCATTTCAAGTTGGAGTATCGTAGGATAGCCTAGCCAAGAGTCAAAGCTGGCTTGCTGCAATAACTCCACCAACCCTTCTTGATAATATGCATGTATGTAGGATCTGATGTAAGTCTTGCTGAGTACCTTTGTACTCATGTTGCTATAATTTACATTTTTACAGAAGACGCTGCAACCCCTTCTGATGGGTTCTATGTAGATGTTGACATCAACGAGTAGGCTAAAGGCCCAGGTGGTGATCCTGAGCTTGTGAAGGACCATGTAGTATAGCTAGGCTTTCCAAGCCTCTTTTATTTTACTAGTTGTCTGTACTCAGACAAGTTACTTCCGCTGCTGGTTTGTATGACTGTATGACTTGAATGTTGGGTCGTGAGACCCGTACCTTTGTGTATGTTATGTATGGCTCCCTGAGCCTTAAATAAAGTACTTGTGTCATAGAGTCATGTTGTGATGCTTCGTTGTATTTGCACATATCGAGCATATTGTGTGTATGATTGAAATGCTTGGTATGTGTGGGATCTGACTATCTAGTTGTTTATCTTTAGTAGCCTCTCTTATCGGGAAATGTCTCCTAGTGTTACCGCTGAGCCATGGTAGCTTGCTACTGCTCTGGAACACTTAGGCTGGCCGGCATGTGTCCTTCTTCGTTCCTGTGTCTGTCCCTTCGGGGAAATGTCACGCTTTGAGTACCGGAGTCCTGTTAGCCCGCTACAGCCCGGTTTACCGGAGTCCTGCTAGCCTAGTGCTACAGCCCGGACCCACTTGCTGATGACCGACACGTTCGAAGCTGGGTCATGGATGCCTGTCCCTGTAAGTCTGTGCCACTTTGGGTTTACGACTAGTCATGTCAGCCCGGGCTCCTTATCATATGGATGCTAGCGACACTATCATATACGTGAGCCAAAAGGCGCAAACGGTCCCGGGCAAAGGTAAGGCGACACCCGTGGGGATACCGTGCGTGAGGCCGCAAAGTGATATGAGGTGTTACCGGCTAGATCGATGTGACATCGAGTCGGGGTCCTGACAGACCTGCAGGAGTTCCTTGCAAAATTCAAGAAAGATCACCAAGGCAACATCACTCCGATTGAAGAAATCAAGTTCCCTCCTCTTCAAACTGAACATGTTAAACCCTCTGTAAGTACTGCCTTTTCTCCTGAGCAGTGGGCTGAGATTGAAAGTCGTATTGCTGATGGTAACAATCTATTCTATCAAACTTTTATAGAAAATACTAATGCTCAGAAGAATATATCTCAATCGTCTAGTGGTAATAATGGTGTAGCTGCTAGTGTGCAAAACCCTAATCTGGCTTTACCTATTGCATCGGCGCCTCCCGTGCCGGTGACTTATTATCCTACCCAAACAAATCAGATTGTGGCTATACCCATTAATCCTATTATGAGCATGACAGGTTCGGTGGCAACGCCGAACCAAACTCTACCTACAGCTACAACCACTCGACCACTACCAAATTATGGGTCGACATACGTGCCACAATTCCTACCTACAGCTAGTAACCATACTCTTCCTATGTCACTACCACAAGCTTCATCGTCCACTACGGATGATGGTCTAGATAATCTTAGAGAGGAGATGGCTAAGATGCTTAGAGAGAATTTTGGAGTTGAGTTACCTCGATATCGGATTTACCAAAAGCCGTACCCTGAGTACTTTGATGCCATCCAGCGCCCTCCGGGATATAAGATTCCAGATTTTGTTAAGTTCAATGGAGAGGGCACAAAAACCACATGGGAGCATGTTAGTCAATACTTAGCACAACTAGGTGAAGCAGGCTCACTAAATGAGTTGAAAGTGTGTTTGTTTCCTTTATCTTTAACTGGTACTGCATTTTCATGGTTTTCTTCTTTACCACATGGTTCCATTCGGGTTTGGTCGTAGCTAGAGCAGAAATTTCATGATCACTTTTATAGCGGCGACAATGAACTCAAGTTATCACATCTAACATCGGTTAAACAGAAGCATGATGAATCGGTCTCCGATTACGTCAAGAGATTCAGAGAAACAAAAAACCGGTGTTTTAGTTTGGTGATAACGGAGAGAGACTTGGCAGACCTAGTGCTGAGTGGTTTGAGAACTCCCATTAGAGAAAAGCTACAAGGTTATGAGTTCTTAAATATCAACCAAGTCTTACAAAGGGCTTTGGCTCAGGAAAGCCGAAGCAAATATCTCAAAGAAGTGCATAGATACAAAGCCGATCGTCCAAAGATGAATATGGTGGAATATGATAGTGATCACTCGGATGATGAGGGTGATGTTTTTGCGACTAAATTTGTTTGGCCATCTAAGGCCAAACCCTTTACTTGCAATGATCTGAAACCGATTCATAAGAATTGTGATGAAGAGATGAAGTTTACTTTTAACATTGCTAAGTGTGATAGATTTGATGCTTTGCTGCAGGCTAAGATTATTATAATATCTCATACTTTACCGCCGTTTGAAGAGCTAAAACAGCGTGCTTATTGTAAGTATCATAATTCTTTTTCTCATGCTACTAACGATTGCAATGTTTTTCGACGACAGATACAATCGGCCATTAATGACGGACGATTGAACTTTTCTGAGATGCAAGTTGATAAACAGCCTTTTCCAATGAATACCATGGATTTGGAGGGGAAGAAGCTACTCATTCGGCCGGAGGTAGCCGAATCTGCTAATAAAGCTAATGTCATTGTTGGTGAGCCCAGGAAAGACAAGGAGGACAACAAGGTCTTGGGGAGACAGGTTGTGCTTGGTAAGCAACCCGATGGCAAGGAAGTGATCAAAATCACCATCAAGAATCCTACACTCAGGGGGCAACTGCAAGTGCAAGAAAATGCTCGTGTGAGATTTGTCAAGCCCAAGAGTCCAGAAATTGGCAAGTGTAAAAGGAATGAAGTTAAAGTACAGCGCAAGCGGATCAAGCCAACTTTTGATATGTTGTTGTCCAAGTACACCAACCAGTCGGCCGGTTCTAGCTTTAATCGGCCGACTCATCTGAAGCGACCAAGGTCACCATCAGCTGATATGTTCAGTCAGTATCTGAAACCGAGTGGACCAAGGGTGCCGTTTCCATAAGAGCATACGCAATCTATTTGGGATCGACTTGGCTATTCATATAGAGGCCGACTGGACATTGGTGGCTATCAGTCGGCTGGTCAAAACATGCGACCGGATGGAAATTATCCGAGTGTAAGAATGCACCCAGGTGGAAGTTATCCGAGTGAAAAAATGTGTTCAAGTAGATTCCATCCGACTGAATTCCATCCGAGTGGATTCCATCCGAGTGACATCCATTCGAGTGGATTCCATCAGAGTAAAAAGGTGCGCCCAAGTGGAAATTTCATGCATTTGGAAAGTCAAAAAGAATGGTGTGTTAAATCACCAAGTATTGCAGCAGTTGAGTTGGGAAAAGGCAAGGAGAAAAAGGATGTCGACTCACTTATCTTGGGCACCAAAACATTCGCCATACAACAGCCGATTGTGCATAGCAATCCGACTGAGCCGATACTTGCTATTGCGCCAAAGCACTCGGCTAATGACCATGAGGCAAGCACCAGTCAGGTAAAAACGAGAGATCCTAAATACACTCAGCGAAAGTGGTGTCCTCCAGGGCTAACAAAGACACAAAAGAGGAAACTACAGAGGTTGAGGAGTCAAGAGATGGCAGAACAGGAGGCCGAGAAACAGAGGGATAAGTTGTTCAATGACACTCGACCCATGGTTCCACCAAAACAAGTGTGGAGGCCTAAACAAATACAAGATACAACAACTTCTACATCTATCACAGCAATACCTACATCACCAAAGGAGGACGATGCAACATATATGACATCGTCTGCGACACTTCTTACTTTTCCTTCACTCGGACAAATTTCAGAATCTGTGGATGCACTCGAGGAGGAGGCTGATATGTTGGACTATGAGTCTACGCCGGTTCATGAAGGTATGGATATCAATATGGTGTATTACTTACCTGCTGAGTTTCGTGCTGTAGATGAAGAAGGGGAGGTGGCTCAGCTGGATTTTGGCCCTAAAAACGCAATATTCGAGAAGCCAAAAGAACCAGTAACGCATCTTAAACCATTATATCTCAGAGGTCATATCAATGGGTCGCCGCTCACTCGGATGCTTGTTGATGGTGGTGCTGTGGTAAATCTTATGCCCTATTCGGTCTTCAAGAAATTGGGTTTGCCTGATGAAGAATTGATCAAAACCAATATGGTGCTCAACGGGTTTGAAGGCAAAGAGAAAACTGAAGCCAAAGGTGTAATGTATGTGGAGCTTACAGTCGGAAGAAAAACTTTGGCTACTGCATTCTTTGTCACTGAGGTGCAAGGTAACTACAACGTTATACTAGGCCGTGATTGGGTTCATGCAAACCAGTGCGTGCCATCCACTATGCACCAGTTTTTGATTCAGTGGGTTCATGATGAAGTGGAAGTCATTCATGCGGATAACTTGGCTTGTGTTGCTTTGGCCGATGCATCGATGGATTGGCAACATCCCAATGCTACTTGCTTGACGGGACGTGACTTATCAGAATTTGATTTTCTCAGCGCGACCAAGAATGGTTTTGTGCCTGTCTCTTTAAAGCCGACTGAATGCAATTGGCTTCCGAGTGGTTGCAAAAACATCTTGTAAAGTATCGGTCCAGTGAGAATGATATGTATGAGTCTATAGAGGAGTTGGATGACATGGATAAACTTGGGCAAGGTTTTACATCTGCCGTTCCGTTAGAAGAGGTAGATATTGGAGATGGTTCAGTCACTCGACCGACATTTATAAACAAAAATTTGAAAGCCGATTGTAAGGCTAAGTTAATCGAGCTATTGAAATAATATGTTTGTTGCTTTGCATGGGAATATCATGAGATGCCAGGGTTAAGCTGAGAGCTAGTGGAGCATCGGTTGCCTATAAAGGCCGGTTTTAGACCTTATAAACAATCGGCTAGAAAATTTAATCCGAAAACATATGACCGGATCAAGGAAGAGATCGGTCGATTGCTTGAAGCTAATTTCATTCGACCTTGCAGGTATGCCGAGTGGATTTCTAACATTGTCCCAGTAGAGAAGAAAGGGTCCGGTAAGTTGAGGGTGTGCATTGACTTCAGAGATTTGAATAGGGCTACACCCAAAGACGAGTATCCTATGCCAATAGCCGATATGCTTATTAATGATGCTTCTCGACAGAAGGTTATTAGCTTTCTAGATGGTAATGCCGGATACAACCAAATTTTTATGGCCGAAGAGGACATGTACAAGACAGCTTTTCGATGCCCTGGTTTCCTTGGTTTATTCGAGTGGACAGTGATGACATTCGGGTTAAAAAATGCTGGCGCCACATATCAAAGGGCTATGAATTTGATTTTTCATGATTTACTCGGTGTCATACTTGAAGTTTATATTGATGATATTACTGTCAAATCGGATGTTTTTGAATCTCACTTGGCCGATTTGCGTTTAGCTTTTGAAAGAATGAAAAAGTATGGACTGAAAATGAATCCTTTGAAGTGTGCTTTCGGCATGTCAGCTGGCAAGTTTTTGGGTTTCATTATTCATGAAGATGGTATAGATATTGATCCCAAAAAGATAGAGGCTATACAGAAAGTGGAGGCTCCAACATGCAAGAGAGATATGCAAAAGTTCCTTGGCAAGGTCAATTATTTGAGAAGGTTCATAGCTAATCTATTAGGGAAAGTTGATGCATTTACTCCTATCCTTCGGTTAAAGAATGATGTTGATTTCACTTGGGGGGCAAAGCAGCAAGAAGCATTTGATATGATGAAGAATTATTTGTGCACTCCTCCGGTGATGAGAGCACCCAAGCATAGGGAACCCTTCAGACTTTACATTGCAACAGAGGAAGGAGTTATTGGTGCTGTTCTGACTCAAGAGACCGAAGGAAAAGAGCATCCCATCACTTATTTGAGCCGCCGCTTATTGGACGCAGAGACAAGGTATAAATTTATTGAGAAATTATGTCTATGCTTATATTATGCTTGCACAAAACTGAGACATTATTTAGTGCCGAGTGTTTGTGTAGTAGCTTGTCAAACCGATGTCATCAAATACATGTTGCATAGGCCAATTCTTAGTGGTAGAATTGGCAAGTGGGCTTATGCTTTGATTGAATATGATTTGGCTTATGAATCTCTAAAATCCATGAAAGGCCAAATTGTTGGTAATTTCATTGTTGAACATCGGATTAATAACAAGCATGATGTTGATATGAACTTTGTTTCATTAGTACCATGGAGATTATACTTTGATGGTTCAGTTTGTAGCAATGGCCAAGGTGTTGGTATCTCCTCATGGTGCTGTTTTTGAAGCCTCATGCCGCTTAGAATATTTTTGCACAAACAATCAAGCCAAATATGAAGCATTGTTATTCGGCCTAGAGATGCTACTTGCTATAGGTGTTACACATATTGAGGCTTATGGTGATTCGTTACTAGTGGTGCAGCAAATATCCAAAGTCTTTCAGTGTTTGGACGAATCACTTAATGTTTATCTTGATAAATGTCTAGATATAATCTCTACTTTGGATTGTTTTAGCATTGCACATATATATAGACATGACAACTGGAGAGCAAATGAGTCGGCACAGCAAGCATCTGGATACCATGTTGATCATGGCATGTTTCATATTTCTCAAAGTCCGATATCTTGTCTTACCAGTATAGAAGGGGCCGAACCAGAACCCACTGATTCGGTCATTAACAAAAAATCTAGTGCAGGTGACAATCCCGACTGGAGGAAGCCCATTGTTGATTACTTGTGCAATCCGAGTGAAAGGGTGGACAGGGCTGTTTGGCGTATGGCTTTCAAGTATACAATGAGAGATGATGTTCTTTATCGCCGAACAGTCGATGATGTTCTTCTAAAGTGTTTGGATGAGGACCAGGCAAGAGTTGCTATGGGAGAGGTACATGAAGGCATTTGTGGCACTCACCAGTCGGCTCCCAAGATGAAATGGTTATTGCGACGTGCTGGGTTTTATTGGCCAACTATGATTAATGATTGCTTCAGATATTATAAAGGGTGCGAAGCTTGTCAAAACTTTGGTGATATTCAATTGGCTCCTACTGCTATGTTGCATCCTGTTATCAAGCCGTGTCCTTTCAGAGGACGGGGTTTAGACTTTATTGGGCAAATTCATCCATCTTCCTCAAAGGGGCATCGGTTTGTATTGGTGGCAGCTGATTATTTCACTAAATGGTCTGAAGCAGTACCTCTCAAGAACATGACACATACAGAGGTAATTCAATTCATAATCGAGCACATTATTCATAGATCCGGTATTCCTCAAACATTAACAACAGATCAATGTTCATCTTTTATGTCACACCAAGTCAGAGAGTTTGCCAGATCTTATAACATAAAGTTGCTCAATTCCTCTCCATATTATGCCCAAGCTAATGGACAAGCTGAGTCTAGCAATAAAATTTTAATCAAACTCATCAAGAAAAAGATTGAAGATAATCCAAGGAGATGGCATGAGTTGTTGTCTGAAGCTTTGTGGGCACATAGAATTTCAAGGCATGGTGCTATGAAGGTGACCCCATATGAGCTAGTATATGGTCAAGAGGCTGTTTTACCAGTGGAAGTAAATTTGAATGCTTTGAGAATAGCCAAACAAAATGATTTATCGGCAGTAGACTTTTATAACTTGATGATGGACAATATTGATGAGGTTGCGATAAACGTTTGGTTGCTTTGAAGTCCATAGAGAGAGACAAGTTGAGGGTTGCAAGAGCTTACAATAAGAAAGTTAAGTTGAAGAATTTTCAAGTTGGTGATCTTGTCTGGAAAGTGATTCTACCGATTGGTTCAAGAGATAGAAAATTCGGGAAGTGGTCTCCAAGTTGGGAAGGTCCTTTTAGAATTACAAGAGTTGTTCCCAGAAATTCATATTTGGTGGAATCAATACAAGGGGCATTGTTACCTCGAGCTCTCAATGTCAAATATTTGAAGAAGTACCACCCTAGTGTGTGGCAGGAAGCCTAAGTAGGCAATGGCCGATATACGATTATCGCCCTTAGCACAAACATGGCCGATACATAATTATCTCCCTGAGAAAAATAAATGGCCGATGAAGTGTTGATATCGTCCTTAGAACAAACACTATGCATATTATTTTCGGCGTGCAAGCTTTGCTGAAAAACAGGGAGGCATGTGTTGACACCTGATTTTGGCAAGATACAGATTGCAATGAAGATGGTCTCGAGTGAACGGGGTTTCAGCATGAAATGATTCACGTCGCCGAGTGGAACCACTTTGATGTTTCGGTTATATTCATTCGACTTTATCTTACGGACCGAAACTATACTCCGAGTGGCATAATTCAATGTTCCGAATGGTTTTTGGCCAATCACGTCTTCAAGATGACCTCGGATGAAGGATTACTCTTAAGGAATTGTCTTCGTCTCGTCGAGGCAATCGATTTTGATATATGAATCATCTCAATCTGAGTTCATATGCAAAAGTTAGAGGCAATACACTGCAGACCGAACCTCAACGGAAATATGGCGCGAGGTGCCAGACACTTGTCTGATAGGTTGCGCGAGTAATTCGGCCATCAAGATGGCCTTGAATCGAAAAGCCTTCAACACGGAAAAGTTTCGTCTCGTCGGGCCGAATGATTTCCATATATAATTCATCTCAATCCGATGTGGTATGAGGCCTGGAGAGACAAATCAAGATCGGGCTATGTTTTCAGTCGGAAATCCGAGTGAAAAGTTTACCATCCGAGTGAAAGTTTACGGTCGAGTGAAAATTTACCGGTCGAGTGAAAGTTTGCTGACCGGATGAACTTATTATTATCCAAGTGGAAATATAGTCATTCGAGTGAAAATATGATCATCCGAGTGAAATTATCGTCCAGGTGAAAATATTCCGAGTGAAAAGATTACCATCGGGACGAAAACTTGCCGATTGAATAAGATAGTGCCTTCCGAGTGGAAATATCATCATCCAAGTGAAAATATAGTCATCCGAGTGGAAATATAGTCATCCGAGTGAAAGATTGTCTTCCGAGTGAAAAAGTCCAATCGGACGATCCGAGTGAAAGTATCTAATATCCGAGTGGATGAGCTCAAGTCCGAGTGAAATTGAACATGTGCTCGAAAGTTTATCAAAATGACCTTGGATGATGAAGTGTTCAATACAAAAGTTGTGCGTATCATCAAGACGGTAAACTTTGAGTTTGGATTCATCATCATCAGAGATAATATATAGCCTACAAATTCACTACGAGACTCGGATAATCCAGTCTACTGCAAGACCGAGTCCGACTGGAAGATAAAGATGACCTCGAAAAGTATTCAAGATGGCCTTATTTGAAAAAGTGATCAACATGAGAGTTGTTCGTATCGTCGAGGCGCACAAGTTTGATATTTGGTCCGTCTCGATCGGAGATCATATGCAAGCCCGGCGGCCTGCGCAAGAAGGAAGACAGCGTTTGCGCCAGATTCAGACTGAATCCGAGTTGGAATAGAATTAGGACTCTAGGACGTGAATTGATGTAATTCTTCTTGTAAGGAAAGCCTAGATGAATCCTTTACTTGTACGGGAAGTCCAGCCACCTCTTATATATGTTGGGGGTGACGGCCGATTGAACAACACACAATCGAACAAATCAATATACTACTTTTTCATCTACGTTTTATCTCTCCACCGTTTTTCTATCTTGTTATTCGCTGTTCTTCGTGTTTGAGAGCTGCGAATCCCGAGGCTCTAGGGGCGAGCGAATCGACCTAGGGCAGCCCATAGCCGCCGCACTCCCTGACAGGGTCCCTCCCGGGGGTGTGGGGTTTTCGGGTCTGCAAAAGCGCCTGTCGACTATCTTGCGTATCGCGCTGTCGGTCGGGCCTCCTTCGACGTGAGCTGCGGTGCATCACCCCCGGCGTCGAGGGTACACGTGACGTGTTCGTGTGTCAACAACGGCGCCGCACCAGAGGCGGTACTCTTTCGTATCTGCTCAACTTATTTATCGCAGCAAGAAAATAGATCGCCACTGCTTTACTCTGATTTCTTGTCTTGGTTGAGAAGTTGCCTTTGTCCGGTTTGCACCTTCAGATCTGCCATGGCACGCTCAACACCATACTCGCAATGCTTATGGTTTTCCCCTTTTATATTCCACACTAGTTAAATCACAGTAGACTAAATTTCAAAATTGGGTCAGTCGATTTTTCAGAGCTTGTCGGAGTTCGCCGGTGCGATCGAAGGGGCTCGGGTGGGGACGGTGCTTGTGGGGGGTGGTGGTGGGGCCTCGTCGAACGAAGAAAACTCGACACGTGTGGGGGCGAGGGTGGGGGTGGCAGAGGAACACAGGCGGTGGGGCCGGTGGTTCGGCCGGCGGCCCGTGCGGTGTTCTTTATGGGAAGCACAGTATGTTCCTTGTCAGGAAGGGGAGCAGGGACATCTGCAGTCAATAGCTGATAGAGCTGGTCTGTACGTGATTGATAGGCTTTCAATTACTAGCGACAATACAACACCGTAATTTCCAGCCAGTTCCACTTTCCCGATTTATATATCCTGGTTATGGTTTACCCCTGTTATGTACACTATGATCTGCCTAGTTGTTGTGTGCTCTTGTTATCATGGCTTGGCAATAAACTCTCTATATAGTATATTATGAACCTATCATCTACCAGCTATCTTTACTTCTGGAGCCTATTTTTTTGTGTACTTGTGCCAGATTATATAAATGCACGCACCATATTACAGCACACATGAGCTCTCTCATCAGAATCCAGTGATAGCACACAAGTGTTTACAGGGGCGCCCCTATATTAGAATATCATCTGCATTACAAAGATAATCTCACAACTATTTATGTTTTCATGGTTCTCAGATATTATATGCAATTACAGTGAATATCAAAATCCGCGCATCAGAAGAATATTGTGGAACACTGCAATGACTTACAAAATTGGCAGCAAGGCATTGAGTGCCATTCTGGAAGCAATGAAACTAGTACGCTCCCCACCTATTGATTCTTGTTCAGAACATCATCATAATGACTATTCTAACCTCGAGGAGTCAAAGGCAGATGGCCTGTCTTGTTCACCCATCAAGGTGCCTGTTCTAATTTGGCAAGGTTTTATTGATTGCGCGTATCTTGCATATGTTGTCTTGCATTTCTTCTACTTTGTTGCACCGCCATCTGCTTAGTTTACTCATCACATATGTCGAGATGCCATGCCCATCCATTATCAATACATACTCCATCTGTCATCATACCATGTTTTTCCACTCAAATGCTATTCTTGTGCATCAGACATCAAAAAGGAAGAGGGTGATTGCCGAACCTGAAGGAGCACCAGCAAAGTCCTTGAAAAATGTGGTGGTGCCGGAGAAATCAGACAACACCCACTTATATTGGTTGTACAACCAGTGACACAAAACATAGGACCGACTCTAGCAGACTGTACCCATACTTCACTGGCCACACCACTAGCCCCACCACACAGGACCTGCACTGCAGCAAAAGGTTTACCGATTTCATTTGCCATAGCACCAGCTGTACCACAGAAAAATCCTACTCCAGCAAAAAGTACGGCAAGTCCACCGGTAGAAGACCTATCCCAACTGCAGAGACGGCCAATTCCTACAGATTGGAACCCCATTCCATTTATTCCCAGTTTAAAAGACAATGCTTTCAATATTGTTAGGGACTACGTGCATATTCCCATCATGGGAAGATTATTGTGAAGACAAACACCATTTTCACATCTTCCTGTCCAACTTACTTGTAAGTGCTATTATTCATGGTTATTATTTTCCTCTTTTCTTCTGATTGAACACATCAATGATTTACATTACATTGTTGTAACTAGGCGAGGGTTAATCTGGATAGTCATGACGAGCAAAGCTTGCTTGTGCTTTTCAAGGAAGCATTGCAGCAGTATCGGTGTTACCTGAGGAAACCACACTTTGATGGCAAGTCTATAAACGAATTTCTGGTGAAGTCTCCTGTGCTAAATTTAGAAGACATTGAATGGAAAAACCTTGTTATGCACTGGTCTCGTTCCCAGGATTAGGTACTATCTATGAAATCACATGACAATTTGAACTTCTACTTTTCCGCATGTGCCTTACGGATCTTTTTTGCAGGAAATTTGCTCGAAGAAGAATTCCGGTTTGACAAGAACGACAGGATATCGCAAATATGCTGCCTGCTGCTTTGCTCTTGTTAGTACCTGTTGTCCTGTATCACTGTACTTGCATACATACCTGGTTCATTATGTGACAGCAGTATGCATGATAGCTTGCTTATCAATTGTTCGCTCCAAATTATCTGATTTGTATGAATGGTTACATTAGTGTAGAATATATCCAATGCCAATGTTTTTTTAGCTCTGCATTGTTCTTGTAAGTACATGTTGTCCTTTATCAGTGTACTTATAATGACAGGTAGTTGTTCATGTACCATCACTCTGCAGCTTATTTTCCTTTGACCTCCATTTTCTACACATCAGATCTATATTTACTCTTACCATAAGGTTGGTACTGAAGAAGTTTAGCTATGCATTGCTCTTGGCTGTACCTTTTGCCTGTATCGCTGCACTTACATTTATAGCTACTTGGTTATGTAGCATCACTCTTCATGTTATCTTAAATATTCTCCATTTTTTCGTATATTATCACATATATATTTACTCTTAACAAAATGTAGAATAAAGGCAATGCTTTTGAAGACGATTCTATGGTAAACTTCTTGAATTGCCCCCCCCCCATCAGCATGGACAAGGCCTTTATAGAGCCCGTCTTCACCAATAATGTAATCCAGTGGTGTCGTGAAGCTGCCAACTCCTTCACAATGTCATTTCCCGCCATGTCTTGACCTGAACAATACCATATTGTGTTAATGCAAATTTAAACTGTGTCACTTTATTCGTCAGTAAGAAATGTGATGAATTGTCAGCACTGATACTTTTATGTGCAAAACCTGTCATCTGTGTGCTTGTTTATCGTTCAGAGTGAGGGAGATATAAGTGTTGAACAAGCGCAGTCTCATCATCTTGCTCAACTTCTTGCGCTGCAGCTCCCCAGCAGGGCTAACCTTTCTTGAACTCTATTGAAGTGCTGTCGGTTTTGTATATTATTTTGTCGGTGTTTATTTGCACTGGTGGCGATCTTTGATGCCCAGTGTATGTAATCTGCTGTCTGCTTGTGCTTTATTATCATAGTGGCGAATTTGATGCCCAGTGGATGTAATATGCCGTAATTTCTTTATTGTATAGTCTAGGTTTTTTCTTATTCACGATGCTGCAGTTATTTTACTGTATATATATCCTGTCTTCGCAGTAAACCGGCCAAACCGTAAAATTACGGTACATAATCGGGCCGTCATGCAATCACGATGTAGGTTGGGCCTGAAACATGTCGAACAGCTCATGGGCCGGCAGCAGCCCGAAATGAACCCCGGCCCATGATTGTGCGAATCAAATCACGGGCTTTTAAATGGCCAAAAAATTGTCTCGGTTATTGTTTGGCCCAATCAGATATCGGTTGCGAGCAGGCCGGATGCAAACCGGGCCGTAGTTAGGCCCAACTATATGAGGGGCTTTTAATAGGCTGAAATTAATATAGGGTCGGAATGTTAAACGGGCCCTTAACAGGCCAAAACTAATATCAGGCCAAATTACTAAGTGGGCCTTTAGCAAGTGGGCCCAAAAGCATAGTGTCCAGTTGACGGCCCGAATCTGATATGGGCCACAATTGAGCCCAAAGCCTCTTAAAGGGCCGGACCTGATCTGGGCCGTAATTTGGCCCAGAATGTGGTAGGCCTTTAACGGGTCAGATCTCATATGGGCCACTATTAGGCCCGGAGCGTGGCAGGCCATTAATGGACCGGATCAAATATGGGCCGGCATTTGGCCCAAAACATGGCAGGCAGTTAATGGGCCGGCCTACTAGGGTCCTCAAAATCTTGTGGGCCTGCAGCTGGGCTGGCCCAGTAATGTCGGCGAAATCTCGTGGGCCTTTAGCTGGGCCGGCCCATTATGATCCGCAAGAATCTTGTGGGCCTTTACCTAGGCCGGCCCATTACGGCACACAAAAATTTTGTGGGCCTTTACCTGGGCCGACCCATTATGGCCAGCAAAATCTTGTGGGCCTTTAGCTGGGCCAGCCCATTATGGTCCGCAAAATCTCGCGGGCCTTTAGCTGGGCCGGCCCATTATGGTCCGCAAAATCTCGCGGGCCTTTAGCTGGGCCGGCCCATTATGGTCCGCAAAATCTTGTGGGCCTTTAGTTGGGCCAACCCATTTAAACTTGTTGGGCCGTGCCACGTGTCGACGTATCATAGGCGCCTTCTGTCCAGTGAGTGGATGGCATCTGTCCCTATGATGAGCCGACACGTGTTTCCTCTAGCCAACGATGATTTTACACGTGGAAAATCCCCATTGGTCGGGGCTGTTAATGGGTTATCGGATCCAAAACCCAACCTGATAGCTTGACGGCGTTCCGTTATGGTGGATGCCACGTGTCGGTCACCCTTGACGAAAGCACTTCCGTGACACGCGATTTATCGTCATGGAAGTGGACACTTCCATGATGATAATTTTGGTAATGTCATGGAACACTTCTACGACAGCACAGGTATGACTATCTTGATTCTGTCATAAATTTGTCATGGATGTACATGCATGACAAAAAACGCGACCTACTGTGACAAACACGTATCATCATAGAAGTTTATTTTTTTGTAGTGGTGGTGAGAAGAATTGACTTACTAGCACAATCGATGTTCCCTCCAAACTTCGATAGCCAATCCATGCCTAGTATTATATCCAATCCTTGTGATTCCAAAATAATGAGATCTGAGGGGAAAACATGCTTACGTATGGTCAATGGCAACTGATAACATTATCGGCTAGCCATATATTCCACTCCTGGTGAGCTCACTAACATGGGTGACCTAAGGGCTAGGGTTGGCAACACAAACTTATTCACAAATCCCCATGATATGTATGAATGTGATGCACCAGTGTCAAAAAGAACAAGGGCTGTAATTGACTTAATCAAAAACTTGCCAATAACTGCGTCAGGCTGCTCTTCAACTTCCTCCATGTTGACGTGGTTCACCTGACCTCTGGTGAAGGGATTTGGCTTCTTTCTCGAGCTTCCATTGACATTACCATTCTTTGCTTCAGGGCACTCGGTGGCTTAGTGTCCAGTCTTCCCGCACTTGAAACAAGTAATGTGACTCAGATCCTTCTTAGCGGGTGTAGCGGGGTTGGAACGACTCTGACTGTTGTTTCCTCCACTCCCATTACCATTATCAGGGCCACTTTGGTTGTGTGAATTTCCTCCATTGTGGGAATGGCCTCCATGGTTATGTCCTCCATGGGTATGAGTGTGTCCTCCCGAGTACGGGGAATAGCGAGGCTTCTACTAAGCTCCAGAGTTGTACTTCCCCTGTCCATACTTCCGTTTGCGGTTCTCTCTCTCTGCTGCTTGCCTTCAATCATGAGGGCCCTGTCTACCAACTCCTGGTAGTTGGTAAATGTTGCCACCATCAACTGCATACTTAGCTTATCATTCAGCCCCTCAAGAAACTTCTCCAGCTTCGTGAGATCTGTGGCCACATCATCTGGGGCGTAGCATGCTAACTTGCTGAACTCATCCACGTACTGCGCCACAGTATGATTTCCCTGGCATAAGTTGTGAA
This sequence comes from Triticum aestivum, assembly GCF_018294505.1. Lineage (NCBI taxonomy): Eukaryota > Viridiplantae > Streptophyta > Magnoliopsida > Poales > Poaceae > Triticum > Triticum aestivum. The sequence goes on along the minus strand of NC_057794.1, from coordinate 392,674,866 downwards.
ACTGACGCTTCTTCATACTCACGCTTCTCTCTCTAAACATGTGGACATATTTTTCGATGTCGGCTTCCGCTTGAAGACGAGCGAGGTCTAAGCTTGGGGGGGGGGGGGTTGATACATCCATTTTGCATCATGCTTTTATATCGATATTTATTGCATTATGGACTGTTATTACACATCATGCCACAATACTTATGCCTTTCTCTCTTATTTTATAAGGTTTACATGAAGAGGGAGAATGCCGGCAGCTGGAATTCTGGGCTGGAAAAGGAGCGAATATTAGAGACCTATTCTGCACAACTCCAAAAGTCCTGAAACTCCACGGAAGTCAGTTTTGGAATATATAAAAAATATTGGCGAAGAAAGTACCAGAGGGGGGCCACCCATCGTCCACGAGGGTGGGGGCACACCCTACCCCCTGGGCGCGCCCCCTGCCTCGTGGGCCCCCTGGCAGGCCTCCGGTGCCCATCTTTTGCTATATGAAGTCTTTCGCCCTGGAAAAAATACAGAGGAAGCTTTCGGGATGAAGCACCACCGTCTCGAGGCGGAACCTTGGCGGAACCAATCTAGGGCTCTGGCAGAGCTGTTCTGCCAGGGAAACATCCCTCCGGGAGGGGGAAATCATGACCATCGTCATCACCATCGATCCTCTCATCGGGAGGGGGTTAATCTCCATCAACATCTTCACCAGCAGCATCTCCTCTCAAACCCTAGTTCATCTCTTGTATCCGATCTTTGTCTCAAAACCTTAGATTGTTACCTGTGGGTTGCTAGTAGTGTTGATTAATCCTTGTAGTTGATGCTAGTTGGTTTATTCGGTGGAAGATTATATGTTCAGATCCTTTATGCATATTAATGCCCCTCTGATTATGAACATGAATATGATTTGTGAGTAGTTACATTTGTTCCCGAGGACATGGGAGAAGTATTGCTATAAGTAGTCATGTGAATTTAGTATTCGTTCGATATTTTGATGAGATGTATGTTGTCTCTCCTCTAGTGGTGTCATGTGAACGTCTACTACATGACACTTCACCATTGTTTGGGCCTAGGGGGAGGCATTGGGAAGTAATAAGTAGATGATGGGTTGCTAGAGTGACAGAAGCTTAAACCCTAGTTTATGCGTTGCTTCGTAAGGGGCTCATTTGGATCCACATGTGTCATGCTATGGTTAGGTTTACCTTAATACTTCTTTTGTAGTTGCGGATGCTTGCAAGAGGGGTTAATCATAAGTGGGATGCTTGTCAAAGGAAGGGCAGTACCCAAGCACCGGTCCACCCACATATCAAATTATCAAAGTAACGAACGCGAATCATATGAGCATGATGAAAACTAGCTTGACGATAATTCTCATGTGTCCTCGGGAGCGTCTTCCTTTATATAAGAGTTTGTTCAGGCTTGTCCTTTACTACAAAAAAGATTGGGCCACCTTGCTGCACCTTGTTTACTTTTGTTACTTGTTACCCGTTACAAATTACCTTATCACAAAACTATTTGTTACCGATAATTTCAGTGCTTGCAGAGAATACCTTACTGAAAACTGCTTATCATTTCCTTCTACTCCTCGTTGGGTTTGACATTCTTAGTTATCGAAAGGACTACGATAGATCCGCTATACTTATAGTTCATCAGTTCCCAGTCCTACCAATGCAATGTTTGAGGGTTGAAACTATTGCATAAAAATTGGGTAATAAATGGATATGATCAAAGTGTAACTTGCCTTGCCGACGTTCGAAGAACCCTAGAGATTCGTAGTAACAAGCTTCACACTCCGAAAAATCTATCATAGACAAACAATAGCATACATAAGCACTCAAGCATAAGAGGCAAAAGAAAAAAACAAATAAAAAGATCTGAATAGAAATTTCAAGCGAAGAGCTTTGATTTGCAAAAAGAATCAATCAAATCGAAGATACGAAACTCAAGTTACGATCAAAAGAAGTTCAAATTCAATTCGGTTCGAAACCAAATTTTAAACTTTCGAAAAACATGTTTAAGTTAATTCTCTGAACAAAGGGGATCGCAACGAAGAATTTGGCGTTGGTTTCGTTGGATTTGGATAAACGAGCGAAAAGTTGGGATCGTTTAAAGATTAGGGACTAAAATGCAAAGAAAATAATTATGGATAGGTCCCTGACTGAAAATAAACGAAAAAAATAAAATTATAACAAATGAGCGTTCGCTACAGACACCTAACGAACGGAAACCGTTCGCTACCGAAGACTAACGGACGAACGTCCGCTAAATAAACTAACCTAAAATAATAACCCAAGTTTTAGGAAAAAAACCGAAAAACTAAAAAAAAACAGGTCGAGGTCAGCGGTATATACCGGTTCGGGCGGATCGGGCAGTTCGGCACCGACGGAAGCGGCGAGGCGGGATGGCGGCTCCGGCGACGACGCAACGGCGGCGGCACTGGCAGTGGGGAGGTGCGGCAAGGCAGCGACTCTGGCGGTGCGGGGCGAGCAGCGACGCGAAGCGGTGTCGCTGGCGGCATCGGCGGTGGGAGGCGGCGGTTGCGGCAACTTGTGGAGGAGGGACGGCCGGGTCGGGCGGCAGCTTCTTGGAGGAGGGGGCAAGGCGGCGGGCGGTAGAGTCTGAGCCGGACGCGACGACGGCGAGGCGGGCGGCGGCCGGACTCCTGGCCGGAGTCGGTCGCGGGCGGCTGGGCCGCAGCCTGGCTGAGATGGGCCGACCCAGTTCGCCGGAGATTTTTTAAATAGCGCCGTGAAGAAAAATCCGAATAAAATAAAATTTCTAAAATTTCAGAAACAATTTTCACCATCCCCTCCTAATATTTGGGACAATGTGAACATTTTTCTGGACTAAATGCAATTTTTAAAATGCAACTTTTTCCCTAATTTAAACAAATGTGACCGAATAGAATTGCGAAATAAAATTGAAGTAAATATATTTTTATTCAGAATTAAATTTCCAATATTTCCTAGTTGTTTTGAAGAAGTCATATTATCTTTTCTCATTATTTTATTTATTTGAAAAAATTGGAAAAATAATTTTGAATAAAAATCACTTTGATCCAATTGTGCCAATTTTGAAAAGTCAAAAATGGAGTTTTGTGAAAACCTCCAACTCTCTCGATTGGTCCTTGAGTTGCTTAAGGTTTTTAGGATCAAAAGTCCAAATAAAACAAGTTCAAAAATGATGTAAGTGCATCTAGTGCCCCTTAGTGATTTTGGTGTATTGAAGACTTATAGGTTAAGGGACTAATGTGTTTGTGAGTGTGCACAGGTCTATAAGTCTATCAGGAGTTTGATATTTACAGAGAAAGTCGACCCCTAAAAATGAAGTTCTTCGAATGAAGACTTTGGACTTCTAAAGACAGTCGGATTTCGGGTTTCGGCAGACCCTTGAGGTTCGAACACTGGGGTGCGCGCGGAGATTTCGCCTCCTACCTACCTGCACTCCTCCGCCTTGCTAGGATCTAAGCTAAGGAAAGAACAACACAAAAGACACAGGGTTTATACTGGTTCGGGCCACCGTTGTGGTGTAATGCCCTACTCCAGTGTGTGGTGTGGTGGATTGCCTCTTGGGCTGATAATGATGAACAATACAAGGAAGAACAGCCTCGCGAGGGTCTGTTCTTGGCTGGGGCGATGAACTGCTGGGAGGAGTTCAGTCACCCCCCTCTCTCTCTCTCTACCTGATCTTCTTTATCCTTCAATCCCTCCTATTTTCTTCCTACCTCTCAACCTCGAAAAAAAACCCTTTGCTCTGTGGGTGGCTGGTCCTATTTATAGAGGCCCTGGTCCTCTTCCCAAATATTGAGCGGGAAGGGAGCCAACAATGGCGGGCTAATTTGAAGGGGGACAGCTAGTATCAACTATCCTGACAAAAGTAGTCTTCGCGTGCGCAAAGCTCTGGTGATGACGCCATCTTGGGCTCCACGGTGACCTCCGTCTTGTAGTCCTCCTGGTCTTGGTCTCGTTGCACCGAAATGGCAACCTTTGCCTGATGCCTCGGTACTCCACGGCTGCGCTTGCCCCCTTTGCACCAAAGAGGAAAGGAGGACACTGCGCGGGCTGGCACCCGCCTGGCACCCTCGGTCGTCATGGCTTGCGTCACGGGCACCTCGTGAGGTACCCCGCCTTGATCTCTCCGCCTCCTCGTGAGCCAGCCTGGCGAGGCCGTGCCTGAGGAAGCTCCGCGTCGTCCGCCCCACGAGGCTTGGCCCCTCGCGAGGGTCTTGGGTTTGTGTTGGTGAAGATGGGCCGCGCTGGGCCCCCCTTTGAGCCACGTCGCAGGCCGCAGGCAGGCAAGTCTGGGGACCCCCGTTCCGAGAACGCCGACAGTAGCCCCCGGGTCCAAGGCGCGCCCGGACTTGGCTGTGCAGGGAGGCGGAAGGGCGAGAGCGAAGCGCCGCGGGCCCTAATAGCCTGCGGCCTTGGGCGCCACGTGGCGGTTGATTGGACGTGGGCGCCTCCACTTCCCCATGGCGCCTCGGCAACTGCACGGACTGGACAAGTCCCTGCATGCAAAGTGGGTCATGATTACCTGCAATCGTGGAGGTCGGTGGTTGGCCTTCGCCGGCCATAAGTACGGAACAGCGCGCGCCCTTCTAGTCCGTCCCTCCTTGATTCTCCTTCTTCCCGATCCTTGCTCCATCTTGCTGCGATGGCTCCGATCCGCCGGTTCTCAATGGCAGAGAAGGGAAATGCTCCCCGAGAGGAACCTGACCCACTCCCGCCAAAGAAACGGCTCGCCCCCCGTGGCCCGGACGAGGGGGCCCTTCAGGTGGTGTCGAGGCCTTGGTGCGAGCGGGCGCCGCCGGGGTTCCCGCTTCCATTGTACACCCACGTCGAGGGCCCCGAAGGAGCTGATGCTGACCGCCACGGGCGGTGCCGCCGTCAGCGCCGACGGGTCACAAAGGTGTGGGTCGTCCCCCCTGGGGTCCACATCGAGGGCTCCTCCCAAGAGTTCGTGCTCCACGTCGCCATTCCTCTTCAGTCTTGGATCCGCCTTCCTTCCTTCTGCGCCTCCATCATCCCGCAGGGGGAGCCCCTGGAGCTCTGGCTGCAGCACACCGGCTGCAGCACCCTCGCGACCGAGGCAGAGGTCGCGGTCGTTGCCCCGGGCGAGGTCTTCATGACTCGGGGCTGGAGAGAGATCGCCCGGGTTTGCAGGGTAAGGGGCGTCTTCGCGGTCCACTTGGATTACGACGGTGCTTCGGTGATGCTCTTCAAGGTCTTCGATGCGAGCGGGCGCCGGCTGGAGTGCTGCCCGGGGAAGGTGGCCAGGACCCTGCCGCGACGAGGACTGGGCCCGCCAACCGCTCCCTTGGCGGCTCCTCAGGCGGTGGAGGCGTCGGAGGTTCCAGCGACTCCGGCGAGCTCTTCGCGACTCCGGAGACGAGCGACGACAGCTACGAGCCCCCGAGCCGGCGCCGCTCCTGGAGCAGGGCGGGCTCGTCAGGCCGCCGCCGACTCTGATCTGGATGGGGTTGGCGTCGGTGCTTGACGGCCCACTGTTGATGATGGCGTCTTTTGCAGGGACGCGCGTAGTTTGTGTCCCTTTAGGATCTGTTCCCTGCGAGGAATCAAAAACGCGTCCCGTGGGGGCTTGTAAGGTGCCTGTGATCCTGTTTTGTTAATATAACCCTTGTCGTAGAATTGCGCGAGTTGCTCATTCCGTCTTAGCTCAGTCCTCCCTTTCGAACCTCACGAGGGCTTGGTGCTCTGCGCCGACAGGTCCCAGTCCCAAGGCGGCTTCAGCCGTCGCTGGTATGCCAGGTCGCGATGCCGTGGTCAAGGCCAGGAGGTGAGCGACCCGGAGTCCGGTAAGAGCCCCTGAGTCGCGATGCTCAGGAGGTCCCCTTTGGCGCCCAAGCAGCCGTCGTTTGGTGAGAAAGGAGAGCGGCGTCGCTAACACGGGATAGCATTAGGTGCGGGGATGGTGCCACGGTAGCTGGCGCTTCCGGGTGATGACTTATCTCGAGGATCAGGGGCCGCTCTCTGGTGTGTCGCCGGGTCCGTGCATCGGCAGGCGCGAGGTTGCTCGGCGAGGTCCTCGTGTGTCTCTCCCCTCTCGCCTTTGCTCCCCTTTCTGCTCTACGTCCTCGGGTCCCGGCCCTCGAGCGAGTCTCAGCCGTCGCTGGTATGCCAGGTCGCGATGCCGTGGTCAAGGCCAGAGGGTGAGGGCTGGAGAGCCAGTAGGAGCCCTGAGTCGCGATGCTCAGGCACCCCCCCTTTAACGTGCAAGCGGTTCGCGCGGACGAGAGCGAAGGAGACACCGCAAGGGCCTCGCCTGACGCAGCTCCTTCAGGAGGTCCTGCAGGTCCATCATAGAAAAAACAAGGGGTTGCCATGACAATTGACAGTCAGCCGTTGGTTGCTTCCGAGGGGTAGTGAGGCACTGAAGGCTTGACGAGGTGACGCTATGCGGGGCTGCCGCGGCCAGAGCTCAGCCATCCAGGTTTGTCGGCGTTGCAGGGACGGACCCATGCGCAAGCGTCGTGCCGTTTGGGAGCAGCTCCGTTAGTTGGCGTCAGCTGAGCAGGCAACTAGGTAAAACACATTAGCCGCGAAGGAGTGGATTCGTTCAAATAGATGCTGGGAATGCGGACATCACTGGGTCAGGCCCGAGCGACTTGGGGGGTCATGCAGCCCGAGGGGCGCCCCCAACAAGGTAAGCTAACAACATGGAATAAAAAAGGGATACACGCCGCAGGGACGGACCCACGCGGCCTGGGAATAATGCAGCCCTGGGGGGGCGCTCCCAGCTGGAAATAAAACTCGAAAGATGTCACCTGATGATGTTGAGGACGAAGGAGCGTTGATGTAGCAGGCTCGGTGGGCTGCGGGAGCCGATCCTCACGAGCCCCCAGGCCCAGGGGCCTCGGGAGGCTCCGGAGGCGCTGGCGGCTCCTCGCGGGCCATCTCCATCCCTGCCAGGGCTGCGGAACGCCTGGCCTCTCGTGCCTCCGTGATGCCCCTCATGAGGCGCTGGTACGTGTCAGCCGCGTTCGGCAAGCCGTAAGGCATGCGAACGTAGCTGTGGGGTGGGCCTCCGCAGCGCCCCACTCGCGAGGGCCAGAGGCGCTCCAGAGAGGCGACTCGGTTGAGCCCTGGTATGTCGATGCAGACGCGCAGCCCACCATCCTCGCCTGGATGGGGAGCCACTGCTGGTAGGCGGCGGCCGCCTTTCATGACTCTTGACTCCTGTAGCTCCTGAATGGCCTTGCTGACGAACTCCTGAGGGTCTGGATCTCCTTGCCTTGCTCCTTCTTGAGGGAAACGTGCTTCGAAACACGCCTCCATGTGGTGCCCAAGCGCCTCCCTCGTGACCCTAGCTAGGTCGGTGGCCCTCCAGGGGAGAGCCCCCGAGCCCTGCCTGAGGAGGGCGCCGGGCGCGCTTTCCTATGCGATGGAAGGAGGTTCCCCCTGGGCAGGCGCGGGCCCAGAGGGGCCTGCCTCCTGAGTGGTCGGGCCGGACGATGTCTTCTTCTTCTTAGGGGCGGTCTCGGGAGGCCTCCTGCTTCCACGATCCGGGTCTTCCAGTGACGCGGCCTGAAAGGCTCGTTCCAGGGAACACACCGCGTCCTTCTCTTCACAGGGCACCGTGATGACTCCGCCGCTTCCTGGCATCTTGAGGACGTTGTAGCCGTGGTGAGTTACGGCCATGAACTTGGCCAGCGCTGGGTACCCAAGGATGGCGTTGTACGGCAGGCGAATGTGAGCGACGTCGAAGTCGATGAGCTCGGTGCGGTAGTTGTCGCGTGCCCCGAAGGTGACAGGGAGGCGGACCTGCCCAATCGGGACCGTGGAGCCGTCGGTGATACCGGAGAAAGGCTTGGTTGGCTGAAGCTGGCTGTAGGGCACTTGGAGGTTGTTGAATGTCTCCACGGACAGGACGTTGAGCCCTGCCCCGCCATCGATGAGGGTCTTGGTGACCACCACGTTGCTGACGATCGGGGAACAAAGCATCGGGAGAACTCCGGCTGTAGCCGCACACTTGAGCTGATCTGCTGAGCTGAACGTTATGGTGCACGCCGACCACCTGAGAGGGCGCGTGGCTTCGAGCCTGGGGAGGACTGCGTTCACTTCGCGGGCGAACTGCTTGAAGATGCGCTGAGAGGCTGGGGCTTGTGCCCCGCCCAGGATGCAGGCGATCGCGCGCGGCTCCTGGAAGCCCCCAGCCCCCTCGTCCTGGTGGCGGTCCTCGTTTCTCCTTGGCTGCGGCGGCAGCGGTGGGAGGCCTGCGTTGCCTTGCGGGCGATCCTCGCGAGGCTGATCCCTCCAGTCTCCCTCGCGAGGCTGATCCCTCCAGCCTCCCTCGCGAGGCGGGTCTTGCCAGCGATCCTCGCGAGGTTGATCGCGCCACCCTTGGCGCGGGCCACGGTCTTCCCAGCGTCCTGCGTTCCTTCCTCCTCCTCGACCGTAGCCCCGGTCACTGCGGTCAGGGCGACGGCCGATCCTTCCTTCTCGCACGGCTCGGAGCTCTTGACATTCGTTGGTGTTGTGGGTGTGGAGGTCGTGGTACACACAGTACCGGCTGCCCTTGGAAGGTTCGGGCTGATCTCTGCCCCGCTTGGTGTCTGGTTCTGCCGCGAGCACGGCAGCCCCCTTGCGCTTCACATCCTTGGCCTTGGGCTTCTTCTCTTCTGGGTCTGCGGCAGGCAGCTCGAGGAGGGAGAGACGCCCTTCCTCGGCCCTGGCGCACTTGGTTGCCAGGTTGAACAGCTCCAAGGAAGTGCACAGGTCTTCATGCATCGCCAGCTCCTCCTTCATCTTGACGTCGCGCACGCCGTCGGAGAAGGCCGAGATGATGGCCTCCTCAGTCACCTTGGGAATCTTGAGGCGCGCGTTGTTGAAGCGCTGGATGTACTTCTGCAGGGTCTCCCCGGGCTGTTGCTTGATGCGGCGCATGTCGCTCACGGCGGGTGGCCGGTCGCGAGTGCCTTGGAAGTTGGCGATGAAGCGGGTGCGCATCTCGTCCCAGGAGGAGATTGTGCCTGGAGCCAGGTTCAGGAGCCAGGTGCGGGCCCCGTCCTTGAGTGCCATGGGGAACCAGTTCGCCATGACCTTCTCGTCTCCGTTGGCAGCTTCGATGCCTAACTCGTAGAGCTGGAGGAACTCCGCAGGGTCAGCCGTGCCGTCGTAGCGAGGAGGCAAGTCTGGCTTGAACTTGCCGGGCCACGCGACGCTGCGTAGCTCGGCGGTGAAGGCGCGGCAGCCTGCTGTGGCCACGGGAGGCCTTGGATGACGGGGAGCTTGGTCTTGCATGTCCCCACGCGCTGCAGCTGGGAGCAGCGCGGGGTCTTGACGCGCGGGAGCAGGAGCATGGTCGCGACGTGCTGGAGCAGGGAGCGCCCGGGCAGCTTCTTGCGGGCGAGGGACTTCTTGACAGCTCTGCTCTTGCCGCGCTGGCGCCTGACGGAGCGGGTTCCGCCTAGGGGCCACGCGCCTTGGAGCCATGGCGCCGTCCTGAGGAGGAGGCGGCCGAGGCACCGCCAGAGCTTCATCGCCCGCGCGGGGCGGGGTGCGGTGCAGCGGAACGGACGGTGCAGGAGAGCCCCCTGCGGCACGGACGAGCTTGGCGACGCGGTCGAGCCATTCTTCGTAGACGTCGTCGACGGGACGGTAGCGCAGGAGCTCGTTCGCCGCGATGAGTGCAGCCCGAGCCTCCATGGGCGCGCGGAGCGTGCGGGACGAAGAACCAGCTGGGGCGAGCGAGGGAGTTGCGGTGCGGCCGTCTTGCCGCACGGACGGATGCTGGGACGATGCTTGCTGCTCGTCCCCCGCCGGGCCGGTGGCGGCGTTGACGGCAGGTGACGGGGAACGGCGAGGACGCCCGCCGACAGGGGCCGTCTGGGCGACGCGGGAAGCGAGTGCGGCCCGGCGCTCGGCGCGGGCCCGACGAGCGTCAGACATGGGCGTGATGGTCGGAGGAGAACGGGGTGGTGGAAGACGAATCCCGGCGCACCCCTACCTTGCGAGCCAAATGTCAGATTTCGGGTTCCGGTAGACCCTTGAGGTTCGAACACTGGGGTGCGCGCGGAGATTTCGCCTCCTACCTACCTGCACCCCTCCGCCTTGCTAGGATCTAAACTAAGGAAAGAACAACACAAGAGACACAGGGTTTATACTGGTTCGGGCCACCGTTGTGGTGTAATACCCTACTCCAATGTGTGGTGTGGTGGATTGCCTCTTGGGCTGATGATGATGAACAATACAAGGAAGAACAGCCTCGCGAGGGTCTGTTCTTGGCTGGGGCGATGAACTGCTGGGAGGAGTTAAGTCACCCTTCTCTCTCTCTCTACCTGATCTTCTTTATCCTTCGATCCCTCCTATTTCTCCTACCTCTCAACCTCGAAAAACCCCTTTGCTCTGTGGGTGGCTGGTCCTATTTATAGAGGCCCTGGTCCTCTTCCCAAATATCGAGCGGGAAGGGAGCCAACAATGGCGGGCTAATTTGAAGGGGGACAGCTAGTATCAGCTATCCTGACAAAAATAGTCTTCGCTTGCGCAAAGCTCTGGTGATGACGTCGTCTTGGGCTCCACGGTGACCTCCATCTCATAGTCCTCCTGGTCTTGGTCTCATTGCACCGAAATGGCAACCTTTGCATGATGCCTCGGTACTCCGCGGCTGCGCTTGCCCCCTTTGCACCAAAGAGGAAAGGAGGATACTGCGCGGGCTGGCACCCGCCTGGCACCCTCGGTCATCATGGCTTGCGTCACGAGCACCTCGTGAGGTACCCCGCCTTGATCTCTCCGCCTCCTCGTGAGCCAGCCTGACGAGGCCGTGCCTGAGGAAGCTCCGCGTCGTCCGCCCTGCGAGGCTTGGCCCCTCGCGAGGGTCTTGGGTTTGTGTTGGTGAAGATGGGCCGCGCTGGGCCCCCCTTTGAGCCACGCCGCAGGCTGCAGGCAGGCAAGTCTGGGGACCCCCGTTCCCAGAACTCCGACAAAGACCTTTTGAAGACTTTGAAAGTGAAGAAATTGGTGCAATCCAGAAGACTTGGTATTCATTCGAGGAGCATGAAGCATGAAGACTTTTGTTTTTATAGTTTCGTTTTCTCTTTCTTGAGTCTTAGGAAACACCGTACTGTTTAAGGGGGTCGAGGAAATACTAAGGAAAAATTTCCATGTGATGCTCAACTCAAAATCCTACACCTACCAATCCCTTCGAGTGAAGCCATTGGAAATCTCATACAGTTCAGTCATATTCTTCAGTGACAGAGGCGCAGTTCTTCTGGTCTCTGAGGAATTTGTTCTGAATGAGGAGTTAGGAATTCACCAGTGCGGATTGCCTACATAGTGAGGAACATGATGGCCCTGGGGAATTTGATACTCAAAATTCCGACCGTTGTTGTGTTGTGCGCTAGCTGTCCCAAAATATCTACCCACCTAAGTCATATCATTGAAGGGAATTTATGTCTTATCATGTCGGACTGCTCCCTAGGCTATAAATAGCCGCCCCGACAACCACTAACTGGTTGGCTGCTCCGAGGGAAACTGACACTTGTCATTTGAGAACATCCCATCCTCCGAGGACTTTGAGCGAAAATCATCAAGTGAGGAAAACCCAAACCCAAACACCTACAAACCCCAAGTGATTGAGCATCACTGAAGAGATTGATCCTGCATGGATCCGATGCAGGATACCTTTGAAGACTGTGCTTCTTCCAGACGGTTAGGCATCAAGGTCTAGAGCATCCAAGAGGAATTGTGGATTGCTGAGTGACCAAGTTTGTGAAGGTTCAGAAGTCACCTGAAGACTTACCACGAGTGATTGGGCGAGGTTTGTGTGACCTTAGCTCAAGGAGAATATGGTGAGGACTGTGTGTCCGGGACTATGTGTCCTTAGGTTTAAATACCTAGCCGCTCAAACCAGATGTACAACTAAGACATCAGTTGTAAATGGTCTACCAAATCATTGTCTTCACCAAGCTCACTGGTTCTATTTACTCAACTCTTTCATTTCGTCATAACTGTGTTGAGTGCTTGTTCATATATGTGTTTGCAGACTTTGACTGAAGACTTTCTCAATTTCCTCAGTTCAATTTCTTCGGTCTGTTTGTCTTCATCCTGTGTTATCCTGTGCTTACACTTTCGGTACTCTGTGCTTATGTTCATTTCATCATGATGACTATGCTTGTGTTCTGTTATGTTTACTTTTGAGTACTTATTCCGCTGCTAGTAGTTCTTCGCTAAGGAATTTCCTCACCTAAAAATTCCTCAGTGAAGAATTCATAAAAATCGCATATTCACCCCCTCTAGTCGATATAACGCACTTTCAATTGGTATCAGGGCAAGGACTTGTTCTGTGTGATTTTGGTTTAACCGCCTGGAGTTTAGTTATGTCGACCACAGGTATGAAGAAAGTGACATGCCCCATCTTTGACGGTCACGAGTATCCCAAGTGGAAGGCCATGATGAAGAAGCGCCTCATGGCGATGAACAGTGAGCTGTGGACCGTCACTGAGATTGGTCTGACTGATCTGTGCAAGATGGCGGAAGCAGATGACATTCGCAAGTACACTCTTATCAACCTCACGACGAAGGACGTCATCTGCTCCTGTCTGTCTCAAAATCAGTTCAGGAATATCATGCATCTCAATCATGCGAAGCTTATCTGGGACCGTCTCTCTGCGGTCTATGAAGGTCATCGAACCTGTCATGACCCTTGGTTTGAGGACTTCAAGGAATCTCTCAAAGCGATGACATTCGAACCAGAATCATCATCTTCTGCATCATGCCTTATGGCAAAAGATGCTAAGGTAACTGAATGCTACCTATCTAAGTCTAGTGATGATGAATCTGGTGATGAATTTGGACCTAGCTATGTCAAACTTGCTTCCCTTGCCACTAAACAACAAAGAGCTTTGGAAAAAGTTCAGTACATGCTAAATAAGAGTGGTGATATGTTGGGTGAAGAAATGGATCAGTCAAAAGCTTTGGCTAAAAGTCTTTAGAGACTTCATACTAAGTATGACACCCTTCAAAATCATCATAACACTCTCTTATCTGATCATGAGAAGCTTTCTTATGAATTTCTTCAAAGAAAGAAAGATCTTAAAAAGCTAAGAGTGAGTTATGAAGATCTTTAGAAGGAGCGTGATTCATTACTTGCTCAACAAATCAGTGCTTCTCAGGAAGAATTTGTTCCTCCATGCTTGAAGTGCATTGAACGTGAATCTGCTAATTCTTCACCTGAATGTTCAAATGTTGTTAATGTTTCAAATTCTTCATCTGCCTTTGCTATCATTAATTCCTCATCTGAGGACACTACTAGTATCACTGACGATGCTGGGCTGAAGGAATTGTACATGACAGGCATGTACAAAAGCCTCAAAGGGCATCAGACTCTTTGTGATGTGCTTAAAAAGCAGATTCTCAACAGGAACCCTAGGAAAGAGGGTATTGCCTTTGAGAGGAAACTCAATGCTGATGGTACATATTGGAAGCCTGAGCAGTACCCCATAACCTCATGGGTTGCTGCAAAGGGACCTCCAGTTGATCCATCTAACTTATCTGGCTTTGCATATGAATCTCCTCGTTTTGATGATGAGTCATTTGACTCCAACTATAAACTGTTCAAAAATCAGAATGGTGAAATATTTGCTAGATATGTTGGCACTAACTGTAGGAACGGTTCTCCTATGAAGAAAATCTGGGTTCCCAAAAGGTGCCTTGAAAGTCTTCAGGTGAATGTCCTCAGGACACCACCTGTGAAGACTAGGAACCCTAGATCAAATTCTTCATCTGGACCAAATTCCTCAAAAGGATCAAAGTCCTCATATGAATATCATCGTGCTAACAACTCTGTTTCGCAGGGAAGAGCTAAGGGCTATGAATATGGGCATTATTCTTCTAATCATTATGTTCATAAGTCCTCGAAGAATTTCTCTACTTATTCATATGCTTATCCTAACCCCTCTTATGTGAAACGAAATGGACTGGCTTCTATGCCACCTTTCTCGTATGGAGCTTGCAGAGTGATGAACTCTTTGCCACCCCTTCAGATGTGGGTGGTGAAGAAAAAGAATTGCTTCACATGGATCTCTTCGGTCCTAACCATTATTCTGCAGTCTCAAATGAGGCATCTCAATATGGCTTTGTTATTGTTGATGATTACTCTCGATACACATGGGTACACATTGTTACTTACAAATATGAAGTGCAGGGAGTCTTCAAACGATTTTCCTCGAGGGCTTCAACCAACTTTGGTGTGAAGATCAAGCACATCAGAAATGACAATGGAACTAAGTTCAAGAATTCTGGTCTTGATGACTATATTGATGAACTTGGTATTACTCATGAGTTATCCGCTCCTTATACTCCTCAGCAGAACGGCGCCATGGAGCGCAAGAACAGGACTCTTGTTGAGATGGCTCGCACTATGCTTGATGAATACAAAACGCCTCGTCGTTTCTGGATCGAGGCAATTGATACTGCGTGCCACATCATCAACAGAGTATATCTTCACAAATTCTTCAAGAAGACTTCCTATGAACTCCTCACTGATAAGAAACCCAATGTAAGTTATTTCAAAGTCTTCGGTGCTAAATGTTGGATTAGAGATCCTCATCACAACTCAAAATTTGCACCGAAAGGACTCGCACACCTACAGAGTCTTCAACAACATTCTTCACAAGGTTGTTGAAACTGTAGATGCATGGTTCGATGAAACTAATGGCTCGCAAAGAGAGCACCTACCTACTGTGATAGATGAACCAGCACCTGAGGAAACTATCAAGTTCAAGGTTACTGAGGATTTCATTCCTACTGAAGAATCTGCTGAAGAATTCATTCCAGAACATGAAGAACATCGAGGTAATGCACCTGAAGAAAATACTGAAGAAAATGGTGCTGAAGAAAATGCTGATCAAATTCATCAACGACAACCAGCTCATCCTCGCATTGCAAAAGAAGTGCAAGTTGAAAAGATCATCAATGACATTAAAGCGCCAAGTTCTCTCACACGCTCAAAAGCTTCACATTTATCTAACTTTTATGGGCACTATGCTTTTGTCTCTATCACAGAGCCCACTAAGGTAGATGAATCATTTCTGGAGCCTGAGTGGATTCAGGCCATGCAAGAAGAATTACATCAGTTCGAGCTCAACAATGTCTGGGAACTGGTCAAACGTCCAAATCCTCACAAGCACAATATCATTGGCACAAAGTGGATCTATCGCAACAAGCAAGACGAAAATGGCCTTGTGGTAAGGAATAAGGCACGGCTTGTAGCTCAAGGCTACACACAGGTTGAAGGAATTGATTTCGATGAAACTTTTGCACCTGTTGCTAGACTTGAGGCTATTCGCATATTACTTGCTTGTGCTAACCATCATGATATCACTTTATATCAAATGGATGTGAAAAGTGCATTCCTCAATGGTAAGCTTGAGGAAGAAGTATATGTTGCTCAACCCCCAGGTTTTGAAGATCCAAAGAATCCTGACAAAGTCTTCTGACTCAATAAGGCCCTCTATGGTCTCAAGCAGGCCCCACAGGCGTGGTATGATACTTTGAAGGAATTCCTTATGAAGAAAGGCTTCAAACCCGGTTCACTCGACCCTACTCTTTTCACTAAATCTTATGATGGTGAATTGTTTGTGTGCCAAATATATGTTGATGATATTATCTTTGGCTGTACTGACCAACATTATAGTGATGAATTTTCCTATATGATGAGTGAAGAATATCAAATGTCTATGATGGGAGAATTGAAATTCTTCTTAGGTCTTCAAAATCGTCAACAACGCAATGGCATATTCATATCTCAGGAGAAATACCTCAAGGATGTATTGAGGAAATTCGGCATGCAAGATTGCAAAGGCGTCAAAATTCCTATGCCCACAAATGGCCATTTGTGCACTGATGAAAATGGTATTGACTTCGATCATAAGTTATACCGCTCCATGACTGGTTCTTTATTGTACTTATGTGCATCTAGGCCAGATATAATGCTTAGTGTTTGCATGTGTGCCCGATTTCAAGCTACACCGAAGGAATCACACCATAAGGTTGTGAAGCATATTCTTCGATATCTAGCTCACACACAAACACTTGGATTATGGTACCCCAAGGGCTCGGCTTTTGATCTCATCGGATATTCTGACTCTGACTATGCTGGTGATCGTGTGGACTACAAGTCAACATCTGGCACATGTCATTTCCTCGGACGATCTTTGGTCTGTTGGTCCTCGAAGAAACAGAACTGCGTATCACTATCTACTACTGAAGCTGAGCACATTGCTGCTGGTTCTTGCTGTGCTCAATTGCTATGGATGAAGCAAACTCTCAAGGACTACTGCGTCAACATGAAGAATGTGCCTCTCTTTTGTGATAATGAGAGTGCCATCAAGATTGCTCACAACCCAGTTCAGCACTCGAAGACAAAGCACATTCAGATTCGTCATCATTTTCTTCGTGATCATGTGTTGAAGGGCGACATTTCTATTAAGCATGTGAAGACTGAAGGAGAGCTAGCCGATATCTTCACAAAGCCCTTGGATGAGAAGAGATTTAGCAAGTTACGGTGTGAGCTAAATATCCTAGAATCTTCGAATGTTCTCCGAAATGGACACTCATCCTAACACTTATGCAAAACTGATGACTTAGATGTGCAACACATGAAGAAACGTTTTTCTTCAATCAATGAAGAATAACACTCTAAGTGTGAAGAAATTAACAAAGAATTTCATTCTCAGAACCCTATGACAATTGTACGCGGTGTCTGAAATCATCATTCTTATACGGTGGGTCATGCCACCACCAAAAGTTGAAATTCCTCAGTTGTTCAAATTCTTCAACTTTTCATTGTCTTCACTGTTTCCGTCGTTTTTCTTCATTGGCTATATATATATGAGTTAATGTCCTCTACAACATTCACTTATGGCTATTTCTTCAAGTTGGTTTTTCTGCTAAGTGAATGTGATCGGACCCTTCCCCCTCTATGCTATACTCAACCCAATCTGTTCACAAATTCTTCATGTGCGTTCTATTTGAAACTCGTTCAAAATCTTCACTGTGTCCTTGTCAGCTGAAGAAATTGTGAACGAAACTTTAAAATCTATCTTATCCAAATTTTCGGCTTTGCTGCTCAAACCGTTCCGCATCCCACGATATACTTATCTATTCACCCACGATCTAACACGATCTCCACTTCTCAGTACGTGGGTGACACATGTCATGTGAATGAGAAGGGTCAGGGGCACGTTCGTCCAAATTCTTCGGGCGAACAGTTTTTCACCGTGGCTATAAATACCCCCTCTCCCCTTCCTCACTTCCTTTACTCCGCTCGACCTCCTTCTCCTGCTCGAGCTTCTCAAACCCTAGCGCCGCCGCTACTTCATCGTCACCGGTGAGTAAGAGCTTCACTGCCTCGACCTCGTCGCTGCCGTACTCGCGCCGGCCGCAGAAATCTTAACTCCGCTACCGCCGTAGCCGTCTTCCTCCGCCGAGTTAGGGCGTGGAAGATCTGCACAGACGAACTTCACTTCTCCACCTCACAGTTCGTCGTGTTCTTCGTTTAGGGTAATTAAAAGATACTTTTACTGTCCTCTGTGATTCAAATGATTATCTACAAAATCTTCAAAGGTGTTTTTCTTCAAATATTCACACACTAAACACCTCACATGTCATCTGTTCTTGATTCATTTCTCTTAGCTGCAAATTTCTCTTCAAGATTCCTTAATTGTGCAGATTTCTGATATGTACAACTCTGCAACCTAAGACTAAGAACACTCAGTGAAATTCTTCAAGACTCGTCTGATCAAATTACTCAAACTTGTTCTTTTAACAAAACCTTCTGAGAACGCATATGACCTCTCCAAATTCCTCGCAACTATACTCTGTTCATAGGTACTCATGTCCGCTGCTGAATCACTAGGTTCTCATCAACTTAACTCATTTGCAGCATTCCTCGTAGAAAAATTGCATACTTCTTTAGAGAATTCAATTGTTAAAATTCCTCAACTCAAGAAAATGGCTGACGGTAGGAATCCACAGAAAGGAGGAAAGAGGCCTGAAATCAATACTGCCTTTGAAATCCCTGATGACATATACAAAGATTACTGCAATCCTGATGAGGCCAAGTTTGGAAAAGAGGACAAAAATCAGCGCAAGGTGCGCATAAAGAAGATAGAGAGGAGATGGGCAAGAGAGTGGAGGGAGTACAAATATGTTACTCCCAAATACATGAAGAAATTCTCACTCAATCCTCCATGCCCAAGACCTCCATTGGCACCTGGCCAAATAGCTAATCCCACCAGCCTCAAGCATGGTGAGGATTATCCTGATGAATGGGCCAAGCGCCAGGCCAAGTTAGCTAGAGAAGCCGTGAAGAAATTCAATAAAGACTCTGCTGCTGCTACTGCCGCTGAGGCCTCTGTCAAGCCTAAGAAGGTCGTGTCAAAGAAGCCTGCGCACAAGCCAAGTGCTTCGCCTTCAATGCCCTCAAGGCCAAGTTCCTCAGCAATGCCCTCACGGCTAGAATCTTCAAAGCCCTCAAGGCCAATTCCTCATGCTCCTCCTGCTCCTCCCAAATCCTCAGCTCCTCAAAAGTCCTCAGCAGCTCCTCCAAAGTCCTCAGCTGCTTCGACAAAGTCCTCTACACATGTGCATCTTGCCACGTGCCAAAGGACTACAAGCATCTCTATTGCCCCAGGAGCTTCAGCTAGTTCCTCAGCTGCATCCAATTCTTCAACAGGACCCTCTCTACTGAAGACAAAGGCCACTGCTGGACGAGGTCCTCGCCCTAGTCCTCAGAAGAAGCAGGTCGCCTTCCAAGTGCCGTCTAAAGAAGACGAAGCTGATGATGAAGAACTTGCTAAGATCATCAGAGATAGGCAAGTCAGGGCCGCTAGAGCCAAAGGCACAAATGTGCCACTGCTTTTGGATCTAAGGTCGATCCTCGACTATATTGATCTCTGGCACAAGGACCCAAACACTCATATGCCTGATTTGAAGTTGACTCCTAGCCAAAGTCACATGCTAACCCATTTCATCCAAGAAGAAAAACGGAAATATGAGAAGGCCAGGCAGATCAAGAAAGCGCAATATAAGAAGGAGAAATTTCTGAAGAACAACGTTGTCACTATGACAACTGATGAACTTGTAAAAATCTAGTCTAAAATCAAAACCCTCATCGATGACTTCAAGGCCTAATATGCTGATTGGCAAGGAGCCAAGGTCAGGTTTGTTAAACTGACTCACAACTTCACCTCAAATGTTGCACCCCTAATGCAACAGGAAATTCCTCAGGCTGAAGCATCTGCTCAGCCAACTGAAGAACATGCCAGCACCGTTGATGACTTTCAGGCTGCTGAAGAAAATGTGAGTTCCAGGGCTGATGACTATATTCCAGCTGCTGAAGAAATTGCCAGGGCATCCACTAGTGGTGCGCCTGAAGAAAATGAAGAAGTCAGGGAAACTACATCAGTTGTGCCTGAAGAAAATCAACCAGATTCCTCTGCTCCTCCTGCGCCTACACTAACTCCGATCCTTCCATCTGCATCAGATGTGAAGAAGACCAAGGCTGCAGAGCGTGTAGCAGTGAAGAAACAGAAGGCATCAACTTCATCAAATTCTTCAGCCCCGAAGAAGATGAAGCCACTAACAAGCTTGTTTGCAAACCCAATTGATGTTGTTCCTATCTCAACCATGCCATCAAAGGACCTTGTTCCTTTTGATGAAGAATATGCAATTCCAAGTGAATCCGATGAAGAGAATCCCTCTGCTGCTTCGTCAGAGCAGATGGATGAAGAAATTGAAGCGGATCAAATCCCTTCAACACTGGTTGTTTCTTCGCCTGTGCCTCAGTTCACAGCTGAAGAGGCCGGCGTTGAAGAAATGGGAGATGAAGATGTGGACATTGGCTGTACCACACCTGTGCTAAGTGATGACTTTTGGGAAAGTCAGCATCCTAACTCTCCACTGTTCACACCTTTACAGCAAATACCTCAGCCCCCTGCACAAACTGTTCAAATTGGCTCTTAAGAAACTCACCCCACTTCGTCTGTACGTGAAGAAATTCCAGCCACTAGTGTTGAAGAAACTGCTGCTGCTGAACATCTGAAGACGCAGACTGCCACTGAAGAGGAACCAGAAATTCCTCAGCCTAAAGAGCCTAAGATTGCGATTCCTGAGGTTGTGATGCAACTCACTGACACTCCTCTACCCAAGCCAAAGGATCCATTCTCCAGGAAGCAAAAATTCAAGGTTGATGATTTCTTCGGCGAGCACGTATTCTTCACAAACTACAACCCCTATGACTCTGCTCGCATTAGGAAGAGGTGTTTCTGGACTGTCAGACATGCTAATTTCTATTCCTCAGTGATGTTCAACAAAGACAAAATCTTCTACCATGAGCACATTCCTCACGTGGATATGGAATCTCTGCCGTGTTTCGTGCCAGTCCTCAGTGTTCTTCACGATGCTGGACTGTTAAATTTCTGCACTGACATCTGTGATTGGAATGAAGAACTCATTCTTCAATTTTGTGCGACGCTGCACATAACAGGAGATTCTGAAGATGTGAATTCATGGGTGTTGGACTGGATGTCTGAAAACACGCACTACACGACACAAGCTACTGAATTGCTTTGTGCTTTACCACCCAGTCCTGCCCTTGAAGCTGCTCATTGCATCTACAGTGAACCTGAGCTTACAAATCACTACATGCAAGTTCTGATGAAGCCTTTGAAGTCAGGTCAAGCCCCACGAACCAAATTCCTCGTGAAGGAATTACTATATGTGCCTCGGACTGTCTATTGCATTCTGACGAGGACAATGAGCCCCATCAAAGGCCATGACTCAACTGATGAGGAAATTGTCGGCATCATGAAGAATCTGGTTTTCAACATCATTCATGGCATTCCTGTCAATTATCACAATTTCTTCATGAGGACTCTGGCAAATGTTGCACTTTCACCATTTGAGCTGAAACCTTATGCACCCTGGATCATGAGATTCCTTAGGACAAGGTCTTCACTCAACTAGAAGCTGATTTTCAGAATCACCTCAGCTACTTGCCCCCGATTGAAGTCCTCAAGCGGACCTATTCCTCAGCTGATGAAAAGGGCAAGGCTCCGGCTGTTATTGATGAAGGCATTCATCCATTGGATGGTCAGTTTCGCAAGGCTGCATCTTATTCCACCAATGATGACTCTGCCACACATGACTCTGCTGCCAATGCACCCAAGTCTACTCCCCAAGCCACTGCTCCTCGTGTGATGACTGACCGTGAGCTTCTGCTTAGTCTTCACCAGAAGGTGGATCGAAACCATAAATGGGTTAAGCGTCAGTTTGGCTCATTTCTACACAACATGACTGCTACACACAATGCAGTGAAGAAACACCATTACTACCTCTATGAAGTTTTCGGTCGCACCTGGGCCATTCTGTCACATATGTATGGTGAAGAA
The DNA here is from genome assembly GCF_018294505.1 of Triticum aestivum. Lineage (NCBI taxonomy): Eukaryota > Viridiplantae > Streptophyta > Magnoliopsida > Poales > Poaceae > Triticum > Triticum aestivum. The sequence goes on along the minus strand of NC_057794.1, from coordinate 392,653,481 downwards.
GATCTCAAGAAAATGGGTCTCAATGAGGATTTTGACTGGTCTGCACCTCCACTCAAGAAATACAAGAAGGTCAAGGTTCCTCCTTTGGTGTCCAGCTTCTATTCTTCATCACGCGATACCGGCGAGCATGAAGACTTGGACGACACTGCAGCACGCCCTTCCATGACAAACAACCCCAACAACACTGGCGCTCCTTCATCAACTTGATATTCTTCAGGGGCGTTAGTCCTCATTTTCGATCATTTTGGTCATTCGATGACAAAGGGGGAGAATTTTGAGTTAGTCTTCAAGCGGGTCTGTCTATATGGGTGTTTTTTTGCTAAGTTACAACTCTCATTCTTCTGAAACTTTATTGAATCGAGTTGTAAACTTAAACCCGATGGTGCTCTGATACTTTTGATCTGTCTTTCTGCATGCTTATTCCTCATATGTGTTAATGCATCCATGCCAAATTACATCAGTCACCATATTTCATCATGCATTTCATATTCCTCATTATGATATGTCAAATGCGTGTATGAATTACAAGATATAGGGGAGATCTCCATGATTCAACTCTTCAAGTGTGCATTGCTTCAAATGCAAATTCCTCACTATGCACATCTTCAGGGGGAGTTCTTCTATATCTTGCAATCAAATTCCTCAATATCAGTTTTTACACTTCATATGTTTATCCCCGTTGAAAACTTAACCTATATTGTCATCAATCACCAAAAGGGGGGAGATTGTAAGTGCATCTAGTGCCCCTTAGTGATTTTGGTGGATTGAAGACTTATAGGTTAAGGGACTAATGCGGTTGTGAGTGTACGCAGGTCTATAAGTCTATGAGGAGTTTGATATTTACAGAGAAAGCCGACCCCTAAAAACGGAGTTCTTCGACTGAAGACTTTGGACTGAAGACCTTCTGAGGACTTTGAAAGTGAAGAAATTGGTGCAATCCTGAAGACTTGGCATTCATTCGAGGAGCATGAAGCATGAATACTTTTGTTTTTATAGTTTCATTTTCTCTTTATTGAGTCTGAGGAAACACCGTGCTGTTAAAGGGGGTCGAGAAAATACTAAGGAAAAATTTCCATGTGATGCTCAACTCAAAATCCTACACCTACCAATCCCTTCGAGTGAAGCCATTGGAGATCTCATACAGTTCAGTCATATTCTTCAGTGACAGAGACGAAGTTCTTCTGGAATCTGAGGAATTTGTTCTGACCGAGGAGTTAGGAATTCGCCAGTGCAGATCGCCTACATAGTGAGGAACATGATAGCCTTGAGGAATTTGATACTCCAAATTCCAACAGTTGCTGTGTTGTGCGCCAGCTGTCCCAAAATATCTACCCACCTAACGGTCATATCATTGAAGGGCATTTATGTCTTATCATGTCGGACTGCTCCCTAGGCTATAAGTAGCCGCCCCCTACAACCACTAGCTGGTTGGCTGCTCCGAGAGAAACTGACACTTGTCATTTGAGAGCATCCCATCCTCCGAGGACTTTGAGCGAAAATCATCAAGTGAGGAAAACCCAAACCCAAACGCCTACAAACTCCAAGTGATTGAGCATCACTAAAGAGATTGATCTTGCGTGGATCCGACGCTTGTTACCTTTGAAGACTGTGCTTCTTCCAGATGGTTAGGCGTCAAGGTCTAGAGCATCCAAGAGGAATTGTGGATCGCCGAGTGACCAAGTTTGTGAAGGTTCGGAAGTCACCTGAAAACTTACCATGAGTGATTGGGCGATGTCTGTGTGACCTTAGCTCAAGGAGAATACGGTGAGGACTGTGTGTCCTCGGGTTTAAATACCTAGCCGCTCCAACCAGATGTACAACTGAGACAGCAGTTGGAACTGGTCTACCAAGTCATTGTCTTCACGAAGCTCACTGGTTGTATTTCCTCAACTCTTTCATTTCCTCATAACTGTGTTGAGTGCTTGTTCATATCTGTGTTTGAAGACTTTGACTGAAGACTTTCTCAATTTCCTCAATTCAATTTCTTCGGTCTATTTGTCTTCATCCTGTGTTATCCTGTGCTTACGCTTTCGGTACTCTGTGCTTATGTTCATTTCATCATGATGACTATGCTTGTGTTCTGTTATGTTTACTTTTGAGTACTTATTCCGCTGCTAGTAGTTCTTCGCTAAGGAATTTCCCCACCTGCAAATCCCTTAGTGAAGAATTCATAAAAATTGCCTATTCACCCCCCTCTAGTCGATATAACGCACTTTCAAATGCACAAATTATGGATGCATATGATGACCTAATAAATAACATCTAAATTGAAAATTGGGATGTTACACCAGTGCCCAGTGCCAGTTGTTGTTTTTTGCTTGTTTTTTACATCGCGGGAAATCAATATCAAACGGAGTCCAAACACCGCGAAACGTTTTGTGGATTTTTATGGACCAGAAGACTCTCGATGGGCCAGAGCAGCACCTGGGGGTGCCCCGAGGGGGGCACAACCCACCAGGGCATGCCTGCGGGCCCAGGCGCGCCCAGGTGGGTTGTGCCCACCTCGGTGGCCTCCTGCACCCCCTCTTTGCCCTATAAAATCCCAAATATTCCAAAAACCCTGGGGTAACCCTAGATCAGAAGTTCCGCCGCTGCAAGCCTCTATAGCCACGAAAAACCAATCCAGACCCTATTCCGGCACTCTGCCGGAGGGGGAAATCGTCAACGGTGGCCATCTTCATCATCCCGGCGGCCACCATGATGAGGAGGGAGTAGTCCACCCTCGGGGCTGAGGGTTTGTAGCTATGTGTTTAATCTCTCTCTCTCTTGTGTTCTTGCGATGTCAGGATCTTTATGTATCGTGGGCTTTGTTAATATAGTCGGATCATATGGAGTTTTCCCCTCTCTATCTTGTTGTGATGAATTGAGTTTTTCCCTTTGAGATTTCATTGTTATCGGATTGACTTTTACTGATTTCAGAGTTGTTGATATATGTCTTGCATATGAATACTCATGGTGACAATGGGGTATCATATTGCTTCACTTGATATGTGTTTTGGCACTCAACTCGCGGATTCCCGAGGTGACATTGGGGTAATCTACGCATAGGGGTTTATGCACGTTCTTGTCTTTGTTTCTCCGGTAGAAATCTTGGGGCACTCTTTGAGGTTCTTTGTGTTGGATTGAGTATTATGAATCTAAAATTAGTTGGTGTTATTTTAGCACGAACTCTTGGATAGATTGATCAGAAAGAATAGCTTCGAGGTGGTTTCGTACCCTACAAACAATTTCTTCGTGTGTTCTTCGCTAGATAGGAATTTGGAGTGATTCTACGTCGCACTTTGAGGGGTGGTTATATGATCCAATTATATTAGCATTGTTGAGAGATTGCACTAGCGAAAGTATGGACCCTAGGGCTCATTTTCAAGCATTGCAATACCGTTTTTGTGCCCGTTTTCTATTTGCTACCTTGCTGGTTTTATTTATTCAGATTATAAAAATATATGTCTACCATCAATATTACACTTTTATCACCATCTCTTCGCCGAACTAGTGCACCTATACAATTTTCCGTTGTATTGGGTGTGCTGGGGACACAAGAGATTTCTTGTATTTGATTGCAGGGTTGTTTGAGAGAGACCATCTTCATCCTATGACTCCCACAGATTGATAAACCTTAGGTCATCCACTTGAGGGAAAATTGCTACTGTCCTACAAAACTCTGCACTTGGAGGCCCAACACGTGTCTACAAGAATAAAATTGCGTAGTAGACATCAAACTACTACAAGCAGTATGAGCAAGAGATGCACACACAATTTCTCATACCCATCACCAAAGTCCCACAATTGGAATTCCCAAATTTTGATGGCACTAACCCTAGTGGCTGGATTCGTCAGAGTGAGAAATTCTTTCAGATGGCAGGAACACCAACTGAATACAAGGTGAACTTGGCACAAATGAATGTCATTGCTAAGGCTGCCATCTGGTTAAGACGTTCAGGTTTTCTGAAGAAGAAGCCAAGCTGGGGTCAGTTCTATACCGAGCTACTTCGTAGATTTTCCGTCTCGAGTTCTTCTGATCTCACTGATAAGTTCAACTCACTGAAGCAGAACACTTCTACTGTAGCTTAGTATACTGAAGAGTAAGAATCAATTGCAGATGTTTAGCAAGTCAACCCATCAATTGCTGAAAGCTAGTTTGTCAGGTGCTATGTCAATGGACTGAGATCAGAACTCAAATTTCAAATGAGACCACTCCGACCTATCACACTAACCGATGCATACTAGCTGGCCAATGATTTGGAGCAAGGAGCTCCTATGAAGAAACTGTTCCAGCAGTACATAAGTTTTCCAAATCATCTACTGTTTACTCCAAACACCCAATGGCTACTCAGGACAAATTAAACCCAACGATTTTAAAGCACCTACAATTACTCAAAGGCCCAGGGAAATTGGTAAGTGATGTAGGTGTGGTGACAACTAGGTACATGGCCACAAATGCAAGCAAACTCATGTCATTCATCTGCTCACTGGAGAGCAGCTAGAAGAAGGTACTATGGAACAAGAAGAGATTGAAGAGGAGAATTGGGGTGTCATCTCAGCCTGTCTATGATTTTTTAGCTCGCCAACCTAATTCGAAAATGTCAAGGTCTTTAAGAACTTTCAATACCATTTACGAAAGAAGAAATTGACAATGTGATTAAAATCATTCCGGCTGACCGTGCACTAGGACCTGACGGTTTCAATGGGCTTTTCCTTAAAGTATGTTGGGATATAATTAAAGAGGATTTTTACTCTCTATGTGAAGACTTCTGGAAGGGGACAATCAATTTGCAATATTTGAACACATCTCTAATCACACTAATACCGAAGAAGCTGACACCAGAATCGGTCAATGATTTCAGACCAATCTCCTTGCTAAATTGTGTGCTCAAAGTTATAACGAAAATTCTTTCTGAAAGGCTTCAACGTTGGATTTTAAAGGTGGTGCATCGCAATCAATATTGATTCATCAAGACTAGGACAATTCAAGACTGTCTCGGCTGGGCTTTCGAATATTTGCATCAATGTAAGCAATCGGGCAAGGAAATTATGATTCTAAAACTAGATTTTGAAAAGGCCTTCGACACAATGGAACATTCTTTCATTTTGAAAATGCTAGAATGCAAGGGTTTTGACGACAGGTGGTGTATGTGGATTAAAATGTTGCTGCTGTCAGGATCTTCATCAATTCTTCTAAACGGAATACCTGACACATAATTCAAGTGTAAACGAGGTGTAAGACAGGGTGACCCAGTTTCCCCCTTGTTATTTGTGCTCGTGGCAGATTTATTACATTCTTTAATTAATAAAGCTTGGATGGATGGCTTAATATCACTCCCAATTAATCAACCTGGTTTAGAAGACTACCCAGTGGTTCAATATGCCAATGACACATTAATTATGTTGGGGATATAACTACGAGGTATGACCCGCCCAGAAGGGGCCGGGTCGATCCTAATGGCGGGTTACTAAAAGTTCAAGTGAATATACAAGGCGATGGTTTAGTATAAGACTTGTAGTAGGCCCAAGCCTAGAGGCAGCTTGAGGCCCGTGATTGTAAACCGCCATGGGTAAGAAAGACTTGTAAAGGAAGGCATGTAAAGGAAGTCACCGTGCCGGACACGTTATATGAGCCGGCCGGGACTCTGTAGGCCGCCAGGCGTCAAACCGTGTATATAAGGGGATGACCCGGTGGCGGCTTAGGGTAAGAAACAAGATACCGAGAAGCCAAGATAGCGTATTTTTCTCCTTGGTCATCGAAACCTAGCAATACCACATCAACTGGACTAGGCTTTACCTTCACCGCAAGGGTTCGAACCATTATAAACCTTTTGTGTCCTTTGTCTCAATTAACCCCTTTAAGCTTGCTAGTTGGCGCCCACCGTGGGGCCAGCGCACGGTGGATTTGAGTTCTTGAAGGGCAACTTCAAAGGGCTCAAGGGATACACTATGGGCTGGATGACCAAGAGTCGTCGCGGCAAGCTCTATATGGACGATGAAGGCTGGGCCCCCGACGCCGGCTCAATTGAGTACGGATACCGGGTCCCCTTCGGCAGAATGCACGTCTTCATCGGCCGGATCGGCCAGCCGGGCTCTGAGCCGGACATCTGCACCAACCTCATCGAGATGGCTCAGCGCGCGAGATCCGCCAGGGCTCAACCCGCCGTGAGGCGTGCCTTTGTGGGTTGAATCCATGGAGGGGAACTTTCTGAAGGATCGGTGGACGGTGGTGAGACGTTCGTTTGCTCTGAGGTGAGTCGTCCACAGGCGAAACAGATTCTTTGTATCAGTTACAAGATGGCGGGCTTGGGGGTTGTTCCCATGGCAGCAGTATTCCGGACCCCACTGAGGCGCCGAATCAAGCGGAGTCTTCATGGCTGGCACTCAACCTGGTCAGAATTCTACGGCTGCGGCAGCAATAACCACTAGGTCAGCAGGGTCCGGGTCAGGAGACCTAGTGCGCCCACTGGCTCAAGTATTAATGGACCTCATGGATAGGATGACGACCCTATTGACTGTTGTGGTTGAGCCGGCGGATAAGGCTCAGCATGACGCCGAGGTAGCACGGCTACGCGGAGAGGTAACACGGGCCAAGGAAAATTTAGCGGCGGAAGCAGAGACTTTCCGGCTTTGGATGCATGTGCTCAGTAGCTTCAAGCGGAGACTTTCCGGCTCTCGGTGGATCTGAATGCGTCAAACAAGGTCATGAGGAGAAGGCACCAGAAGGCTCAATCACGTCTGCCTCTGACTTATGATCCTAGGAAGCTTTTTCACACACCCGGGGCTGGTCCCAGTAACCCGCCGGAGGCAAACCGGATCAGAACACCCGGGGCTGGGGCGCCGGTTCAACCGCGGGCCATGGAGCCGCCACGTGTGAATACTGCTCCGCCTTACTACACACCAATACCACCGGGTCACTTCTCTAACCCTTTGGAGAATTTAATTGCTGCATCGGCTCATTTGGCGGCTCTCCCAATGGAAGGTAACTCTCCGACGGTAATTGAAACACGAAGGGCCAGAGAACTTCTTCAGACAGCTCTAACACAGCAGGATGCATATTCTTACAGTCGAGATAGAATCCATTCAACCTCTCACCAAAGCCGGGGCCCAAGCTATAGTAGGCATATGGACTCAGCGGCCATGTCGAGCAATGCCCAGCGCCGTAACCAACCACGTGGGCGCGACCCGGCCCCGGGCGGAGCCCTTAACTTGGTGGACCAGGAGAGGATCCGTCAAGAGGCTGAACGGGCGATTCAGCAGGCGACTAAGCAGGCGGCTCACTAAGCTTTTCCGGTTTATCCGGCGACCTCTATTGAGGCTGGGGTGGCCACCAGGATAGGAGGTGTCCCTTATCGTGTGCCGGCTCTGCATAATGAGCGTTTGCCAAAGGTTTTAAGGGGCCTCGTAAGGTGCCCAATTACACAGCCGACCTGCAGCCCGGAGCATGGATTGAAAGTTATGAGATGGCCATGGAGTTATTAGAGGTCAGTGACGCAGCAATGGCCAAATACTTCACCATGATCTTGGATGGAACAACTCGTACTTGGTTAAAGGGGCTGCCGCTCAACTCCATCGCTCATTGGCGGAGTTAAAGGCCCGGTTCATTCATAACTTCAAAGACACCTGCAAACAGCCCATGTCGATCATGGACTTGACCAACTGCAAGCAAGAGGAAGGCGAATCCACGAACCATTGGGTGCATCAGGTCAAGGAAATAATACATTCATCTGATAAGATGGATGCCGGCTCCGCGGTCTTAATGTTGGACAAAAATTGCCATTTTGAACCCCTGAAACAGAAGCTGGGGCGGCTCAAGCATGACTGTAATGACATGGGCCAGCTGATGGCGGCTCTCGTCAAGTACACCGATTCTGGCACTACCAAGGACCCCATGTCTGATGAAGAGAAGACAGGGAAGGGAAAGAAGAACGACAATGGCAAAGGTCACCAGCACAACCCGGCAAATCAAGGAGGTAATAAACGTAAGGCTGACGAGTTTGTGGCTAACACCAATACGCAGGGCAACAATCGACGACGCAAGGGGAGGCCGCCTCCATGGTCTGGCAGGTCAGGTCCCACCCTTGAGCATCTGCTAAACAAACCTTGTCCAAGACACGGCACCCGGGAGAAGCCAGCTACCCATCTGTGGAAAGACTATACGATCATGAAGGCTTTTAAGAATTCTAACATATTTGATGGTAACCACGGACCTGACGGCAGTTCAGGTGGTGGCGGCTTTCATGGTTCGGACGCCGGCTCAGGCGGTGGCGGTTTTCATGGCCAGGGCCATCCAGGTAGTCAAGGCGGCTATAATCAGCAATCCGGCCAGGGCAGTCAGCAACAACAGCAATAGTCTGGGTATCAGAGTAACCCAAAACAGCTGAACAGTGGGCAATACCACGTGTTTACCACCAGTTTGTGCAAGGGGGATCAGAAGCTTCATAAGAGGGCTGTAAATGCTATTGAGCCGGCGGTTGCGCGTTATTTGAGATGGTCTGAACATCCTATTGTGTGGAGTAGGGAGGATCACCACCCCGGGTTGATAATCCAAGTCATCTGGCTTTGGTGGTGGCGCCTCAGGTTGGTGGATATAAGTTCACTAAAGTGCTCATGGACAGAGGCAGTAGCATCAACATCCTTTATTATGAAACGTTTTGTCGCATGGGGTTAACTGATAAGAGTCTTAAAACATCCAACACTGTTTTTCATGGGGTAGTGCCTGGTAAGTCAGCGTACCTAGTTGGTAAGATTGAACTGGAAGTAGCCTTTGGAGATGAGTATGATTCTAGGGCTGAGAAGTTAACCTTTGAAGTGGTTAAGATCAAAAGCCCATATCACGCTCTGTTTGGACGGCCGGCTTATGCTAAGTTCATGGCTCGGCCGTGTTATGTGTATCTGCAGCTCAAAATGCCGGGTTATAAAGGCACTATCACAGTACATGGAAGCCGGAAAATAGCCTTGGAATGTGAAGAAGGTGATGCCGCTTATGCCGAGTTTGTTTGTGCAACCGAGGAGTTGAAGTTTTATGAGGATAATGTTGACCCGACAGACATGACATCTTTGAAGAAGCCAACTACGGAGCATGAGCCGGCGTTGAAATTCAAATCAGCTTATGACACCAAGATGATTGATTTCGTGCCTGGCGATTCATCCAAACAGTTCATTATCAGTGCTAACATGGATCCAAAATAGGAAAGCGCGCTCATCGAGTTCATCCGTGAGAACTGGGACATCTTTGCATGGAAGCCTTCTGACATGCCGGGTGTACCGAGAGAACTCGTTGATCACACTCTCAATATTGATCCAAAGTTTAAGCCAGTCCGACAATACGTGCCTTGCTGCCCTTACTGTCACCGGGAAAGGACACCGCAAGATTGAACCCAAAGCTAAGCACTTCTCCCATTGCAAGAAAGATCAATCTAGTAGGCCAAACCAAACTGATAATTCGAAGAGACTTGCAAAGATAACCAATCATACATAAAAGAATTGAGAGAAGATTCAAATATTATTCATAGATAGACTTGATCATAAACCCACAATTCATCGGTCTCAACAAACACACCGCAAAAAGAAGATTACATCGAATAGATCTCCACAAGAGAGGGGGAGAACTTTGTAGTGAGTTTCAAAGAGAGAGAAGAAGCCATCTAGCTACTAACTATGGACCTGAAGGTCTGAGGTAAACTACCCACACTTCATCAGAGAGGCTATGATGATGTAGAAGCCCTTCGTGATGATGGCCCTCTTCCGGCGGAGCTCCGGAACAGGCCCCAAGATGGGATCTCGTGGATATAGAAAGTTGCGGCGATGGAATTAGGTTTTTGGCTCCTGTTCTGATCGTTTGGGGGTACGTGTGTATATATAGGAGGAAGAAGTACGTCGGAGGAGCAACGAGGGGCCCACGAGGCAGGGGGCGCGCCCCCACCCTCGTGACCGCCTCTTTTGTTCCGTGGAGCAGGGTCCAAGTCTCCTGGATCACGTTCGGTGAGAAAATCACGTTCCCGAAGATTTTATTCCATTTGGACTCCGTTTGATATTCCGTTTCTTCGAAACACTGAAATAGGCAAAAAAGAGCAATTCCGCGCTGGGCCTCCGATTAATAGGTTAGTCCCAAAAATAATATAAAAGTGGAAAATAAAGCCCAACATAGTCCAAAACAGTAGATAATATAGCATGGAGCAATCAAAAATTATAGATACGTTGGAGACGTATCAGGCATCCCCAAGCTGACGAGCAGGTAAATGATAAAAAGAGAATTTTTGATGCGGAGTGCTACTTGGCATAATTTCAATGCAAATCTTCTTAATTGTGGTATGAATATTCAGATTCGAAAGATTCAAGACAAAAGTTTATATTGACATAAAAATAATAATACTTCAAGCATACTAACAAAGCAATTATGTCTTCTCAAAATAGAATGGCCAAAGAAAGTTATCCCTACAAAATCATATAGTCTGGCTATGCTCTATCTTCACCACACAAAGTATTCAAATCATGCACAACCCCGATGACAAGCCAAGCAATTGTTTCATACTCTAACTTTTTCAAAGCATTTTCAATCTTCACGCAATACATGAGCGTGAGCCATGGATATAGCACTATAGGTGGAATAGAATGGTGGTTGTGGAGAAGACAAAAAGGAGGGGAAGATAGTCTCACATCAACTAGGCGTATCTACGGGCTATAGAGATGCCCATCAATAGATATCAATGTGAGTGAGTAGGGATTGCCATGCAATGGATGCACTAGAGCTATAAATGTATGAAAGCTCAACAAAAGAAACTAGTGGGTGTGCATCCAACTTGCTTGCTCACGAAAACCTAGGGCAATTGGAGGAAGCCCATCATTGGAATATACAAGCCAAGTTCTATAATGTAAAATTCCCACTAGTATATGAAAGTGACAACATATGAGACTCTCTATATGAAGAACATGGTGCTACTTTGCAGCACAATATATGAGACTCGCTATATCATGGTGCTACTTTGAAGCACAAGTGTGGAAAAAAGGATAGTAGCATTTCCCCTTTTTATTTATTTTCTTTTTTGGGCCTTTTTTTTCTTTGGCCTTTCTCTTTTGTTTGGGACAATGCTCTATTGAATGATGATCATCACACTTTTATTTATTTACAACTCAATGATTACAACTCAATTCTAAAACAAAGTATGACACTATATGGATGCCTCCGGCGGTGTACCGGGATATGAAATGAATCAGGAGTGACAAGTATGAAGAAATTATGAACAGTGGCTTTGCCACAAATACTCTGTCAACTACATGATCATGCTAAGCAATATGACAATGATGAATGTGTCATGATGAACTAGATGGTGGAAAGTTGCATGGCAATATATCTCAGAATGGCTATGGAAATGCCATAATAGGTAGGTATGGTGGCTGTTTTGAGGAAGGTATATGGTAGGTGTATCATACCGGCGAAAGGTGTGCGGTATTAGAGAGGCTAGCGAAGGTGGAAGGGTGAGAGTGCGTATAATCCATGGACTCAACATTAGTCATAAAGAACTCATATACTTATTGCAAAAATCTAGAAGTTATCAAAGCAAACTATTACGCACATGCTCCTAGGGGGATAGATTGGTAGGAAAAGACCATCGCTCGTCCCCGACCGCCACTCATAAGGAAGACAATCAATAAATAAGTCATGCTCCGACTTCATCACATAACGGTTCACCATACGTGCATGCTACAGGAATCACAAACTTTAACACAAGTATTCTCTAAATTCACAACTACTCAACTAGCACGACTTTAATATTATCACCTCCATATCTCAAAACAATTATCATGCTTCAATCTTTTCTTAGTATTCAACACACTCAAAAGAAAGTTTCACAAATCTTGAATACCAAGCATATTATATTAAGCAAATTACCATGCTATTAAGAGACTCTCAAAATAATTTAAGTGAAGCATGAGAGATCAATAGTTTCTTTAAAACAAATCCACCACCGTGCTCTAAAAGATCTAAGTGAAGCACATAGAGCAAAATTATAACGCTCAAAAGATATAAGTGAAGCACATAGAGCAAAACTACTTAGCTCAAAAGATATAAGTGAAGCACATAGAGTATTCTATCAAATTTTGATTCACGTATGGCTCTCTCAAAAGGTGTGTTAAGCAAGTATTATTGTGGCATACTAAAACACAAAGACACAAATAATACAAGACGCTCCAAGCAAAACACATATCATGTTGGTGAATAAAAATATAGCTCCAAGTAAATTACCGATGGAAGTGGACGAAAGAGGGGATGCCTTCCGGCACATCCCCAAGCTTTGACTTTTTGGTGTCCTTGGATTATATTGGGGGTGCCATGGGCATCCCCAAGCTTAGGCTCTTGCCACTCCTTGTTCCATGATCCATCAAAAGAATTCACCCAAAACTTGAAAACTTCACAACACAAAACTCAAAATAGAAAACTCGTGAGCTCCGTTAGCGAAAGAAAACAAAAGACCACTTCAAGGTACTGTAATGAACTCATTATTTATTTATATTGGTGTTAAACCTACTGTATTCCAACTTCTCTATGGATTATAAACTATTTTACTAGCCATAGATTCATCAAAATAAGCAAACAACACATGAAAAACAGAATCTGTCAAAAACAGAACAGTCTGTAGTAATCTGTAGCTAGCGCAATATCTGGAACCCAAAAAAATCTAAAATAAATTTCTGTACGTTAGGAATTTATCTATTAATCATCTTCAAAAAGAATTAACTAAATAGTACTCTTCAAATAAAAATGACAGCAGTTCTCGTGAGCGCTAAAGTTTCTGTTTTTTTACAGCAAGTTCAACAAGACTTTCCCCAAGTCTTCCCAACGGTTCTACTTGGCACAAAAATTAATTAAACACAAAAAACACAACCAAAACAGAGGCTAAATAATTTATTTATTATTAAGCAGGAGCAAAAATCAAGGAATAAAAATAAAAATGGGTTGCCTCCCAACAAGCGCTATCGTTTAACGCCCCTAGCTAGGCATAAAAGCGAGGATAGATCTAGGTATTGCCATCTTTGGTAGGCAATCCATATGTGGCTCTCATGATAGTTTCATATGGTAATTTTATTTTCTTTCTTGTAAAGTGTCCCATGCCCTTTTTTAATGGAAATTGAAATCTAATATTCCCTTCCTTCATATCAATCGTACCAACCGTTCTAAGGAAAGGTCTACCAAGAATAATAGGGCAAGAGGGATTGCAATCTGTATCAAGAACAATGAAATCTATGGGCACATTATTCCTATTTGCAACAAGAAGAACATCATTAATCCTTCCCATAGATTTCTTAATAGTGGAATCTGCAAGATGCAAGTTTAGAGAGCAATCATCAAAATTACGAAAATCTAGTAAATCACACAAAGTCTTGGGAATAGTAGAGACACTAGCACCCACATCACACAAAGCATAAAACTCATGATCTTTAATTTTAATTTTAATAGTTGGTTCCCACTCATCATAGAGTTTTCTAGGGATAGAAACTTTTAACTCAAGTTTTTCTTCATAAGATTGCATCAAGGCATCAATAATATGTTCGGTGAAGGCTTTATTTTGACTATAAGCCTGTGGAGAATTTAGTACGGATTGCAACAAGGAAATACAATCAATTAAAGAGCAACTTTCATAATTAAATTCCTTGAAATCCAATATAGTGGGTTTAGCAACATCTAGATTTTTATTTCTTTCAATCTCACTTTCATCAATTTCATCATTAAGATCTAAATACTCCGAATTTTTAGAACGCCTTCTAGGTAAAGGAAGATCATATTCAGTTTCATCAAGATTAATATTGCAAAATAAAGATTTAATACGGGACACATCAATAACTTTTAGATCTTCATCTTGATTTTCATAGGAATTGGAAGAACACGCTTTAATAAAGGCATCTTTGGAAGCACGCATCCTAGTGGTTCTTTCCTTGCACTCATCAATGGAAATTCTCATAGCTTTGAGAGACTCATTGATATCATGCTTAGGAGGAATAGATCTAAGCTTTAAGGAGTCAATCTCAAGAGAAATTCGATCAACGTTCCTAGTCAAATCATCAACTTTAAGAAATTTCTCTTCAAGCAAAGCATTAAAATTATTTTGTGAATTCATAAACTCTTTAACACTATTCTCAAATTCAGAGGGCATCTTATTATAATTTCCATAAGAGTTGTTGTAGGAATTCCCATAATTATTAGAAGGATTACTAGGATATGGCCTACGATTAAAATTCCCTCTATAAGCGTTGTTACCAAAATTATTCCTACCAATAAAATTCACATCCATAGATTCATTGTTATTCTCAATCAAAGTAGACAAAGGCATATCATTAGGATCAGAAGAAACACTCTTAGTAGCAAATAATTTCATAAGTTCATCCATCTTTCCACTCAACACATTAATTTCTTCTATCGCATGCACCTTTTTATTAGAAGATCTTTCAGTATGCCATTGAGAATAATTAACCATAATATTATCTAGGAGTTTAGTAGCATCTCCTAAAGTGATTTCCATAAAAGTGCCTCCCGCGGACGAATGTAAAAGATTTCTAGAAGCAAAATTCAATCTGGCATAAAAATTTTGTATGATCATCCACAAATTCAAACCATGAGTAGGGCAATTACGTATCATTAATTTCATTCTCTCCCAAGCTTGTGCAACATGTTCATGATCAAGTTGTTTAAAGTTCATAATATCGTTTCTAAGAGAGATGATCTTAGCAGGAGGAAAATACTTAGAGATAAAAGCATCTTTGCACTTGTTCCACGAATCAATACTATTTTTAGGCAAAGGCAAAAACCAAGCTTTAGCACGATCTCTAAGCGAAAAAGGAAATAGCTTCAATTTAACGACATCATTATCGACATCTTTTTTCTTTTGCATATCACATAAATCAACGAAGCTATTCAGATGAGTAGCGGCATCTTCACTAGGAAGGCCGGTGAATTGATCTTTCATAACAAGATTCAACAAAGCACTATTAATTTCACAAGATTCAGCATCGGTAAGAGGAGCAATCGGAGTGCTAAGGAAATCATTATTATTGGTATTGGTGAAGTCACACAATTTAGTATTATCTTGAGCCATCGCAACAAACAAGCAATCTAACACATGAGCAAACAAAAAGGCAAGCGGGCAAAAAGAGGCAAATAGAGAGGGAGGATAGAGAGAGAGAGAGAGGGCGAATAAAACGGCAAGGGTGAATTGGGGGGATAGGAAAACGAGAGGCAAATGGCAAATAATGTAATGCGAGAGATAGGGATTGTGATGGGTACTTGGTATGTTGACTTTTTGCGTAGACTCCCCGGCAACGGCGCCAGAAATCCTTCTTGCTACATCTTGAGCTTGCGTTGGTTTTCCCCGAAGAGGAAGGGATGATGCAGCAGAGTACCATAAGTATTTCCCTCAGTTTTTGAGAACCAAGGTATCAATCCAGTAGGAGGCCACGCTCAAGTCCCGCGTACCTGCACAAAACGATAGCTACTCGCAACCAACGCGATTAGGGGTTGTCAATCCCTTCAGGTCACTTACGAGAGTGAGATCTGATAGATATAATATTTTTGGTATTTTTGGTATAAAGATGCAAAGTAAAAAGTAAAAGCAAAGTAAAAAAGCAAAGCAAGGTTAAATTGATGGAGATTGATATGATGAGAATAGACCCGGGGGCCATAGGTTTCACTAGTGGCTTCTCTCAAGAGCATAAGTATTCTACGATGGGTGAACAAATTACAGTTGAGCAATTGACAGAATTGAGCATAGTTATGAGAATATCTAGGCATGATCATGTATATAGGCATCACGTACGTGACAAGTAGACCGAAACGATTCTGCATCTACTACTATTACTCCACTCATCGACCGCTATCCAGCATGCATCTAGAGTATTAAGTTAAAACAGAGTAACGCTTTAAGCAAGATGACATGATGTAGAGAGATAAATTCATGCAATATGAAACAAACCCCATCTTGTTATCCTCGATGGAAACGATGCAATACGTGCCTTGCTGCCCCTTCTGTCACTGGGAAAGGACAGCGCAAGATCGAACCAAAAGCTAAGCACTTCTCCCATGGCAAGAACTACCAATCTGGTTGGCCAAACCAAATGGATAATTCGAAGAGACTTGCAAAGATAACCAATCATACATAAAAGAATTCTGAGAAGATTCAAATATTATTCATAGATAGACTTGATCATAAACCCACAATTCATCAGTCTCAACAAACACACCGCAAAAGAAGATTACATCGAATAGATCTCCACAAGAGAGGGGGAGAACTTTGTATTGAGATTCAAAGAGAGAGAAGAAGCCATCTAGCTACTAACTACGGACCTGAAGGTCTGAGGTAAACTACTCGCACTTCATCGGAGAGGCTATGATGATGTAGAATCCCTCCGTGATGACGGCCCTCTTCCAGCGGAGCTCCGGAACAGGCCCCAAGATGGGATCCCGTGGATACAGAAAGTTGCGGCGGTGGAATTAGATTTTTGGCTCCTGTTCTAATCGTTTGGGTGTACGTGTGTATATATAGGAGGAAGAAGTACGCCGGAGGAGCAACGAGGGGCCCACGAGGCAGGGGGCGTGCCCTAGGGGGCGCCCCCACCCTCGTGACCGCCTCTTTTTTTACTTGGAGTAGGGTCCAAGTCTCCTGGATCACGTTCGATGAGAAAATCACGTTCCTGAAGATTTTATTCTGTTTGGACTCCGTTTGATATTCCGTTTCTTCGAAACACTGAAATAGGCAAAAAAACAACAATTCTGGGCTGGGCCTCCCGTTAATAGGTTAGTCCCAAAAATAATATAAAAGTGGAAAATAAAGCCCAATATAGTCCAAAACAGTAGATAATATAGCATGGAGCAATCAAAAATTATATATATGTTGGAGACGTATCACTTACAGAGGAAGACTTGGCCGTTCCTGACCCGGAGGCCCAGTTGGTGGCGGCTCTTCATGTCATTCCAGATTGGACAGTGCCATATTTGGCTTACATGACCTGGGGCGAGTTGCTAGAGGATGAGACCTTGGCAAGACAGATAACCCGACGGTCTAAGTCAATGACAATGTCCAAATGTGAATTATATCATCTTAGTGTCACTAGGGCATTCAGCGATGTGTCTCTCCTGAAGAAGGTCAAGAGATTCTTTGTGAGATCCATGAGGGAGATTGTGGCCATCATGCCAGCTCAAAATCTCTAGTGGCCAAAGCTTTTCGTCATGGCTTTTACTGGCTAATGGCTCATGCTGATGCGGAGGATCTAGTCAGTAGGTGCGATGGATGTCAAAAGTTCACACGACGAGCACACGTACCGGCTCAAGAATGGCGGATGATTCCAATCACTTGGCCGTTTGTGGTTTGGGGGCTTGATATGGTTGGACCTTTCAAAAGATCCAAGGATAAAAAGACACATCTTTTGGTGGCAGTTGACAAATTCACGAAATGGGTTGAGGCAGAGCTGGTGAGCAAGTGTGATGCAGCCACGGCGGTTCAGTTCATGAAAAAGGTGATCTTTCGCTTTGGTTTTCCACACAACATTATAACTGACAATGGCACTAATCTATCCAAAGGTGCTATGGAGGAGTTTTGTCAGCATGAGCATATCCGGCTTGATGTTTTGTCAGTAGCTCACCCCAATCCAATGGTCAAGCTGAGAGGGCAAATCAGGAAATCCTAAAAGGTCTCAAGCCCCAGCTTATGGTTCCTTTACAACGGACGCCGGGTTGTTGGGTAGAAGAATTACCCTCGGTGTTGTGGAGTATCAATACCACTCCTAACAGGTCTACAGGTTATATACCTTTCTTCATGGTTTATGGAGCAGAAGAAGTTCTGCCTAGTGACATCCGTCATGACTCGCCTCACGTGGCGGCTTACGTTGAAGCTGATAATGGACAAGCCCGACAGGATGCACTTGACTTGTTAGATGAAGAGAGAGATTTGGCAGCGGCTCGATCATCAATTTATCAACAGGACCTGCGCCGTTATCACAGCCGCCGGGTTAAGTCCATAACCTTTCAAGAAGGTGACCTGGTGCTCCAGCTCATCCATGATCTGTCTGATGCACACAAGCTATCCCCGCCTTGCGAAGGACCCTTTGTGGTCAGCAAGAACTTCAACAACGGGTCATATTACCTCATTGATGTTCGAGATCACAAAGACTCACGTAAGTCGGAGGAGGAGACCCGCCGGCCGTGAAACATTGCTCAGCTTCGGCCATATTATACTTAAGCCACCGGCTCTCATCATGTACATACTTTGACATTGTATATATTATGATAAGTAATAAAGCAGGACCTCTGTCCTTTTCCCCTTCAATGATCATATATCTTTATTATTCTCATTATTTAAAATGACCAAAAGGGGGCTGATCGTATCCGAATCTAGCTTAACCCTTTTGGTCTGGCTCATGGTCGTATTCGAATCTAGCCATAAACCCCATGGTCACTTGGGGGCTTCCTGTTCAAACATAGGTCGTATTCGAACCAAAGAGAACATAGTTGTCATAACCCTCTTGATCGGCTCAAAGCCAAACTCACCAGGGGGCTTCTTGATCGTATCCGAATCATAGCTTAACCCCTTTTGGGTCTGACTTGGATCGTATTCGAATCAGGGTCATTAAAAACCTTTCAAGATCATTTGGGGGCTTCCTGTTCAAACATAGGTTGTATTCGAACCAAAGAGAACATAGCTGTCGGTACCCTCTTGATCGGCTCAACGCCAAAACCACTGGGGGCTATATGATCGTATTCGAATCTTAGCTTAACCCCTTTGGTCCGGTTTACTGATCGTATTCGAATCAGAAGCCTCCAATTTTTATTTCAGTGTTTGATTTACATTGTCTGAAGCCTAGTGTTTTGTCTTACTGCTTTTTATCATCTCAAATCTAACTGTCAGTATGGTTTTAAATTAAACCGGCTCGGTTATTTGACAATGAGTTGCCAAGGCATAACAGTCATCAGACATATGGGAGTATTGACTCCTAAAAAATATTGGGTTATCAACCTCATCATCCGGGTCATGTAAACCGGCAGTCCAGATTCAAAGAACACAGGTATGACAGTATCATTCATGAACAGATTTATCTGTGTTTTTTCGTTAATCAAAGGTTTTTTCAGCCTTGTTTATCTGACATATGGTTCTGTTTTTCCCACTTAATTTCATAGTCATATACCGGGTGTTTTGACCCGTCCGGTGCTAAACCGCCAGGACAGTTTTCTCATCTTTTACAGGAATAGAGTTAAAACATTACAGATGTAATCATGGATGTGATGCATATATATTGGCATCATGGGCAAAGAGTCATATGCAACATTTTATGCACGATGGCATAGGAAAAACATGCAGTTTTCAAACTAACCTATTACAAGGCTTTGAGAGCCCAAAAGGTTAGGCTGTTTTTTCTCTTAAACATATCTTAAGCTAAAGACAAGATTATTCAGATGGTTATGACTTCTCCCTCGCCAGTTCACCTCCCTCCACTGGTTGGAAGCTGGGATTGGACCAGTCAAAGCCATTCAGAGCAATAAACTCAGCCTCACCGTCAATTAAGCCGGCCGGGTCAATTTCCAGGGCAAAAGTGTGTTTACGAACCGGCAGGATAAGATCCGTCACTTTATAAGAGGGAGTCGCCATCTTTTTATTCTCTATATCAAAACTCGGCTGATATTTGTCGATGTTGGTCTCCTCGCCAAGAATGGTAGCCTGAGGACGAACTCCCCTCACACAGGTAATAAAGTCATCTTGCTCAAACGGAGTCCCGTCTTCCTTCATGGTAGGGTACCCCTTAGCCACATCCACCGGGTCTAAATCCGGCACCTAGGCTTTGGAGCGGCTCAGGGCAGTCAGGGCTCCGGCTCTGGCGCAAGATCGTTTGACCTCTTGAAATCTGGCGGGTAAGATCGATAATTTCTTCAAAACATCACTCACACGGTTGGGTCCTTGGTTGGCAGGGAGGATAGTAGAAAGTGCTCGTTGAGCACCAGTGTACAGTTGCGCCACCAAGGTATAAACCGCCTTTAGTTTTGTCACACTATATTGACTAAGATTTTTGCTTCGTGGACCTGTGAGTGTTTTTTAACAAAGGCTCAGCAGGCGGCTTATATTCCTGGTTAAAATAAAGTGTAAGTGACTAATACAAATGACTCACCGAAGATGGCGGAGACCATTTGAGACACACAGTTTTTTAAGTTGGCGAGCTCCGTGGTAACCTCCTCAAAAGCCGCCTCTGCTGTCTCGGCATGTTGTATCAGCAAGGTCTTCTCATCGGCCCAGGATTTCTTCTTTTCAGTCAAACTAGTCTTCAATTTTTCAGTTTCAGAGAGACTCAATTGAAGTTTGGAGTTAGCAGTCTTTATCTCTGCCTCTTGATCCACCAGTCGGGTCTTTGCATCCGTCAATTGAGAGCCCAATTCAGTTAGGGCGGTCTACAAACATGCACAGGTGTTTCAAGATTTAACTAAAGGTTATAATGATTGAAGTCCCAAGTGCTTTGCAAACGCAATACCACTTGGCACTTGGGGGCTAATGTCTGCCAAAGCAATTTTTATGCAAAATGACTCTTTTATGCTTCAAGTCCCAAGTGTTTTACAAAGTAACGATGCTTGTCACTTGGGGGCTAATGCATGACATTCAGAAAGTTTTTATGTTGAGCCGGATCACACTACTTATTTGGACTGATTTAAGACAGTTATGAAGTTAAGTACTGGCTCATTTATGATAAATTGAGCTGGCCCTTGGGGACTACAGGTGAAAGTTTATACTAATCTGTTGGACTTAGGAAAAATCTAAAGACAAGGTATCAACCTATATCGTAAGTCTACAGGTCCTTCAGGTTCATCATAATCTAAAGACTTGGGGGCTGGCAGAGTATATATAAACCGGAGAACATACCTCATATTTCAGTTGCAATTGCTTGACCATCTCAATTTCCGAGTCACGGCTGGAATGCACATGACTAAGATAGCCGGACAGCACGTCACTAACATTCATGTGAGCGTAGTGAGAGATATCAAACTGTACTTTCTGCCTTTCCAAGGCCTCCTCTTTGGCAGAATGCCTGGCCAGCACAGTCGGATTACCCGGCGCAACAAATCTGCTGCCAGTGATCAGAACGTCATGGTCAGAAGGCGCTGGCGGGTTAGCTGAACCAAATGGTCTGACGGTGGATGGATCGACAATGGTTTCGTCAGCTGACGGCTCAGGAGGGTCCAATTGAGCATGGAAAGTCGGATCTTCTGGCGCTTTAGATTGAGCGGGAGGAGTTGGTGTTGTCGGTTCAGGTGCATGATTTTTTGGGTCTTCTGTCGGTTTAATCACCTTGGCTTTCTTGGACTTCGCCTAACCACTAAGAAAGATTTTTATGAGACAGTTAGTATAATGATGCAGTTTTAAAGATGCAGAGGAAAGATGATTTTCCTTACCCAGGGGTAGTCTTGAAAGCCGGAAATTGAGTCCGGGATGATTCGCCAGAAGAGAGAGAAACCTCCTGCAAAGGTAAAATAAAGTTAAAAAATATAAGGAAATAGATTCATGGATAAAACAAAGGACAAAGGTGAAAGAAACCTCATTCTGGCGTTTTTGAGGAGTTTTTTGTAAGTCGGAAGGTGGTTCATCATCATCATTAGTCTGGGCTTGACGATGGCTCTCATGTTGCTGCTTTTTGAAAAGAAAATGAGGGTCCAAATAAGCCAAAGGGTGCGAAAACCTTACTTTCCGGGTTACCAGTCAAAGTTTCTGTCTCAGCAAAGGGGCTGAGTCGGAGGAAATAGTTACCTCTTCTTCCACAGCCTGGCTGGCCCCCGTGTCGTCTTGGCAATAGTCAATGTCAATAAGATAGTTGAAAATTTGTCCAAGGGAGTCAAGGGCTACCTCCGACTCATAAACATCATCCAGCTGGAACATGTCAGATGCAGTCTTCTTCTTCTTGGGCTTCCGGGTCGTTCTCCTGGCGGCTATGGCAGTGGCTCTAGCCTTCTTGGCAGCTTCATGATCATACTTGGCCTTCCAGAAGTCAGATTTGGCATGTAAACAAATAAACAGGTTAAAAGGTCATGCAAGTATTTAAACTACTGAGGAAAACACAAAAAGAAAAAGAGGTCAGGATTTTCACCTCTGGTGCCGGGTTAAGTTTGCAGAAGGGATTTAACCCAACCTTACTGCAGTCCTCATATTTGCCGTTCACAAGGATGGTCGACATTGCAACAATGTATTCTTCAGTCAATTGAACAGAGCTATAACACAGAGAGTCATCTGGACCTCCGCCATATTCATACATTAACTTGATTCGGTGGCTTAGACGGATGACCCGCCACGAGATCCAGCAACGGATCAAGTCAACTCCGGTTAAGCCATTTCCCAATGAAGCTTGAATCCTTTTTATAGATGGGATAAGCTTCTTGCAATCAGCAGTAGTAAGTTTGTCAGGGAGCACAAACTTGGAATCAAGACGCTCCACACGATAACGCGGCAGTGGTTTTTCATCAGCTGGTGATGTATCTTGGCAGTAGAACCAGGTTTGGTTCCAGTCTTGTAACATCACAAATTTTCAATTTGGAATGTTATACATTAGATCATCACTGCATATCATATTTTATTTGCTTTTGGTTTGATCCTAGAAATTCTACGCAACTCAAGGACCCTCAGAGAGAGTTGGGGATTTCGTTATTTTCATATTTGAGTTTTCTCAAATTGTGAAAATAGGATCATTTGATTTTATTTATTTTAACTTCAATTATTTCTATTATAAAAATATAAGAGAGGGAATAAAATGACTTCCCCAAAATAAAGAAATATTGAGGATTTAATAATAAAATCAAATAAGATTTTATTTTGGAGTTATTTGCTATTTTATTTGAATTTAGGAAAAATGCGCGTTTTCCAAAATTGCATTTAGGCCCCAAATAAATGTTCATCCTGTTCGGCTTGATTTAGAAGTTGGGGAAAATTTATTTCGAGATTTTTGGAGTCCGTTTATAATTTCTTTTATTTGTTTTTCTGCGCGTAATTATTTAAAAAAACGCGCAACCGACTTAGGGCCGGTTTCGGCCAGGACTCTTCGGGCCGGCCTTTATAAGGAGCCGCCCCGAGCCCGTTAAGCCCCAAGCCACCCAGTGCCGCCTACCCCTAACCCTAACCTGCCGCCGCCGCGTGCCGCCGCAGCCGCCGGACCCCGCCGCCCGCGTCGCCGCACCGCCACACGCCGCCCCGCCGCCGCCCCACGCCGCCGGACCCCGCTGCCACCGCCCGACGCCGCTGGAGCCACCGCCGCTGCCACCGGACCCTGCTGCCTCGCCGGAGGTAGACCCCGCCTCGCCGCCACCGGTTTTCCGTTCGGTTTTTCGTGGGTTTTTAAGATCCGTTTTTTAGATCGGTTTATTTCTGCTTTAGTTTATTTAGCGAGCGTTCGCTCGTTCGTTCGTCTTAACGAACGTGTTCATTGTTTAGTTACAGAAAACGAACGTTTGTTCGTTAATCTGTTCGTCGTTTTTCTTTTTCTCGGATTTTCCGCGATTATTTCTGATCGCGATTCCTGATCCGATTTTCGTTCTAGTATAACTTTTCGCTCGTTTATCGGAATCAGGCGATTCAAGCGCCTGGAGTTTCGTATCGAAACCCTCTTTCCGTTTAACCAACTCAAACAAGTTTTTGCTTCTATAAAATTTAACCTATATCCAGATTAGTAAATGAAGTTTGTTTCTTTCGCCGTTTGACTTTCGTTGCTTCGTTCGATTTGATTCTTTTTGCAAACCGGAGTTCTTAAGTTGAACTTTCTAGTTAGATCTCTTATTTGAGTTTTACCTGTGCATTAGATGAGTGCTTATTGTGTGCTTGTTTGTCTGCGATAGAGTACCTGGAGTGCGCCGCTTGCTACTTCGAATCGCTAGGTTTCGCGGATCATCAGCAAGGCAAGTAAAATTGTGATCATACCTCCTATTACCCAGTTTTATTGCATTTGATCAATCCTCAAACATTGCATGAATACGATCTAATTAAATTGTGGGTTTTGGGCAGTAGATGAGGTAGTACCTATTACCTGTTTTATTATCAAACCTTTGGAAGCTACTTCTACGTTTGCTTATATTGCCATGCTATGCTAGTAGATGTGGATTGGGTGAGTGTATCCATGACAGATGTGAGATTGATAAATTAATGGTTTATTTAAGGTGGCAACTTAAACACACATCTGGGTGGATTGAGGCACCTGGGTATTCCAGTGATTGCCTATTTTTCTTTATGGACCGCGACCCAGGCTCAAAGGGATCATGAGATTATTCACACTAGAAACTTCTATGTGCAGCCACAAGCTACTATGGGCTCTAGCATAGTTGACTAAGTCATGCGAACTCTTACAGTGGTAGACTAGCAGATGTAGGGGAAAGTAGGTGTAACGGTCTACCCGTTCGTAAGGTGCTAGCGCTTCTGAAAGACTATGTCTCGGTCATCCATTTCTCAAACACCATGTAGTGTGAGAATCCCAATGGAGGAGATCGAATCTTGTGGGGAAAAGTGCGCAAACCACTGCAGAGTGTATAAACTAATCATGGTTTGCTGTGTCCCCGGTTATGGACGTCTTGAGTATCTAGTACTTGGATTATCATGTGAATCTCATCATGTTACTCTAATTAATATTGTTGGGTTCTAAAGATGATGCTTAATTGGGATTGAGAGGGTGTCTACACTCTCAATGTTTAACAACCACCATGATAGTTAAATAAAATTTATTCCTTTGTAGTAGGCAAAAATTGGCTTTACGCAAAACTGTAACCATAAAGCTTTCCACTAACCATATATGCATGTAGTATAGCCTTATTCTTTCATATCTCTTTATGTGTTACTTTGCCAGCATATTCCATGTGATGACCCGTTTTCGGGCTGCAACGTTCATGTTGTAGACTTTTCAGACGACGAGTAAGGTGCCTTTTAGGTCGTGGTTCTATACTCAGTGATGCTATTGGAGTTGATGGACTCACTTATCTTCCAAGCCTTCCGCTGTTATCGTTATGCTACAACCCTAGAATATTGTTTGTAAATAGTTGCATCTTCATCCAGGCATCATATTTAAATTTCTGAAACTTGAACTGAGGAATTTTGGAAGCCTCAAAAACTTAAAATAAAAGAGGGGCAAAGAACCCTGGTAAATGCATTCAATGTTTTCAAAATGGCCTTAAATAATGTTGGTTATATTTTGGCAAGGGTTTTGCACCAAACCAAAAATAATGAACATTTTTGAGGAATATTTTGAGCACTGAATTTAAATCATTACTTTATTTGCATTTGGAACTATATTCATAACTTGTATAGAATATATTTCCAAATACCCTGAAACATTTTATGTGCTTTTGGAAAAGTCCATTAAGCAGCATAAATATTTTCAGAGGAGTTTTTGGCATTGTTTGAATTATTTTTAAATTCAAAACAGTGGCAAAACAGATTAAATAAAAGAAAACAGAACTGAAATAGAAATAAAAGAGAGAGAGAGAAGGAAGTTACCTCGGGCTCCTCCCTGTGCAGCCCAGCAGTAGCCGGCCGGCCCAGCCAGCAGGCGGCCCAGCCCGCCTCCTCCTCTGTCGTCTTCGTCCTCGACAGAGGGAGGGGAGCGTGCCCGGCGCGCGCGCGCGCCACCGCGCCACGCCACCAGCTCGCCTACCTGCCTGCCTCTCCCCTCCTCGTCTGGATGCCCTGGAACGACGCCACGCCCCCCCCCCCCCGTACTCTCTCACTCTCCCCCCGGTTCTTCCTCTCCTCTCCCTCGCTCTCTCTCTCCCGTGTCCGAACGCACCCATCGCCGCCGTTCGCCATAGCCGCCGCCACCGGCCTCCCCTCGCCTCCCCGACACGCTCCCCAGCTCCGCCGCGACCCCCTCTACCTCCTCGTCGAGCCATGCAAGACGGAGCACCCCGTGGAGCCATCGCCGTCGCCATCCTCGCCTCCGGCCACCGTGGGTACTCGCCGTCGATTCGGGAGCTACCGGGCATCCCCGACCTCGCCCTCGCGCTCGCTGGTTCCGCTGTGAGCCCCTCTCCGTTTCCCCTCTCTTCTCCCCCTCGTTCCCTCACCGTAGCCCTCCCCCCCACCACGGCCGAAGCCTCTCGCCGCCGTCCATGTCGCCGTCGCCGTCTCGGTCCGCCTCCGCCCAAACCGAGCCTTCCATCGTGCTCCCGGTGCCACGAGGGTGCCGCCGAGCCCCTCACGTGGCCTCCCAGTGCCCCGCAGCCCGATCCCGCTCGCGCCCGAACTCCGGCCGCCGCCCAAGTGGTCGCCGCCGTCGATCTAAGCCATCTCCGGTGAAACGGAGGGCACCAGTGGGTGCGCACGAGCCCCAGCTTTCCGCGCGTGCCTTCCGCTGCTCGATTGGGCGCCGGAGTGGAAATCCCGCGCCCTCCGCCGCGTTTGCTGCCGCCGGCGGCTAAACGCCAGCGTGTTAGCCCCGGTTGACCAGGGGGTTTGACCTCCCCTGGCTCAATGACAAGTGGGGCCCGTCCCTGCTAATTCGGGTTAGGATTAGTTTAAACTTAATCAACCTCTGTTAATTAACCCTGACACTGACCAGTGGGCCCCAGCGCCACTAACTCTTAATTAGGATTAAACTAACCTCTGTTAAACCCCCCTGTCACTGACGTGTGGACCCCACACGTCAGGTTTGACCCGAGCCAGTCCAGTTGACCTGCTGACATCATCATGACGTCAGGCTGATGCAGTAATTGTTTTCTGGAGTTTTTAAATAAATCAGAAATGATTTATTAATTTCAGAAAATGCCCTAAACTTCAATAAATCATAGAAAATTAACCATAACTCCAAATTAAATAAATTATATATGAAAAATTATCAGAAAAATTCAAGGAATCCATCTGTACCATTTTCATGCATGTTAGAACAACTTATAGATGCTGTTTAGCACAAATCATATAAAGGGCATTTAAATAATCACATATGGAGTTTGAATTTGAATCTTGTATTCAAACCAACTTCATTTAATCTGTTGCTAGTTGCATTAGCTCAAAACACATTCAATTTGCCATGTCATGATCATGCATCATATTGTGCATTGCATTGATTGTGTTCCCTTCTGTGTTGCCGGTAATTGTCCCCTCTCGATAGACGTGATACCGATGATGTGATCGTTGACACTGATGAAGACTCAATGCTATCTTCAGAAGTGCCAGGCAAGCAAAACCCCCTTGTTCATTCCGATAAAGTCCCACTCTCTCGCTCCTGCTCTCTTTTACTGCATTAGGACAACAACGACATATTTGATACTTGCTGCGGTAGCTGAACCCTTTATCCTTTGCATGACCTGTCATTGCCACAGTAACTAGATGAAACCCACTAGCATGAGTAGGAGTTGTTTGAGCCCTGATGTGCCTACTCATTCATGCTTGTTTGTCATGCCTGCTACTGCTTAGAGTTGAGTCAGGTCTGATTCATCGGGGATGAATCAGAGGCGTGTGAACATGTCCTACTGTGTGTGAGCTAAGTGTGTGAACACGATTTGGTAAAGGTAGCGGTGAGAGGCCATGTAGGAGTACATGGTGGGTTGTCTCATTGCAGCCGTCCTCAGGAACTGAGTTCTGTGTTTGTGATCCATGATTCAGCTACTACCATGCATTGGGCCCGAAATCAATGGACCCTCTCGACTTCTTGATCACCCTTGTCCTCTGTCCAGGAGTTGCAAGTAGTTTCTGGTGTTTGTAGTATGCTGGAGGCCGTGGGCAGCGCTGACCGGAGGGGTGGGCTGTGATGCGGTAGGCACGTGGCTGGGTATATCGGGCGCCCGTTTGGTGTCACGGAACCCTGTTCACATCGTTTGGGGCTGTGAGCGAAACTCCGGCCGGATCTCCTCATGGATGGAACCCGAATAGGCGATAAACCTGGACTAGAGACTCGAGTGTTTAGGTAGGCCGTGGCCGACACCCACGTTGGGCTTCCGCTTGAAGGTTGCCGAGTACATGTCGTGTAAACAGCGGTAAGTGGTGAGAGCATGTGTGAAGAAGTACACCCCTGCAGGGTTAATATGATCTATTCGAATAGCCGTGTCCGCGGAAAAGGACTTCTGGGTTGCTTATATCAGTTCATAGACAAGTGAAAGTGGATACTCTAAAATACGCAAGATAAGCGTGAGTGCTATGGATGGCGTTCTCGTAGGGGAACGAGAGCGGATCCATAGTGGTGTATTGATATGGTGAATATGGGGACTCGTGTGCGCCACCTCAAAAGGAGTTACTTGCAGTCGTAGTTTAGGATAGCCACCGAGTCAAAGCTGGCTTGCTGCAGTTAAACCCCACCATCCCCTTGTTGAAAATGATGCATATGTAGTTAGTTCTGATGTAAGTCTTGCTGGGTACATTTGTACTCACGTTTGCCTATTTTATGTTTTTGCAGAGAGACTTCAGTCTCACTAGTAGTTCCACGTGGACTTCGACGTTTAGCTTGTTACCTCAGCTACGATCTTGTGCCCTCGGCAGGATCTGATAGATAGTCAGGCTTCTCAGCCTTTTTCATTTATAGATGTCTGTACCCAGACATGATAGCTTCCGCTTGTGCTTTGATTTGTATGCTCTGAATGTTGGGTCATGAGACCCCTGTTTGTAATATCTCGCTCCTCGGAGCCTATTGAATAAATTACTTGAGTCGTAGAGTCATGTTGTGATGCCATGTTGTGTTTGCACATATCGAGCATATTGTGTGTATGTTATTGAAATGCTTGGTATGTGTGGGATCTGACTATCTAGTTGTTTATCTTTAGTAGCCTCTCTTATCGGGAAATGTCTCCTAGTGTTTCCACCGAGCCATGGTAGCTTGCTACTGCTCCGGAACACTTAGGCTGGCCGGCATGTGTCCTTCTTCGTTCCTGTGTCTGTCCCTTCGGGGAAATGTCACGCGATGAATACCGGAGTCCTGTTAGCCCGCTACAGCCCGGTTCACCGGAGTCCTGCTAGCCCAGTGCTACAGCCTGGATTCACTCGCTGATGACCGACACGTTCGATGCTGGGTCATGGATGCCTGTCCCTGTAAGTCTGTGCCACTTTGGGTTTACGACTAGCCATGTCAGCCCCGGGCTCCTTATCATATGGATGCTAGCGACACTGTCATATACGTGTGCCAAAAGGCGCAAACGGTCCCGGGCAAAGGTAAGGCGACACCCGTGGGAATACCGTGCGTGAGGCCGCAAAGTGATATGAGGTGTTACATGCTAGATCGATGTGGCATCGAGTCGGGGTCCTGACAGCGTTGGTATCAGAGCTTGACTGCCTGTAGGATTACCAAGCCAAACTGGTCGAAGTTGAGTCTAGAAATTCTTTAGTTATATAAGGGAATTGATTGTGGGATGGAACGTACGGCTCTTTTTACTCCTTATACCTCATGGCCTTCTGATCTGAGTCATCATCTTCTCTTCTACGGGGATTAAGAACTAGGCTATCTCTTCTTTCTATCAGGATCACGTGTTAGTAATCCGTAGACTTATAAGATTGTTGGATTTAAGCTTGAGTTCAGTTCCTACTACTTCTGTATGTTAACTGTTGATCTCCAAACCGTGATATTGTGCTTCTGAGTGGTTATGCCACCATTTTTGTGAATGTCTCAAATCTTTCTGAGCATTTACAGCCGTTATGCTGTCCGAGTCATCCCAGGTTTCTAAGTAGTCTGATGCAATTGCAAATCCTTTCTTCCCGTTTCAATGTGCCCATGGGCCAGATTAATCACACTAATTGTTGAGTTGAGGTATTCTATTGCCTTGACTTTTATGTTGGAGTTACTATTATGACCCTAGGTATTTAGGGAGTCACCTAGTAATCTAGCAACGTTTTGTGTTCCCAGTGTGAGATTCTGGCCATCATTCTCGTAAGCATCCCGTGATGCCACTTAGTTAGTAGGCATTTCACTTCTGGGTTTTCGACCCGAGATTCACTCTACCTACTTCATGTTGATAGTAATTGCTAGTGCCTTTAGGATATTAGTAACCTTTGCGATAGTCCTTGAAGTCCGTGGTATCTTCTTCTTCCAAATACCATGAACTACTTATGGCAAAAGTTCCTCATTGAACTGAAATATCACAACAGGATTATTCTTGAGGAACTCTCCATTCATAAATCGTGACCCTGCCAGTTCTACTTTTCTGCATGGGTTATTCGGAAGAAACTTGTTGAACTTGGTTTGACATACTAATCTATGCATCCACAACTCAGAAAGTTATATGTTCCTTTGAGTTGTCCCTCTTTAGCTGTCTACTGACTTCGTCTATCAATTGATAGTCAAGAGTATGCGTGCAATCGTTCATCGATACCTATTACTCTTGTGGTCCATCAAGCCATTCTATTCCAGAATGACTAGGAGAAATGAACTCCAGTACCTCATCCATATCTAGGATTGGGTCAAGATAGTCATGCTCCGCAGATCAAAATGCCAATCCAGCTTTTGCTCTGTTCTACCTTGGAGTATTACCATCTTTATATCAAGAATGTCATGGGAATTGCACACCATCCTATGAACTCTTGACACAGTGATACTTCTCGCCATCATTGTTCATTCCTCGGTTCCTGTGTTATCGTAACCGGAATGCCGACAAGTGAATCGTGGTGTGTGAAATCAATACTGCTAGCAACTCTGTTGCTAGGTAGTTAAATGGACGATAACCTCATTCTTAGTGTATTGATTATTGAATCGTCACCCTAAGACTGATCGTGCTATCTAGTCCTTATTTCCGGTGCACCTTTCGATCAATGAGTTAGGATTGTGTCAAGTCCTCACTCATTTGATCATATCATCTTGCCCTGAAAAGCAAGATTGTTCTCGATCTTAGTAACATATCGGTGGTTCGTGATTTTCCGAATATCTTCTCGAAAGTATCACCAGGTTGTCACCTGACTGTTATGTTAAGCTCGTGATCAAGTTGGTTTATCCTGTAAACCACCCTTTCTCCAAGAATCCATGTTGGATACCCCTGAGCTAGTTGGTTAAGCTATGCATCAACTTGGAGAGTTGGAAGATAGAAGCTTGTCCAATATAGTTCATTATAAGGGATGTCTTGTATGTGTGTTGAAGAAAGTTGATATTTTCATCGACTGAACCTCGTGATCAGTTAATGGACCTATCATTTTATCCAACCTTTGATTGGAGTATGGGCTATCATCCAATCAGACCAGAACCAACGATATTCGTAATGTTGTCTTACTCGTGGTTGATCCCTCGAGTATACACCATTATATCTTTTGGGTCTGACCTATGCTATCACTTGTTCACTTAACTATGGAATTCCTTTTAAAGGGAAACCCGGAAGAATTGTTGTTGAGCCCATTGACAACATCCTTATCTCCTCCATGATTTTGTTGAACATTAAGCTAGTGTTGGAAACTTTTGAAAGCATTTCTTCATGCTAACTCATGAAGTATTTGTTTGATGAAAGGAGTGACTTCCTCTTATACATGTGCATTTGGTGAAAGTTGCCGCCGTGGATTTGAGAAAGTTAGTTTTGCTTCCTCTGGAATCATCCCAAGTCAGTCATGCATACGTGCGAAGTATTCTGTGGTCTGGAGACTTGCAACCTTCATTCCATATGTGTTCCGAGCACACCAAGCCACTGATTGAGTTGTTCAAAGATAAAGGAGTCTGTCCAAGGTGAACTCTTTGGACTTCCACGCGTGGAGACTTCGATGTCATTAATGATGGTTCCCCACCTGAACTCGGTAGTGTTTTATTATAAGACTACTTTGTGGTCATGCTTGTCTTGGACAACATGTTCACATGTTTGTAGCAGAACCAGCTCATGTTTTGGAGCTTACTATCGTAGTTCATTCCCGAGAATCTCGCAGCATTGTCTCGTCGAATTGTGTTGCAAACTTTCATTTTTCTTCCTAGACTCGATGAGTCTGGAATATCCTGACACCAACCAGATCTGAATCTCAGGCAGATATGATGGTTGGAATATTTCCCAAGAATTATAATATCGGTCCCTCGAAAACCGGTAAAGTGGATGTCGTGGCCAACACACCCAGCCGGAAGACCTGTTATTATAATATCTTGATTGAGGAAGTTGGCCACCTCCCCATAGGGATATCGTAGGATTTACTCCCTAGTTGCCCCTATGGATTTTGAGATCCCGAAGTCCGACCTTTTTACTTGATGTTCTAGATATCAAACCATATCTATGAATGGGTTACGCTAGCACATCAAGGAGAACATTAGAAGCGGAGTGCTAAATGTATCTCGGTCGATCGTCCAGATTTTGTTCCTTGGCTCGCTAAGGTGAAATCTGAGAAAGTGTTATCCTCCTTTGCATCTGCATCGTCCATCGCTATTCATCATGGTAGTATGTTGTGTTGTCAGCATCCTTGACACGGATGTTGGTAAAACCTTGATGATTATAAAAATGCTCAAGTTCTTGAGAGCATGCACAAGTGCTAGGTATTATCGCCGGCACTAACCGGGATTGCTCCTAGTCTCGTCGGTTATGCTATAACCACTCCAACAGTGAATTCACTCTTTATTGTTGGGTTCTTCCCCAGTTACCAGAATCATTCCTAGCATTTGCATTTTGTTCCTAGCTTGCACCGCCAATGTGCCATTCTACCATGGGTCTCTTCCATTTCCGGTGGCAAGCAAATTCATCCATTACGTTGTCTTCAACAAGGTAATCCACATCATCCAAGTCCGAGTATGCCATTCTACCGACCCCCTCCAAACGATTGGTCGAGAATTGCCTTAAATTGGTATAAAGAGTTTCAATGATCTTTGAATCAAAAGTAATTCTTTTTGCCACTTAAGGGGATATATCTACGAGTCACCATTCCTAAGATGCCTCGTTGTGGTATCATGGCAACTCAACTCCTCGCTATGTTGACAATCGATTACCACCTTCTTAAGCGTGAAATTGTTGTCTACCTAGCGAACCTTCGTCATCTGCTTCACTCCATTCCTATGGATGTGTGCTTCGCCTCTCAGCTCGAGAGATGTTGCTATGTCTCATTCCGTGAGTTAATCCTGAGTTGTTCGACCTTCGAGAAGAACCATTCTTTTAGGGTCTCTCTTTTCCTCTCATTGTCATGTTAGTTGGAGTTCTCAGAGCAAGACTTCGAGACAATGATGGTGAACGAATCAACGTCCATTTGAAGTGCAACTGGATCGTGAAGATTGTGCTAGTTGCGTTCCCCCTTCACCTTACCCTACACATGAATCTCGGGACGAGATTTTTGTTTAGTGGGGGTGAGTTGTCACAACCCTAGAATATTGTTTGTAAATAGTTGCATCTTCATCCAGGCATCATATTTAAATTTCTGAAACTTGAACTGAGGAATTTTGGAAGCCTCAAAAACTTAAAATAAAAGAGGGGCAAAGAACCCTGGTAAATGCATTCAATGTTTTCAAAATGGCCTTAAATAATGTTGGTTATATTTTGGCAAGGGTTTTGCACCAAACCAAAAATAATGAACATTTTTGAGGAATATTTTGAGCACTGAATTTAAATCATTACTTTATTTGCATTTGGAACTATATTCATAACTTGTATAGAATATATTTCCAAATACCCTGAAACATTTTATGTGCTTTTGGAAAAGTCCATTAAGCAGCATAAATATTTTCAGAGGAGTTTTTGGCATTGTTTGAATTATTTTTAAATTCAAAACAGTGGCAAAACAGATTAAATAAAAGAAAACAGAACTGAAATAGAAATAAAAGAGAGAGAGAGAAGGAAGTTACCTGGGGCTCCTCCCTGTGCAGCCCAGCAGTAGCCGGCCGGCCCAGCCAGCAGGCGGCCCAGCCCGCCTCCTCCTCTGTCGTCTTCGTCCTCGACAGAGGGAGGGGAGCGTGCCCGGCGCGCGCGCGCCACCGCGCCACGCCACCAGCTCGCCTGCCTGCCTGCCTCTCCCCTCCTCGTCTGGATGCCCTGGAACGACGCCACGCCCCCCCCCCCCCGTACTCTCTCACTCTCCCCCCGGTTCTTCCTCTCCTCTCCCTCGCTCTCTCTCTCCCGTGTCCGAACGCACCCATCGCCGCCGTTCGCCATAGCCGCCGCCACCGGCCTCCCCTCGCCTCCCCGACACGCTCCCCAGCTCCGCCGCGACCCCCTCTACCTCCTCGTCGAGCCACGCAAGACGGAGCACCCCGTGGAGCCATCGCCGTCGCCATCCTCGCCTCCGGCCGCCGTGGGTACTCGCCGTCGATTCGGGAGCTACCGGGCATCCCCGACCTCGCCCTCGCGCTCGCTGGTCCCGCTGTGAGCCCCTCTCCGTTTCCCCTCTCTTCTCCCCCTCGTTCCCTCACCGTAGCCCTCCTCCCCACCACGGCCGAAGCCTCTCGCCGCCGTCCATGTCGCCGTCGCCGTCTCGGTCCGCCTCCGCCCAAACCGAGCCTTCCATCGTGCTCCCTGTGCCACGAGGGTGCCGCCGAGCCCCTCAGGTGGCCTCCCAGTGCCCCGCAGCCCGATCCCGCTCGCGCCCGAACTCCGGCCGCCGCCCAAGTGGTCGCCGCCGTCGATCTAAGCCATCTCCGGTGAAACGGAGGGCACCAGTGGGTGCGCACGAGCCCCAGCTTTCCGCGCGTGCCTTTCGCTGCTCGATTGGGCGCCGGAGTGGAAATCCCGCGCCCTCCGTCGCGTTTGCTGCCGCCGCCGGCTAAACGCCGGCGTGTTAGCCCCGGTTGACCAGGGGGTTTGACCTCCCCTGGCTCAATGACAAGTGGGGCCCGTCCCTGCTAATTCGGGTTAGGATTAGTTTAAACTTAATCAACCTCTGTTAATTAACCCTGACACTGACCAGTGGGCCCCAGCGCCACTAACTCTTAATTAGGATTAAACTAACCTCTGTTAAACCCCCCTGTCACTGACGTGTGGACCCCACACGTCAGGTTTGACCCGAGCCAGTCCAGTTGACCTGCTGACGTCATCATGACGTTAGGCTGATGCAGTAATTGTTTTCTGGAGTTTTTAAATAAATCAGAAATGATTTATTAATTTCAGAAAATGCCCTAAACTTCAATAAATCATAGAAAATTAACCATAACTCCAAATTAAATAAATTATAT
Organism: Triticum aestivum; assembly: GCF_018294505.1. NCBI lineage: Eukaryota > Viridiplantae > Streptophyta > Magnoliopsida > Poales > Poaceae > Triticum > Triticum aestivum. Next base: position 392,618,486 of record NC_057794.1, on the reverse strand, counting down.
ATGAAAAATTATCAGAAAAATTCAAGGAATCCATCTGTACCATTTTCATGCATGTTAGAACAACTTATAGCTGCTGTTTAGCACAAATCAATTAAATGGCATTTGAATAATCACATATGGAGTTTGAATTTGAATCTTGTATTCAAACCAACTTCATTTAATCTGTTGCTAGTTGCATTAGCTCAAAACACATTCATTTGCCATGTCATGATCATGCATCATATTGTGCATTGCATTGATTGTGTTCCCTTCTGTGTTGCCGGTAATTGTCCCCTCTCGATAGACGTGATACCGATGATGTGATCGTTGACACTGATGAAGACTCAATGCTATCTTCAGAAGTGCCAGGCAAGCAAAACCCCCTTGTTCATTCCGATAAATCCCACTCTCTCGCTCCTGCTCTCTTTTACTGCATTAGGACAACAACGATTCATCTGTTACTTGCTGCGGTAGCTGAACCCCTTTATCCTTTGCATGACCTGTCATTGCCACAGTAATAGATGAAACCCACTAGCATGAGTAGGAGTTGTTTGAGCCCTGATGTGCCTACTCATTCATGCTTGTTTGTCATGCCTGCTACTGCTTAGAGTTGAGTCAGGTCTGATTCATCGGGGATGAATCAGAGGCGTGTGAACATGTCCTACTGTGTGTGAGCTAAGTGTGTGAACACGATTTGGTAAAGGTAGCGGTGAGAGGCCATGTAGGAGTACATGGTGGGTTGTCTCATTGCAGCCGTCCTCAGGAACTGAGTTCTGTGTTTGTGATCCATGATTCAGCTACTACCACGCATTGGGCCCGAAACCAATGGACCCTCTCGGCTTCTTAATCACCCTTGTCCTCTGTCCAGGAGTTGCAAGTAGTTTCTGGTGTTTGTAGTATGCTGGAGGCCGTGGGCAGCGCTGACCGTAGGGGTGGGCTGTGATGCGGTAGGCACGTGGCCGGGTAAACCGGGCGCCCGTTTGGTGTCACGGAACCCTGTTCACATCGTTTGGGGCTGTGAGCGAAACTCCGGCCGGATCTCCTCATGGATGGAACCCGAATAGGCGATAAACCTGGACTAGAGACTTAGGTGATTAGGTAGGCCGTGGCCGACACCCACGTTGGGCTTCCGCTTGAAGGTTGCCGAGTACATGTCGTGTAAACGGCGGTAAGTGGTGAGAGCGTGTGTGAAGAAGTACACCCCTGCAGGGTTAATATGATCTATTCGAATAGCCGTGTCCGCGGAAAAGGACTTCTGGGTTGCTTATATCAGTTCATAGACAAGTGAAAGTGGATACTCTAAAATACGCAAGATAAGCGTGAGTGCTATGGATGGCGTTCTCGTAGGGAGACGGGAGCGGATCCATAGTGGTGTATTGATATGGTGAATATGTGGACTCGTGTGCGCCACCTCAAAAGAGTTACTTGCAGTCGTAGTTTAGGATAGCCACCGAGTCAAAGCTGGCTTGCTGCAGTTAAACCCCACCATCCCCTTGTTGATAATGATGCATATGTAGTTAGTTCTGATGTAAGTCTTGCTGGGTACATTTGTACTCACGTTTGCCTATTTTATGTTTTGCAGAGAGACTTCAGTCTCACTAGTAGTTCCACGTGGACTTCGACGTTTAGCTTGTTACCTCAGCTACGATCTTGTGCCCTCGGCAGGATCTGATAGATAGTCAGGCTTCTCAGCCTTTTTCATTTATAGATGTCTGTACCCAGACATGATAGCTTCCGCTTGTGCTTTGATTTGTATGCTCTGAATGTTGGGTCATGAGACCCCTGTTTGTAATATCTCGCTCCTCGGAGCCTATTGAATAAATTACTTGAGTCGTAGAGTCATGTTGTGATGCCATGTTGTGTTTGCACATATCGAGCATATTGTGTGTATGTTATTGAAATGCTTGGTATGTGTGGGATCTGACTATCTAGTTGTTTATCTTTAGTAGCCTCTCTTACCGGGAAATGTCTCCTAGTGTTTCCACCGAGCCATGGTAGCTTGCTACTGCTCCGGAACACTTAGGCTGGCTGGCATGTGTCCTTCTTCGTTCCTGTGTCTGTCCCTTCGGGGAAATGTCACGCGATGAATACCGGAGTCCTGTTAGCCCGCTACAGCCCGGTTCACCGGAGTCCTGCTAGCCCAGTGCTACAGCCTGGATTCACTCGCTGATGACCGACACGTTCGATGCTGGGTCATGGATGCCTGTCCCTGTAAGTCTGTGCCACTTTGGGTTTACGACTAGCCATGTCAGCCCCGGGCTCCTTATCATATGGATGCTAGCGACACTGTCATATACATGTGCCAAAAGGCGCAAACGGTCCCGGGCAAAGGTAAGGCGACACCCGTGGGAATACCGTGCGTGAGGCCGCAAAGTGATATGAGGTGTTACATGCTAGATCGATGTGGCATCGAGTCGGGGTCCTGACACGTTATTAGATGGCCTTAAGCCATATTTATTGTAATAAGTTCTCTTTTGAGACATTCGATGTACTAAGTGTGTGATTGCCAAAGCCCTAGATCACTACTCACTCTTCTCATTTCTGACTCCTCATCTTTTGTACTCTTTTAGGATGGCGGATGCAAGGAACAAGTTTACACAACTGGATGAAGATACACCCTTTGGACGTCACTTGATGGAAGTCACTAGATATCTGAACATCGGAGTACCAAGCTTCACCGGAACCTACAACACCACTTTACCTGAAGAGGAGCGCTGGATGATTCAAGTTCAAGTTCCAGGAAGGACGTTCATGCCAGTCACTGAGCCCATAGAGTTTTCCTTTGATGCACCAACCTGGAGTCTAGGAAAGAGCATGGCGGCTCACATCGCCATGGGACATATTGGAGAAGTTTACGCAATGATCTCAAGGATACTATATACCAGATTTGTGGGCGCCGAGATGAGCACTGGGAGATGATCAGCACCAAGAAGGATAGATCAATCGCATCTTTTATTCAGGAGTTAAACCAGCACATTCGACGTCAAGAGAACCAGATGTGCGCAGACATGATAGATCTGAAGAAGGCGAGGACAAGAATCACGGAACTGGAGGAAGAACTCAAGACTACACGTGAAGATTATATGGAGGAAATCGAAGTACTAGTGGAGAAGAATGACGACCTGATCAAGAAGATCGGAATATTCATGGGAGACCCTACACCAGTAGAAGAAGACGAAGAACCTAAGGAGATTCGTCCGGAAGACTACATCATCATTGACGACACCGACTCAGACCCAGACGATAGCGATGATGACTATGTTGATGAAGCTGGAGCAGATATCATGGAGTCTGCAACCGAAGAATATTTCTAGTAGACCACCATAACAGTAGTAGTGTTCCACCATGTATATGGAGTAGTCCGAGCACTTTTATAACGATAGTTCTAGATTGATTGTATGCCCTTGTTTGATTGAATGAAGTGATTTTGTGTGCATTTGCCTCATGTGCATTTAGGTAGTGTTTTCTCCCTAGACCCCTCTCTATTCTTAAATCTCATCTTTTCCAAACCCATCAAATGCCTCCGAGACGTGACCCCAGATTTACCTTCCCACAGGAGCTCACTCAGTTGATCCAACAGCAGAATATGTTGATGCAGTTGCTAGTCCAGAATCAGAATCAGGGGAACAACAACAAAAACCCACCACCGCCACCACCTGTTGATCACTTAACCTGTTTTCTTAGGCTGAATCCGCCAGTGTTCTCCAGTAGCACCGAGCCGATTGTTGCAGATGATTGGCTCCGCAAGACAACAAGGGAGTTTACCACGGCAGGATGCACAGATGCGGAAAAGGTGAAATTTGCTGCACATCAGCTTGAAGGACCCGCAGCATCCTGGTGGGAGAATTTCACAGCCACTTACCCTATCAACACTGTCACATGGGATCAGTTTCAGCAGGCTTTCTGTATTGCCCATGTTTCAGCAGGAGCCGTGGCCATGAAGAAGCGTGAGTTTCACAACTTGCGCCAAGGAGGACGGACAGTTGGCTAGTATGTGGATGACTTTAGTAAGCTAGCACGTTATGCCCTAGATGACGTTGCTACGGATGTAGCTAATAAGCAGGAGAAGTTTTTGGAGGGACGGAATGATGAGTTGAGCATGCAGTTGATGGTAGCAAGCTTCAACAACTAACAGGAGTTGGTAGATCGTGCTCTTATGATTGAAGGGAAGCAGCAGCAGATTGAAAACCGTAAGAGGAAGTATGGACAAGGGAAGTACAATTCAGGAGCTCAGCAGAAGCCACGTTTTATCCCTAAACCAGGAGGACACTTTGAGCATACCCATGGGGGAGGAAGCTCGCACAATCATAATGGCCCCAAGAATGGTAATGGGAGTGGAGGAAGCAAAGGCCAGAACCGTACCAACCCATCAACAACAGCCAAGAGAGACCCGAGCCAAGTCACTTGCTTTAAGTGCCAGAAGACCGGACATTATGCCAATGAATGTCCTGAATCCCAGAATGGAAATGGCAATGGAAGCTCTAGGAATAAGCCGAACCCTTTCAATAGGGGACAGGTGAACCACGTTAACGTGGAGGAGGTTGAAGAGCAGCCGGATGCAGTAATCGGTAAGTTTTTGGTTAAGTCTTTTACTGCAATCATTCTTTTTGATACTGGTGCATCGCATTCATACATATCAAGGGGATTCACGGATAAGTATAACCTGCCCACTAAGGTTCTTAGAACACCTATGCTAGTAAGCTCACCAGGAGCGGAGTATATGGCCAGCCGAGGATGTTTTCAAGTGCCATTGAGTATAGGTAGGCATGTGTTTCCCTCGGATTTGATCATTTTGGAATCGCAAGGTTTGGATGTAATTCTGGGTATGGATTGGCTGTCGATGTATGGAGGAAACATCGATTGCGCTAGTAGTCAATTTTGCTTACCACCCCAGAAGGAAGAAGGATCAAGTATGTATCCCGACATGTTCCTAAGAGGACTCAAGTGAATTCCTTAACAGGAGTTGTACAGGAGAAAGTACCAGTGGTGAAGGATTTCTCTGACGTATTTCCAGAGGAGTTGCCAGGCATGCCACCGGATAGAGATATTGAGTTTTTGATTGAACTTTTGCCAGGCACGGGGCCAATATCTAAGAGACCATACAGGATGCCCGCAAAGAATTTGGAAGAGATTAAGAAGCAAATTAAAGAGTTACTGGATAAAGGTTATATTCGCCCAAGTTCTTCGCCTTGGGGATTGCCAATACTTCTAGTGGAGAAAAAGGATGGATCGTTAAGGATGGTTGTTGATTATGGAGGATTGAATGAAGTAACAATCAAGAACAAGTACCCACTACCGATGATCAATGATCTGTTTGATCGATTGCAAGGAGCTAAGGCATTTTCCAAGATTGATCTGCGATCAGGATACCATTAGTTGAAGATTCGAGAACAGGATATACCTAAGACGACTTTTACCACCAGGTATGGGTTGTACGAGTACACCGTTATGTCATTTGGTTTGACTTACGCACCTGCCTATTTTATGAACATGATGAACAAAGTGTTTATGGAGTTTTTGGATAAGTTTGTCGTAGTGTTCATTGATGATATTCTGGTTTACTCGAAGAATGAAGAGGAGCATAAGGAGCATTTGTGTTTGGTACTTGAGAAGCTCAGAGAACATCAGTTATATGCCAAGTTTAGCAAATGTGAGTTTTGGTTGAAGGAAGTTGGATTCCTCGGACACGTTATAACCGCAGAAGGTATAGCAGTAGATCCCACCAAGGTTGACACTGTGACAAATTGGGAAGCCCCAACAACAGTTGGAGAGATCCGGAGTTTTCTTGGACTCGCAGGATGCTACCGGAGATTCATTGAAAATTTCTCGAAGATTGCAAAACCTATGACGGAGTTGTTGAAGAAGGACACCAAGTTCAAATGGACTGAGGAATGTGAGGCCAGTTTCTAGGAGTTGAAGAAATGTTTGGTTACACAACCAGTGTTGATTTTGACAGATCAGAACAAGGATTATGAGGTGTATTGTGATGCTTCACGTCGAGGAATTGGAGCAGTGCTTATGCAGGAGGGAAGAGTTGTTTCATATGCCTCACGACAACTTAAGCCTCATGAGTTGAATTATGCCACGCATGATTTGGAGTTAGCAGCCGTATTGCATGCATTAAAGACTTGGAGACATTTTCTCATTGGAAACCATTGTGAAGTGTACACGGATCACAAGAGTTTGAAGTATATTTTCACACAGAAGGAACTAAATCTCACGCAAAGGAGATGGTTGGAGCTCATCAAGAATTACGATATGAGATTGCATTATCATCCCTGAAAGGCTAACATAGTAGCCGATGCGCTGAGCCGTAAAAGCCATGTCAACACCCTAATGACGGGAGATTTACCGAAGGAGTTAGCCGAGGACCTTCGTGAGCTATGTTTGGAGATAGTTCCGAGAGGCTATGTAGCAGCATTGGAGATTCAGTCTACCTTAATGGATAAGATCAAAGAATCTCAGAAGACTGACAAGGAGATTGCCTCTATAAAGGAGAAGATGAACAAAGGAAAAGTTAAAGGATTTCGTGAGGATGAGCATGATACCTTATGGTTTGAAGACCGTGGTGATGTGCCTAACGACCCGGAGATCAGGAAGTTAATTCTGCAGGAGGCCCATGGTTCACCATATTCGATTCACCCAGGAAATACCAAGATGTATTTGGATTTGAAGGATACTTTCTGGTGGACCGGAATGAAGAAGGATATTGTGGAGTATGTAGCAATTTGTGATGTATGTCAGAGAGTAAAGGCAGAGCATCAGAAGCCAGCAGGATTGTTACAGCCATTGCCGATACCCGAATGGAAGTGGGACAAGCTAGGCATGGATTTTATTACGGGATTGCCCAGAACTTGTTCAGGCTATGACTCAATTTGGCTAGTAGTCGATTGTTTGACAAAGGTAGCTCATTTCATCCCAGTGAAGACTACTTACACCAGTGCTAAGTTGGCAAAGATATACATGACCAGGATCGTATGTCTACATGGAGTTCCAAGGAGTATTGTATCAGATAGAGGAACCCAGTTTACCTCAAAGTTCTGGAATCAGTTGCACGAAACTTTGGGTACCAGGCTAGAGTTCAGCACAGCTTTTCATCCACAGACAGATGGACAGACCGAGAGAGTCAACCAGATTTTGGAGGATATGCTGAGAGCTTGCGCGCTAGATTATGGATCTAGTTGGGACGACAATTTGCCTTATGCAGAGTTCTCTTACAACAACAGTTATCAATCCAGTTTGAAGATGGCCCCTTTTGAAGCCTTGTACGGAAGGAGGTGCAGGACCCCATTGTCGTGGGATGAAGTTGGAGACCGCCAGTTGTTTGGACCGGATTTGATTAAGGAGTCTGAACAAAAGGTGAAATTGATTCGCGATAGGCTCAAGGTAGCCCAGTCTAGGCAGAAGAGCTACGCAGATTCTAAACGCAAGGAGACAGTTTACGAAGTCGGAGACCAAGTTTATCTTCGAGTATCTCCACTTCGAGGAGTTAAGCGCTTTGGAGTTAAGGGAAAGTTAGTGCCACGTTTTGTAGGACCATACAAGGTTTTGGAGCGTATGGGAGAAGTAGCCTACAAATTGGAATTGCCCGAAGGATTATCAGGAGTTCATGATGTATTCCACGTTTCCAAGTTGAAGAAGTGTCACACTGAGATGGCTGATATACCGCTGAGAGATATAGTGCCGCTAGAAGTGATTCAATTGGATAGTGATTTGACCTATGAGGAAAAACCAGTCAAGATCCTTGAGTATGCCAACCGAGTCACCCGCAGCAAGGTTATCAAGTTCTGCAAAGTTCAGTGGAGCCACCACACCAAGGATGAAGCCACCTGGGAGCGAGAGGAAGATCTGCTGAAGGACTACCCTCACCTATTTTCTAGCCAACCTGAATCTCGAGGGCGAGATTCATCTTAAGGGGGGTAGGTTTGTAACATCCCAAATTTTCAATTTGGAATGTTATACATTAGATCATCACTGCATATCATATTTTATTTGCTTTTTGTTTGATCCTAGAAATTCTACGCAACTCAAGGACCCTCGGTGAGAGTTGGGGATTTCGTTATTTTCATATTTGAGTTTTCTCAAATTTTGAAAATAGGATCATTTGATTTTATTTATTTTATCTTCAATTTTTTATATTATAAAAATATGAGAGAGGGAATAAAATGACTTTCCCAAAATAAAGAAATATTGAGGATTTAATAATAAAATCAAATAAGATTTTATTTTGGAGTTATTTGCTATTTTATTTGAATTTAGGAAAAATGCGCGTTTTCCAAAATTGCATTTAGGCCCCAAATAAATGTTGATTTCATAAGTCGGGGAAAATTTATTTCGGGATTTTTGGAGTCTGTTTAGTATTTCTTTTATTTGTTTCTCTGCACGTAATTATTTAAAAAAGACGCGCAACTGACTTAGGGCCGGTTTCGGCCAGGACTCTTTGGGCCGGCCTTTATAAAGAGCCGGCATGAGCCCGTTAAGCCCCAAGCCACCCCGCGCTGCCTAACCGTAACCCTAACCTGCCGCCGCCGCGTGCCACCGCAGCCGCCGGACCCCGCCACTGCATCGCCGCGCCGCCACACGTCGCCCCGCCGCCGCCCCACGCTGCCTGAGCCGCCGCCGGACCCCGCCGCCGCCGGACCCCGTTGCCTCGCCGGAGGTTGACCCTGCCTCGCCGCCGCCGGTTTTTCGTTGGTTTTTTTAGATCCGTTTTTTAAGATTGGTTTATTTCCGGTTTAGTTTATTTAGTGAGCATTCGCTCGTTCGTTCGTCTTAACGAACGCGTTCACCGTTTAGTTATAGAAAACGAACGTTCGTTCGTTAATCTGTTCGTCGTTTTTCTTTTTCTCAGATTTTCCGCGATTATTTCTAATCGCGGTTTCTGATCCGATTTTCGTTCTAGTATAACTTTTCGCTCGTTTATCGGAATCAGGCGATTCAAGCGCCTGGAGTTTCATCTCGAAACCCTCTTTCCATTCAACCAACTCAAACAAGTTTTTGCTTCTGTAAAATTTGACCTAGATCCAGATTAGTAACCGAAGTTTGTTTCTTTCGCCGTTTGACTTTCGTTGCTTCGTTTGATTTGATTCTTTTTTCAAACCGAATTTCTTAAGTTGAACTTTCTAGTTAGATCTCTTATTTGAGTTTTACCTATGCATTAGATGAGTGCTTATTGTGTGCTTGTTTGTTTGCGATAGAGTACCCGGAGTGCGCCACTTGCTACTTCGAATCGCTAGGTTTCGTGGATCATCAGCAAGGCAAGTAACACTTTGATCATACCTCCTATTACCCAGTTTTATTGCATTAGATCAATCCTCAAACATTGCATGAATAGGATCTAATTAAATTGTGGGTTTTGGCCAGTAGATGAGGTAGTACCTATTACATCTTTTATTATCAAACCTTTGGGAGTTACTTCTATGTTTGCTTATATTGACATGCTATGCTAGTAGACGTGGATTGGGTGAGTGTATCCATGACAGATGTGAGATTGATAAATTAAAGGTTTATTTAAGGTGGCAACTTAAACACACATCTAGGTGGATTGAGGCACCTAGGTATTCCAGTGATTGCCTGTTTTTCTTTATGGACCGCCACCCAGGCTCAAAGGGATCATGAGATTATTCATACTAGAAACTTCCGTGTGCAGCCACAAGCTACTATGGGCTCTATCATAGTTGACTAAGTCGTGCGAACTCTTACAGTGGTAGACTAGCAGATGTAGGGGAAAGTAGGTGTAACGGTCTACCCATTCGTAAGGTGCTAGCGCTTCTGAAAGACTATGTCTCGGTCATCCGTTTCTCAAACACCGTGTAGTGCGAGAATCCCAACGGAGGAGATTGAGTATTGTGGGGAAAAGTGCGCTTGGAGTTTCGTCTCGAAACCCTCTTTCCGTTTAACCAACTCAAACAAGTTTTTGCCACTGTAAAAATTGCCCTAGACCCAGAATAGTAAACGAAGCTTGTTTCTCTTGCCGTTTGTCTTTCGTTGCTTCGTTCGTTTTGATTCTTTTTGGCAACCGGAGTTCTTAAGTTGAACTTTTTGGTTAGTTCTCTTGTTCGAGTTTTACCTGTGCATTAGTTGAGTACTTATTGTATGTTTGTTTGTTTGCGATAGAGTACCCGGAGTGCGCCGCTTGCTACTTCGAATCGCTAGGTTTACCGGATCATCAGCAAGGCAAGAAACACTTTGATCATACCTCCTACTACCCAGTTTTATTGCATTAGATCAATCCTCACAAATTGCATCATTAGGATCTAAATAAATTGTGGGTTTGGGGAGTAGTCGAGGTAGTACCTATTACCTGTTTATCATCAAACCTTTGGGAGTTACTCTACGTTTGCTTACTATTGCTATGCTATGCTAGTAGACGTGGATTGGGTGAGTGTATCCATGACAGATGTGAGCTTTGTTAATTAATGGTTTATTTAAGGTGGCAACCTAAACACACATCTGGGTGGATTGAGGCACCTGGGTATTCCAGCGATTGCCTGTTTTCTTTTGGACCGCCACCCAGGCTCAAAGGGATCATGAGATTATTCATAATAGAAACTTCCGTGTGCAGCCACAAGCTACTATGGGCTCTAGCATAGTTGACTAAATCGTGCGAACTCTTACAGTGGTAGACTAGCAGATGTAGGGGATGTAGGTTGGTACGGTCTACCCGTTCGTAAGGTGCTAGCGCTTCCGAAAGACTATGTCTCGGTCATCCTGTAACGCCCCGTGACCGATGTGCCAGGTGTCGTCCAGTTATTCGATGTTGTTTGCCTTGTCATTGCTTGCGTGTCATGATTTGAATATAATGTCATCATGTGCATTTCATTTGCATACGTCTTCGTCTCATGCATCCAAGTATTTTCCCCGTTGTCCGTTTTGCATCCGGCGCTCCATTCTCCTCCGGTGGTCATTTCTACCTTTCTCTCGTGTGTGGGGATTAAACCTTTCCAGATTGGGCCGAGACTTGCCAAGCGGCCTTGGTTTACTACCGGTAGATCGCCTGTCAAGTTTCGTACCATTTGGACTTCGTTTGATACTCCAACGGTTAACCGAGGGACCGAAAAGGCCTCGTGTGTGTTGCAGCCCAACACCCTTTCAATTTGGCCCAAAACCCACCAAAACCCCCTCCATCATCTAGAGCGTTCGATCACGATAGCGTGGCCAAAAACCGCAGCTCATTTGGACTCTCCTAGCTCCCTCTACCTATATATTTGTGATCCCCTCCGAAATTTTCGCGGATGAAACCCTAGCCATCTTCCTCCTCACGCCCGAACGAAATCTCCACCGCATCGGACAATGTCCGCGCCACCGCCGCCACCTCACCCGGACCAATCCGGAGCCGCCACGTCGCTTCCTCCGCCGCCCGAACCAACCGGCGAGCTCCACCTCAGCCGGCCGCCTCCCTCTCCACCGCGCGGCCCGTGGGGCCCGGATCCGGCCCGCGCGGGCCCGGTCACCGCCGCCAGCCGCCCGGCTCTCCTCCCGCCCGAGCCCGCGGCTCCTCCCGCCGGCCGCCGTTGGAAGCCGCCACGTCGCCGCCTCTTCCTCCGCGCTGCGCCACCGCGACGGCTGGCCGCGCCTCCGCGCCGGCTCGCCGCCGACCCGCTCGCCGATCCGCGCCGCCGCCGCCGTGTCGCCCTGCCCCGCCGTCCGCCGCCTCGCCTCGCCGGTGCATCACCGGATCCGGCCGCCCCTCTCCCTTGACTCCGGCGCCCCGGTGAACTCTGGCCCGGCGAACCTCGGCATCTGTGCCCTGCTACAATAACCGCCCGGATCCGATCTGGATCTGAGATCCGCGGGTTGACTTTTTCGTCCCTAACCCTAATAATTTGCACATCTTCACCGCATCGTAACTTTGTATCCATAGCTCCGATTCATGCATATAGCATATCATAATGTTCGCCTCAAAGAGTACATCATTTCATCTCATTCCATCATTTTTATTTGAGTTCATCTTGATGCCCGAAATGCTGTTGGAAGGGTGCTACTTGAGATAATTGTCAGATCTGCTACTCCATTTAGATATTTGTCATTTTTGCCATGATTAATGTGTGCATGATATGCCCATGTACTCTACATGTGTTTTGTTAAGGGTTTTGCCATCTTTCCAGAGGTCCAACCCATGTATTTTTGTGATGTGTGTGGTGATTAGTACAAGCTTGCAAAGTGAGGCACTTGGTAATGCTGATTTCAGGGACTTAGCATTTCCACCAAGTCCTTGATCTATTTATTTCATGATGCCATATGTTCATGTTGTTTCCTAGTGATCTGTGCCTCTTTTGAGGATGATCAGTAAGGATGTTTTGTTAATCTTGTAGTGCTCTATCCATCCATGTCTTTGTTTGCAATTATGGAGCACCCTAGCTTGAGTCAATCGAGCTCTACTTTTGCTATTTCGTGAATCTAGGCAGATTGTCTACTTGTTAGCGATTTTGCCGAGGATGTTGTAGTTGATCCGTGCATGCTATGTTATTGTTCTTGCCATGTCTAGCTTGTATTTTGTGTATTCTTGATGGGTGTATGCTTAGCTTGTCATGACTTGCTCTGTAGTGAGTGCATCGAGCTTGTAAACATGCCTACTTGATATTTGTTTTCAGCATGCTCCAGTTTTCACTAAGTCTGAGAACTGATTATGTTTTTGCCATGTTCACATGCTTGCAATTGTATTTTCTGATCCCTTTTGGCTCAAGGTCACTAAGGGACTTTTGTTAAGATCTTTGAGTAGCTCCATGCCATGCTTTACTTTGCCATGTTCAGGTCCTGTAGCATATAGTTTTCATGCTCCGAAGAGTGCTATCTGATCTGAAATTCCAGGCTTGTGTTAATTTCACCAAGTCTGAAATCTGTTTACCATTTGCTCTTTTGCCATGCTTGTTTGAACCTGTTAGTGGATGAATTGGCCGTAGCTCAGTGCTAGTCTTTTGTTAAGAATCATGAATGGATCCCTTCCATGTATTTTGTTGCCATGTTTGGGTGCTGTAGCATGTTCATCTTGTTGCATTTATATGGCTACTTGCTGTTTATCGCAGACTGGTGCCATATTTGAATCGCTTGCCATTTCCAAACCGTAACTCCGATTCTGGGGATCTTTATATCGTTTTCAAGCGATTTCATCTCACCTTTCTAGTGGCACACTTAGATTTCCAAGTTGAGGCCAGGTTCTTTCATTCCGTGTCAAATCATGCATATGCATCGCATACCGCATCCCGCATATGATACCATGTTCATGTGTTGGTTGTTTACTATGTTGTGTGCTTATTTCCGGTGTTTGCTTCCTCGGGTTGGTTCCGATAATGTTGCGTTTATGAGGATACGTTCCTCTACGTCCGTTTGTCTTCTTCATGAACTCGTTCTTCTTCCTTGCGGGATTTCAGGCAAGATGACCATACCCTCGAAATCACTTCTATCTTTGCTTGCTATATGCTCACTCTTTTGCTATGCCTATGATGCGATACCTACCACTTGCTTATCATGCCTCCCATATTGTTAAACCAAGCCTCTAACCCACCTTGTCCTAGCAAACCGTTGTTTGGCTATGTTACTGCTTTGCTCAGCCCCTCTTATAGCGTTGCTAGTTGCAGGTGAAGATTGAAGTTTGTTCCTTGTTGGAACATGGAGATGTTGTTCCTTGTTGGAATATGTTTACTTGTTGGGATATCACAATATATCTTATTTAATTAATGCATCTATACACTTGGTAAAGGGTGGAAGGCTCGGCCTTATGCCCGGTGTTTTGTTCCACTCTTGCCGCCCTAGTTTCCGTCATATCAGTGTTATGTTCCCGGATTTTGCGTTCCTTACGCGGTTGGGCTATTATGGGAACCCCTTGACAGTTCACCTTGAGTAAAACTTCTCCAGCAGTGCCCAACATTGGTTTTACCATTTGCCACCTATCCTTTTCTTTCCTTTGGGTTCTGCAGACTCAAGGGTCATCATTATTTTACCCCCCCCCCCCCGGGCCAATGGTCCTCTGAGTGTTGGTCCAACTTGTCAGCCGCCGGTGGCCACCAGGGGCAACTCTGGGCTGGCCTACCGGAAGTTTGAACAATCCGGTGTGCCCTGAGAAAGAGATATGTGCAGCTCCTATCGGGATTTGTCGGCACATTCGGGCGTTGTTGCTGGTTTAGTTTTACCTTGTCGAAATGTCTTGTAGAACCGGGATACTGAGTCTGATCGGAATGTCTCGGGAGGAGGTCTATTCCTTCGTTGACCGTGAGAGCTTGTCATGGGTTAAGTTGGGACACCCCTGCAGGGATTTGAACTTTCGAAAGCCGTGCCCGCGGTTATGGGCAGATGGGAATTTGTTAATGTCCGGTTGTAGAAAACCTGGAGTTGACCTTAATTAAAATACATCAACCGCATGTGTAACCGTGATGGTCTCTTTCCAGTGGAGTCCGGGAAGTGAACACGGTTGTTGGAGTTATGCTTGACGTAGGTTGTTTTAGGATCACTTCTTGATCATACTTTTATCGACCATGCTTTGCCTTCTCTTCTCGCTCTCTTTTGCGTATGTTTAGCCACCATATATGCTAGTCGCTTGCTGCAGCTCCACCTCATATATTTTACCTTACCCATAAGCTTAAATAGTCTTGATCGCGAGGGTGCGAGATTGCTGAGTCCCTGTGGCTCACAGATACTTCCAAAACCAGCTTGCAGGTGCCGATGAGTCCATACAGATGACGCAACCAAGCTCAGGAGGAGCTCGATGAAGATCTTGTCCTTTGTGTTGTTTCGTTCTAGTTGATAAGTAGTGGAGCCCAGTTGGGGTCGATCGGGGACCGTGTCGCCTTTGGGGTTCTTCTCTTATTTTGGTTCCGTAGTCGGACCTTGTTTGTATCTGGATGATGTAATGCTTTATTCATGTATTTGTCTGAAGTGGCGATTGTAAGCCAACTATGTATCTCTTTCCCTTATGTATTACATGGGTTGTGTGAAGATTACCTCACTTGCGACATTGCTTTCCATGCGGTTATGCCTCTAAGTCGTGCTTTGACACGTGGGAGATATAGCCGCATCGAGGGCGTTACACATCTGTTTCTCAAACACCATGTAGTGCGAGAAAACCAACGGAGGAGATCGAGTCTTGTGGGGAAAAGTGCGCAAACCTCTGCAGAGTGTATAAACTAATCATGGTTAGCCGTGTCCCCGGTTATGGACGTCTTGAGTATCTAGTACTTGGATTATCATGTGAATCTCATCATGTTACTCTAATTAATATTGTTGGGTTTTAGAGATGATGCTTAATTGGGATCGAGAGGGTGTCTACACTCTCAATGTTTAACAACCACCATGATAGTTAAATAAAATTTATTCCTTTGTAGTAGGGGAAAATTGGCTTTACGCAAAGCTGTAACCATAGAGCTTTCCACCAGCCATATATGCATGTAGTATAGCCTTATTCTTTCATATCTCTATGTGTTACTTTGCCAGCATATTCCATGTGCTGACCCGTTTTCGGGCTGCAACGTTCATGTTGCAGACTTTTCAAACGACAAGTAAGGTGCCTTTTAGGTCGTGGTTCTATACTCAGTGATGCCGTTGGAGTTGATGGACTCACTTATCTTCCAAGCCTTCCGCTATTATCATTATTAGATGGCCTTAAGCCATATTTATTGTAATAAGTTCTCTTTTGAGACATTCGATGTACTAAGTGTGTGATTGCTACTCCGTTATAAATCCTTCAAGTATTGTGCGTGTCAGTATTACTGATCCAGGGATGACATTGAAGCATAGAGATCAGACCGTTTGAGGTCTGGTCGCTACAAGTCTTTGGGATGGCTTGGTAAGACCACTAAAGGAAAAATGGCACCTTGTCGGCGTTGAATTGAAATTCCGCCAAGTTCCAAGCTAAGGCCGTTGGTGCACTCATTCTGGTGGTTCAAGTAAAAGTACTCTTTGAAGAGTTCCACGGTCGGTTCTTCTTAAACATATACCTCACAAAGAACTTGAAAATTGTAGATATTGGATATAGAGTTGGGTCCAATGTCTTGTGGACGAAGCTTGAAAAAATGCAGAACGTCTCGGAAGAACTTTGAGCCGGGTGGTGAGAAGTCACTGTTCATGTGATCAGTGAAAATGATAACTTCACCGTCTTTGGGCTGAGGCCGTTCTTTGTCCGGGTCAGGAGCACGATAAGACATAATGCTTTTCTTTGCAAAAATCCTATGGTGACAAATTCCTTCAAGGTATCCTCAGTAACTGTGGAAGGGACCCAGTTGCAGACTGTTGGCGCTTTGGACGGCATGATGAAAAAAGGGCAAGCTGAAAAGAAAGTAATTTGTCGGTTCAATTTATTGATGAAGTTACAGGTTCATGATTATAGTACAGATGAGTAATGGCAGCTTAAATAAGGGCTAATGACATGTAAAGAAAAAATAAGCCAGAGTCATAAGCCGCCATGACTGAAAAGTATTCGAAGGTTGCCGGGATCAAAATTGGCTAAGTGCTGAGACAAACAGGTTTCCCAAGCTGTGGCTATTATTATGGATCCAAATGGTTCAGAAAAGAAAAATAAAGTTAGACCTAAAAAACGAGCACAGAGGAGTTCGTCATTTCTAAAGAGGCATTTATACAAGAGAAGGGGATCTGCTAGCATCTAAAATGGATGAGAAACAGCTACCACATAAGTTCTGCACTACTTTTAGATCAAAAGAGGGTGCAGTAAGAGAAGTTGCAACGAATCTACGATGAACAGTGAAGAACATAAGAAGGAAACCTCCTAAACCCTAATGCAGACCTATGGGGTGAGAAGGTGAGAGCTTACGGGTGCGGAGTTGCTGCGGAGGATCGCCGCCGTTCTCTAGAAAAAATCAGGGTGATGCAGCGGCCGGAGTTGAGGACGACGATGCGCTGCGGCGGCGGCGGAGCTCGAGCGGTAGAGAAGGTGCAAGAGGAAGAAGAAGAAAGAGGAAGGACTGGCTGAGCCTATTTATAAGGGGATAAGTGAACGGGCAGGCATGAAAATCGAGGAAGACCAAAGTAATGATTATCCAGCTAATGGACGCCTTGATTCTCGGAAGACATTTAAGGATAAGGATCCGTTGAAGATGACATCATGGAAGATTTTCATATTTTCTGAAGATGATGTCATGGCGGGTTACAAGAGCTTTTACAAACAAAGGAGGATGGATTTCGTTTAAGGTGTTAGAGATTGACAAGAACAAAGTTCAAATCAACCTGGGGCCTAATGTTGGGGATATAACTACCAGGTATGACCCGCCCAGAAGGGCCCAGGTCAATCCTAATGGTGGGTTACTAAAAGTTCAAGTGAATATACAAGGTGATGGTTTAGTATAAGACTTGTAGTAGGCCCAAGCCCAGAGGCGGCTTGATGCCCATGATTGTAAACCGCCATGGGTAAGAAAGACTTGTAAAGAAATGCATGTAAAGGAAGTCACCGAGCCGGACACGTTATATGAGCCGGTCGGGACTCTGTAGGCCGCCAGGCGTCAACCCATGTATATAAGGGGATGACCCGGTGGCGGCTTAGGGTAAGAAACAAGAGATCGAGAAGCCAATCTAGCGTATTTCGCTCCTTGGTCATCAAAACCTAGCAATACCACATCAACTAGACTAGGCTTTACCTTCACCGCAAGGGGCCGAACCAGTATAAACCTTTTGTGTCCTTTGTCCCGATTAACCCCTTTAAGCTTCCTAGTTGCGATGGCTCCACGACGAAGTTCTTTCACTAGGACATCTGCCGTGACAATTCGACGACAAATTATCCTCCCAGCAAATCACCAAGATCTGCAGACAATTAAGGAGATTCTTGATTCTTATGCCCGGGCAACTGGTTTGAAAATTAACTATGCTAAGTCTCAATTAATGCCAATTAATGTTAATGCTCAAAAAAACTTTGGATCTGGCCAATGCTCTAGGATTCCAAGTTGGGGAAATGTCGTTCACCTACTTAGGTTTACCTCTTGGTACAATGAGGCCCACTGTTAGAGAGCTAATGCCTTTGGTCGACAGAATTGAGAGACGGTTGATAGGCACCGCTATCTGGTTATCTTATGGAGAACAAGTACAACTGATTAATTCTGTGTTATCATCGCTGCTATCTTTTGCCATGTGTGTTCTAAAACTCCCACTCAAATTGATTGAGATATTTGATAGAGCAAGAAGGCACTGTCTATGGAGGAAGAAGTAGACAGAGATGCCAAAACCCACTCCTTGGCTGCTTGGGAGATGGTTTGCCGCCCAAAGAAAAAAGGGGGTCTGGGGGTTTTAAACCTACAAATCCAAAACAAAGCACTACTGCTCAAGTACCTTCATAAATTTATTCACAAATAGGATGTCCCTTGGGTAACGATAGTTTGGAATGCCCACTATGATGATACACCTCCCCATGCAAAATCATCTTGTGGTTCCTTTTGGTGGCGTGATGTTTTCTCACTGATGGATATATACCGTGGAATTACTTCATGTATACCTGCCGTGGGGGACACAGTTTTGCTTTGGAAAGATGTTTGGATCAATGAAAGACCATTGATGGACTCCCATGAACATCTTTTCTCGTTTGCCAACAACGAAGACATCTCGTTAGCACAGTATTACAACAATAATGATCACGTGGACAACTTCATGCTTCCTTTGTCAATGGAAGCCAGAGCTGAGCTGGATAACCTACAAGAGATCATGGAAGGGATCAACTTGGAAGCTATGGAAACTGATGAATGGATTCTTTGTTGGGGTGATATTGATTTTAAACCGAAGAAGTTCTACAAATTCATGTTCAGAAATATTTTGCCCCACAATGCATCACCTCCGTTTGGAAAACAAAATGTATCATGAGACATAAGGTGTTTGCATGGTTGATGTTGCATGATAGGGTCAACACAAGGGATTTTCTTCTAAGAAGGCATTTTAATATTGGAGAAGATCACAATTGTCCAATGTGCAACATGGAGGTACTAGAATCAAATGTTCATTTATTCTATGAGTGTACTTTTGCTGCAAAGTGTTGGGAAGTTGTGGGCATCAATTGGGATACTCACCCAAACATGCAACACAAATTTGAGAGAGCTAAAGTGTAGAGACCCGACCTCAAACGGTCAAGTCTCTGTGCTTAAGTGTCATCCCTGGATCGGTAATGCTGACACACACATAGTACTCGAAGGATTTATAACAGAGTAGAAATCACACACTTATTACATCGAATGTCTCAAAAGAGAACTTATTACAATAAATATGGCTTAAGGCCATCTAATATGATAACAGCGGAAGGCTTGGAAGATAAGGTGAGTCCATCAACTCCAACGACATAGCTGAGCTGCACGGCAATGACCTAACGAACCTTACTCCTCGTCTAAAAAGTCTGCAACATAATACGTTGCAGCCCGAAAACGGGTCAGCACATGGAATATGCTGGCAATATAACACGGTAGAGCAAGAACAGAGTAATGCTATCACTATATGCATATTTGGCTGGTGGAAAGCTCTAAGGTTAAAGTTTTGCGAAAAGCCAATTTTTCCCAACAACAAAGGAATATATTTTATTTAACTATAATGGTAGTTGAAACATCATTGAGAAGGTTCCTCCAACTCAATCCCAATTAAAAGTAATTATCAACCCAACAATATTAATTTAGAGTGATGAGATACATATGATAATCCAAGTACTAGATACTCAAGATGTCCATAACCGGGGACACGGCTAACCATGATTAGTTTGTACACTCTGCAGAAGTTTGCGCACTTTTCCCCACAAGACTCGATCTCGTCCGTTGGGTTTCTCACACTACATGGTGTTTGAGAAACGAATGACCGAGACACAGTCTTTCAGAAGCATTAACTCTCTACTCTGGATAGACTATACCACCTACAACCCACTACATCTGCTAGTCTACCTCTTCAAGAGCTTCACGCAACTTACTCAACTATGCTAGAGCCCATAATAGCTTGTGGCTGCACATGGAAGTTTCTAGCATGAAATATCTCAGTTCCCTTTGAGCCTGGGTGGCGGACCTTAGGATTATCACACGGGTACTCCGGGATATCCTAGGACAACATTGGATTCTCCAGGTGCCCGACAAGCAATTCACCCAGATGTGTATTAAACTTGCCACCTTAAGTTGAACAATTAATTAACAATCTCACATCTGTCATGGATTCACTCAAACCCAATCCACGTCTACGAGCATAGCATAGCAATATAAGCAGCGTAGAAGTAACTCCCAAGTGTTTGATAATAAACAGGTGAACAGGTACAACCTCATCTACTTCCCAATCCCACATGTTATCAAGTCCTAACCATGCAATGTTTGAGGTTTGAAGCTAATGCATAAAAACTGGGTGATAAAGGGGATATGATCAAAGTGTTACTTGCCTTGCTCATGATCCGTGAAACCTAGAGACTCGATGTAGCACGCTTCGCACTTCGGGTACTCTATTGCAATCAAACAAGCATACAATAAGCAATCAAACAAGGGCACGGGTAAAACTGAAATAAGAGATCTAACCAGAAAGTTCAACTTAAGAACTCCGGTTTGCAAAAAGATTCAAATCAAACGGAGCAACGACACTCAAACTGCGAAAGAAACAAGATCCGATTACTAATCTGGACTAAAGTCAAATATTACAGTAGCAAAAACTTGTTCAAGTTGGTTAAACGGGAAGAGGGTTTCGAGATGAAACTCTAGGCACTTGAATCGCCTGATTCCGATAAACAAGCGAAAAGTTATACTAAAACGAAAATTGGCTCAGAAATCGCGATCGAAAATAATCTTGGAAAATCCGAGAAAAAGAAAAACTGACGAACAGGCTAATGAACGAACGTTCGCTGTCTGAGGCTAAACGGTGAAAACCGTTCGTTAAAACGAACGTAAAAACGGGCGTTCGCTAAATAACTAAACCGAAAAAATAAACCGAACCGGATCTGAAAAAAACGGATCTAGGGTTTCAAAAAAGCCAAACGGTGTTCTCATGAAAACCGAGACGGCTACCTCGGGTCCGGCGAGGTCCGGCGATGGCGGGGCGGCTCCGATGCAGTGGCGTGGGGAGGCGGGCGGCGGCGGCAGCGGTGCGACATGGCGGCGCGGGCGGCAGGCGGCGGCGGCAGCGTGCGAGGCGGCAGCGGCGGCGGATCAGCGGCGGCGCGGGCTAGGGTTAGGGTTTGGGTGGCGGTGCGGCTTAAAAAGGCCCCCCGGGCGGAGTCCCGCTCGGGTACGACCCGGAGTCGGTTCACTTAAAAAAATTCTGATGTGCAGAAAAAGAAAGAAAAGAAATACTAAACGGACTCCAAAAATCCCGAAATAAAGTTTCCCTGTCCTCTAAAAATAAGCCGGACAAGGTGAACATTTATTTAGACCAAAAATGCAATTTCGAAAAACGCATATTTTTCCTAATTCAAATAAAATAGCGATAAAACTCAAAATAAAAATCTTATTTGATTTTAATATTAAATCTTCGATATTTCTCTGTTTTTAGGAAGTCATTTTATCCTCTCTCTTTTATTTTTACAAAAGAAATAATCGAAAAGAAAATAATTAAAATCAAATGATCCTCTTTCCAAAATTCAAGAAAACTCGAATATGAAAATAATGAAATCCCCAACTCTCTCCGTAGGTCCTTGAGTTGCGTAGAATTTCTAGGATCAAGCCAGAATGCAATAAAATATGATATGCAATGATGATCTAATGTATAACATTCCAAATTGAAAATTTGGGATGTTACAAACCTACCCCCCTTAAGATGAATCTCGCCCTCAAGATTCGGGTTGGCTAGAAAATAGGAGTGGAAAGTCCTTGCGTAGGTCTTCCTCTCATTCCCAGGTGGCTTCGTCCTCGGTATGGTGGCTCCACTGAACTTTGCAAAACTTAATAACCTTGCTGCGGGTAACCCGACTGGCAAACTCGAGAATCCTGACTGGCTTCTCCTCATAGGTCAAATCATTGTCCAACTGAATTGCTTCCAGCGTACTGTATCTCTTAGAGGAATGTCGGCCATCTCTGCGTGGCACTTCTTCAACTGAGAAACGTGGAACACATCGTGAACTCCTGACAATCCTTCCGGTAATTCCAACTTATAAGCAACTTCTCCCATATGTTCCAAAACTTTGTATGGTCCCACAAAGTGTGGCACTAAATTTCCCTTAACTCCAAAGCGCTTAACTCCTCAGAGTGGTGATACCCGAAGATACACTCTGTCTCCGATTTCATAGACTACCTCCTTGTGTTTTGAATCTGCATAACTCTTCTGTCGGGACTGAGCTACCTTCAATCTACCCCTAATCATTTTAACCTTCTCTTCTGATTCCTTCATCAAATCTGGTCCAAACAACTGATGGTATCCAACTCCATCCCACAACAACGGTGTCCTGCACCTCCTTCCGTACAAGGCTTCGAAAGGTGCCATCTTCAAACTGTCCTGGTAACTATTGTTGTATGAGAACTCTGCGTAGGGCAAGTTGTCATCCCAACTAGATCCATAATCTAGTGCACAAGCTCTCAACATATCCTCCAGAATCTGGTTGACTCTCTCGGTCTGTCCATCTGTTTGCGGGTGAAAAGTTGTACTGAACTCCAGTCTGGTTCCCAAAGTTTCATGCAACTGATTCCAAAACTTTGAGGTAAACCGGGTTCCTCTATCTAATACAATGGTCCTTGGAACTCCATGTAAACATACGATCCTGGTCATGTATATCTTGGCCAACTTGGCACTTGTATAGGTGGTTTTACTGGGATAAAGTGAGATACTTTGGTCAAGTGATCAACTACTACCCATATAGAATCATATCCTGATTTGGTCCTGGGCAATCCGGTGATGAAATCCATGCCAAGCTTATCCCACTTCCATTCGGGTATCGGCATAGGTTGTAACAATCCGGTTGGCTTTCGATGTTCTGCCTTCACTCTCTGACATACATCACTTACGGCTACATACTCGGCAATACCCTTCTTCATACCAGTCCACCAGAAATGCTCCTTTAAATCCACATACATCTTGGTGTTTCCGGGGTGAATCGAGTATGGTGAGTCATGAGCCTCCTGAAGTATTAACTTCCTGATCTCTGTGTTATTGGGCACATAAACACGGTCCTCAAACCACAAGGTGTCGTGTTCATCCTCGCGAAAACCTTTGGCCTTTCCTTTGCTCATTCTCTCTTTTATCTCGGCGATCTCTTTGTCATCCTTCTGAGTTTCTTGAATCTTTCCTAACAATGTAGACTGAACTTCCATTGTTGCAACAAAACCTCTAGGGACAATCTCCAATCGAAGCTCCCTGAGATCCTCTACCAACTCCTTTGGCAATCCTGCACTTATGAGTGTGTTGGCATAACTCTTCCGGCTCAAAGCATCTGCTATGATGTTGGTGAGGGAGTCCTGGATTAGGGGGTCTCCGGATAGTCGGACTATATCCTTTGGCCGGACTATTGGACTATGAAGATACAAGATTGAAGACTTCGTCCCGTGTCCGAATAGGACTCTACTTGGCGTGGAAGGCAAGCTAGGCAGTACGGATATGGATATCTCCTCCTTTGTAACCGACCTTGTGTAACCCTAGCCCCCTCCGGTGTCTATGTAAACCGAAGGGTTTTAGTCTGTAGGACAACAACAATCATACGATAGGCTAGCTTCTAGGGTTTAGCCTCTCCGGTCTCGTGGTAGATCAACTCTTGTAATACCCATATCATCAAGAATAAATCAAGCAGGACGTAGGGTTTTACCTCCATCAAGAGGGCCTGAACCTGGGTAAAACATCGTGTCCCCTGCCTCCTGTTACCATCCGCCTAGACGCATAGTTTGGGACCCCCTACCCGACATCCTCCGGTTTTGACACCGACATTGGTGCTTTCATTGAGAGTTCCTCTGTGTCGTCGCCGTTAGGCTTGATGGCTCCTTCTATCATCGATAGCGATGCGGTCCAAGGTGAGACTTTTCTCCCCGGACAAATCTTTGTGTTCGACGGCTTCGCACTGCGGGCCAACTCGCTTGGCCATCTGGAGCAGATCGAAAGCTATGCCCCTGGCCATCAGGTTAGGTTTGGAAGCTTAAATTACACGACCGATATCCACGAAGACTTGATCTTCAACGGATTCGAGCCCCTGCCTTATGCGCCACGCGGTCACAATGAGTACGATTTAGCTCTACCATCGGACCGTATTCAGGAGATCGCACGAGTAGCCGCTCCGAGCCTCAATTTGGAGCCAGTCGCGCCATCCATGGACGGGTGGATAGAACCCGTCACGGAGGCCGTATCCTCAGCGGTGATCGAGCCGAATATCGACCTTACCCTTCACGAGAGCCGTGTTGCCAAACTGCCGGATCCTTCCCCGGCCATGGACTCTGAACCGCCTGCGCCCGTGCCTATCAAATCCAACTGGGCGCCAATCATGGAGTTCACCTCCGTGGATATCTTTCAGCACTCGCCCGTTGGCGACATACTGAATTCATTAAAGTCTCTCTCCTTGTCAGGAGAGTTCTGGCCGAACTATGTCCGGCAGGATTGGGATGCGGATGACGAAGAAATTCGCCGCCCACCCACCACCCACTTAGTAGCCACTGTTGATGACTTAACCGACATGCTCGACTTCGACTCCGAAGACATCGACGGTATGGACGATGATGCAGGAGACGAACAGGAACCACTGACCATAGGGCACTAGACGCCCACTTCATCACATGACGTATACATGGTGGACACACCAAAAGAAAACGACGACGAGGAACGAAAGGACACAATGAAGGGTTGTCCCCTCGAGAAGCAGTCAAAGCGGTGGCGTAAGCGCCGCTCCAAATCCCGCCTCAGCAGAAACAACGATCATATAGACCCAGCGTTAGAGCAGGGTGAACCATCGCCGGACCACGGCAACACGGAGAATCAAACCAAACAACCCGACTCTATCAAAGATAATGGTCCGGATGACATCACACTGGACAGACACCCGGAGCCACAGAATGCCCGTCGAAGGCTTGTTGCTACTGTGAGGAGTCTAAAAAAGCAGAAGCAAAGGCTCAAGGCTGCGCAAGACACACTCAGAATCAGATGGAGTAAAGTACTCAACACAGCAGCGAAGTACGGCGGTAATCGCCCCACCAAGAGCTACCCGAAGCGGAAGTTGCTACCTAAATTCGATGAGGAGGCCTTAGATCCCCCGCAACCAAAAATTAAAACGGTCATCTGGCTGGATAGACGACCTCACGGCCAACATAGAGCGGCAAACAACGCCGCACATAGGCCAATACGCGATCCACGCGAGGGCTCGCATCAAAAGGACGGCGCAACCAAATCCATCTATGGACCATGCAAGCGCGCTCCAGCATACGATGCAACACAACAAACATCCGAACAAAACGGTACACCCAGATACAGGGTTGCCGCACACCCCCTATGTTTCACCGACGAGGTGCTGGACCATGAATTTCCAGAGGGATTCAAACCCGTAAACATAGAGGCATACGATGGAACAACAGCCCCTGGGGTCTGGATTGAGGACTATATCCTCCATATCCATATGGCTCAAGGAGATGATCTCCATGCCATTAAGTATTTACCCCTCAAACTCAAAGGGCCAGCTCGGCACTGGCTTAAAAGCCTCCTCGAAAGCTCCATTGGAAGCTGGGAAGAGCTTGAAGACGCTTTTCGGGCAAATTTTCAAGGTACTTATGTCCGACCTCCGGATGTGGACGATTTAAGTCATATAACTCAACAGCCCGGAGAGTCAGCCCGAAAGCTTTGGAACAGGTTTCTTACTAAAAAGAATCAAATAGTCGACTGTTCGGACGCCGAAGCCTTGGCAGCTTTTAAACACAGCATCCGAGACGAATGGCTTGCCAGACACCTCGGCCAAGAAAAGCCGAGAACAATGGAAGCATTAACAAGCCTCATGACCCGCTTTTGCGCGGGCGAGGACAGCTGGCTAGCCCGATGCAGCACCAGCGACCCAAGTACATCCGAAGTTAGAGATGGAAACAGGAAATCACGACGCTGCAAAAATAATAAGCGTCGGAATAAAGAAGACAGCCCGAAGAGCACGGCGGTAAATGCCGGATTCAGAAGCTCTCGGCCAGGTCAGCAAAAGCCGCCCTCTAAAGGCGCCAGAAATGAACTGTCCAGCCTAAACAAAATTCTGGACCAAATATGTCAGATCCATAGCACCCCCGATAAACCTGCAAATCATACCCACAGAGGATGTTGGGTCTTCAAGCAGTCCGGCAAGCTCAACGCCGAACATAAGGGGCAGGATATACCAAGCGAAGACGAGTATGAGCCTCGCAAGCAAAGCACTGGGGAACAGAAGAAATTTCCACCAGAAGTCAAAACAGTAAACGTGTTACACGTGATAAAGGGGAGAAACAAAGCGGCACTCCCAGATAAATATGCCCAAGGGCCTATCACCGCGGAGTTCTGCCACTGGCCGTCTCAACCGATCACCTTCGACCATCAGGGTTACTCGGCAAGTATCCAACGCGCAGGATGGGCTGCCTTGGTATTAGATCCAATAATTGACCGATACCACTTCACACGAGTCCTGATGGACGGTGGCAGCAGTCTAAACCTAATATATCAGGATACAATCCGCAAAATGGGAATAGACCAAACAAAAATTTGCCACAACAATACTACCTTTAAAGGAGTAACGCCAGGCCCAGGGGCTCATTGCACGGGCTCCCTGCTACTAGAGGTTATATTCGGCTTCGATAACTTCCGTAGTGAAAATTTAACCTTCCACATTGCTCCGTTCCAAAGTGGCTATCAAGCACTAGTTGGACGCGAAGCTTTCGCTCGTTTTAATGCAATACCTCATTACGCTTCCCTCACGCTTAAGATGCCCGGTCCACGTGGCATCATTACAGTAAATGGAAATATTGAGCGATCCCTGCGCGCCGAAGAGAGTGCGGCTGCCTTGGCAGCCGCACACTAAAACGGCCTCCCCAACTAAAGCATTCGATAGGTCGTCAAGACTACAGACACGGTTAGACGAGTCCGGCGTAGCTATATGTAATTCATACAGGTTTGATGGCCACACCCCTATTACAAATACAAGGGGCTCAACGCGCGCAGACAAGTGGCAATTTTTACTCGTCTTGAATTGTACATGGTTCTTTGAACCTACCTTTTTGCACGACAACTTTTCACCTAAGTTCCTCTCTTTTACAGATGCCCATCGTGCTACACCCGTCCAGGATACGGCACAACGGAGACACAGGCGCAGACGTGCAGCAGGGACCCGTTCCAAGGATTCTTTCTAGATTAAGACCCTGCGTCAACCTTTTTTACTGTCTCTTGTTGATACACATCCCTCGGATTCTCAGTACAATTGAGAAGGATGCTGACGTCTTGGCATGTGGCCACGTCAGAATAATGCACGTACCTGGACACCAGGGGCTTCTTACAAAGGGCACTGTTTAGGCCCGGTTACACCATAAAGACCGAATACCTTAGGGAGTGTTCGGCGTCGCGAGTTTGGCCTTATATGCATCAGCTCCGAATCATGTCTTTGGTCAAATGTTGGGTTTGCCCGGCTCCTGTGTTTTGCTGCCTTACGTTCTGCTCATCGGCTAAGGCGGCACCAGGAGAACTACTACGATTGTACCCTGGTTCATCCGGACGAGCACCTCAGTAGAGAAAGCCGAAAACTGACTGTCATGATATAGCGTGAGACTGGTCAATCACTCGATGACCTATTGGAATCTTAGAATTCCTCCACCTTAACGAAGGGCTGTTTCCCAGCCAGGCATGTACGCACCCTGAATTCGGGTGAGTGCGGAGCCGCCAGGGGCTATATAGTAGCCCCACTATCAAACTCCTCTGGCTAAGTGAAAGTGTTAAAGCATTATAGTCCGGTTGCCTAGTTCACTGCGCTATCACCTCCTTAATAGGACCAAGACGTTGGATTAAGTGTGAACACGCATCTTAATGCGAACAACCCTGCATTATATGCGTGGGGGCTGAAGCTGACGACTGCAATCTTTCAGGATATCATACGTAAACGGCCGCACATGAGGCATCATATTACTTTCGGGCAAAAGTATAAATACAGCCTTGATAAATTTACTAAAACATTGTTTTTACAATGGGAATACATGTCACTCAAACATAATATTCTTCGAGCACTGGGCCTCTATCAAACGAGCACCCTCAAGAACTTCTTCAAAATAGTGCTCGGCAGCCACTCGGCCTATGGCCGAACCCTGCGCCGCAACAGTGGTAGCATCCATCTCCGCCCAGTATGCTTTGACACGGGCAAGGGCCATCCGCGAGCCTTCTATGCACGCCGACCTCTTCATCGCATTGATGTGCGGCACCGCACCAAGGAACTACTGCACCAGGCTAAAATAGATGTTCGGCTTTGGACTTTCCAGCCACAGCTGATCCACGACAGACCTCATGGCGAGTCTGGACAACCTATTGAGTTCGGCCCATTCGGCTAGCTGATCAGTCAATGGAAGCAGATGCTCTGGAACGTTAAACTGCAACCAGAACAGCTTGTCCACTTCACGATCTATTTGATCTCGGAAGTATTCGGCCGCATCGACCGCGCTCGCCGCCAAGTCCAGATATGCGTCTGCTGAACTCCACAGCCGTTCTAGAGGGGCATACCGCGGATCTCCGAACTTCCTCCGCAGCATAAAGGGCTTCCCAGCCACAATATCCCCAGCTTCACGCAGCTCCTCCTTCTTCGCTCTCATAGCAGAGCGGGTGTCTTTGGTCACCATCATGACCTTTTCAAGGTCCGTCGCCTTCGCTCGGTTTTCTTCTTCAAGGAACTGGCAACGGTCGGCAGTGTCTTTTAACTTTATAGCCATCTTGGCCATTTTCTCTTTGCTCTTTCAATGAGTGGCCTTCTCGGCTCTCAACTCTTCGGTCGCCTTCAA
Source organism: Triticum aestivum (assembly GCF_018294505.1). NCBI lineage: Eukaryota > Viridiplantae > Streptophyta > Magnoliopsida > Poales > Poaceae > Triticum > Triticum aestivum. The sequence continues at coordinate 392,589,693 of NC_057794.1, read as the reverse complement.
AGCAGCCGCATTACTACTCCTTGCTTGTTCTTTGGCTCGGGCAAGTTCCGCCCGAAGGGTCTCCATGGTGGCAGCTCCATCTGCAGTCACAACATATTAAAGATACTGGCATCACGTTGCTCTTCCTATGTGACATTCACCAGAAAACATCACTTACCCTATGCCTCGTCAAGCCGCTTGTTAACAAGCTCGATGTCGGCATCTGCCGCATCCAGTTGCCGCTTTAGTTCGGCAAACTCTTTAGTCCGGCTAGCCACCGGAGCTTCCACCACCTGCACATAAAAGCGGTATGGATATTACCTGGGACTACGATCCTCTATTTTCCGCCGTTCTCGGCGACAACCAGAGTCTCAGGGGCTACTACCTACATAGGGCACACCTAAAAATGTGCAGTACTATCACAAATGTATATCATTTTACGTACCTCAAAGCCCGTTAGTAGACTCATAAAGGCGTCATGCAACCCGCTTTTGGCGGACGAAATCCTTTCCATCACCGTGCCCATCAACATACGATGTTCTTCCGAGATGGTTGCTCGCTTCAGCAGATCCCTCAGTGCGTCTGACCGCATACCAGACGGCGCCGGACTCTTTTGTTTGCCCTCTTCAAGGGCCGGATACTAAGGACTTCGGGTGACCATAGGATTATCTTTTGGCCTCACCAGACCCGGGGAGGACCTCCGTGACGACACCTCAAGGTCGCCCGCTTCTTGAGCGGGGGAGTCCGGGGGAGGCGTTTCGCTCTCCATCATCTCCGGAAGAAGATCCCCTGAAGACAAGCTCTGTTGAGAAGGGCTAAGATCCGAACTGCAAGATAAACGCTTCGGTTATTTTCCTTGGAAGTAAGGTATAATATCTTTACTATTAAGCATTTTTATCACTTACGGATCGTTAGAGGGCTGATCCCCGCGCGGACTTTGTGCGGCAAGAGCACCCTCCGAGGCAGGACCCTTTGGTGGAGACTTCTTCCCCCGTTTGGAAGCCTTGGTTTCCGGCTCTTCAGAGGCAGTCCTCTTCCTTCCCTGGAGCGAGAGAATGTCAGATTCTTCCCCTTGGTTATCCTCCTTGGAGGCGCTTATTCCCTCGGTTGGAATTGGTAGCGGTGGGAGCCCGCTTTCGCCCTCATTATTCCCCCTTTATCTTCCTTTAGGGCACCGGGCAAGGTGCTAGCTCGAGCATCTTTTCTAGTACCGAATTGTCCAAACCCTCAGGAAGGGGGGCCGAACATCGAATCATCTTCGCCTTTGTTAGCCAGTCTTGGTCAAAGAGCGATTTCTCGGAATGGCGTCATGATAAATGAAAGACGGTGTGTTCGGCTAGAGGATTACTTACTTGGTCAGCGGTGCGGTAGCTGCTCAGGCCCACGTCCTCGGTAGTATCCGGGCACTCTATTTGGGGTCCGAAGAATGATTTATACATCTCCTCGTGCGTCAGGCCGAGGAAATTCTGAATAGTGCGCGGTCCTTCTGGGTTGAACTCCCACATGCGGAGGGGCCGGCGTTTGCAAGGCTGGACTCGAGGAACCATCATGACTTGCACCACCATAACCAGACTGAAATCTCCTTCGAAGAGATCTTGAATGCGGCTCTGCAGTATAGGCACGTCCTTGGCTGGACCCCAGCTCAACCCTCTGCTAATCCATGACATCAGTTGTGGTGGAGGGCCCGAGCGGAAAGCAGGGGCAGCCACCCACTTGGCACTTCTGAGATCTGTGATATAAAACCACTCCCGTTGCCATAATCTGGACACCTCTGGAAAGGAACCCTTTGGCCATGGAGCTCCAGCGATCTTGCTTATTAATGCGCCTCCGCACGCTACATGCTGCCCCTCGACCATCTTCGGCTTCGCGTCAAAGGTCTTGAGCCACAGGCTGAAGTGAGGGGTAATGCGGAGGAAGGCCTCACATACGACAATAAATGCCGAGATGTGGAGAAAGGAGTCCGGGGCTAGATCGCGGAAATCTAGCCCGTAATAGAACATCAAACCCCTAACGAAGGGATCCAGAGTGAGGCCTAGACCTCGGAGGAAGTGGGAGATGAACACAACGTTCTCGTTGGGTTCGGGAGTAGGGACGACCTGCCCTCGGGCAGGCAGCCGATGCGAAACCTCGGCGGTCAGGTATCTGGCCTCCCTCAACTTCTTGATATCCTCTTCCGTAACGGAGGAGGGCATCCACCAGCCTTGAATGCTAGATCCGGACATGATTGAAGGTCCGAAGCACCTGACCTGGGCTTTGGGTGTTAGAACTCAAGGCGGGGGAAGGATTCGATTGAGCACGGGAGGGAAAAAAGTAAAAGCCTTGTCCCTTTATAAAGAGGGTGAATATCAAGCGTCCTCCTAGTGGTCGTTTGGGACTTGCCTAAAATCTAGGAGTCCTAGGCACGGTTGGGTTACCCACGACCGTATTGATGAGAATCCCGTAATTAGGGGAACACGATCTCTGCTTTGACAAGACGTGTCAAGAAACCGCCTCGCGTTATGTGTGGAGCTGGTTGAAGAAAAACGGTTCGAACAATCACCGAGCCATGGCCTGATGTCATGTTGCCAAAGCGTGTCAGCAGATTAAGATTTGTGGAAATATTATTCTCTCTATGGTGGTATGTGGAATTTATTTTGCAGGGTCAGTCACTATCCTGGTATTCAAACTCTTATGTGATGTGTTCGGAGGAGGAACCCGCCTTGCAATGCCGAAGACAACACTGCGCACCGGACTCATCGTCATTGAAGCCTGGTTCAGGGGCTACTGAGGGAGTCCTGGATTAGGGGGTCTCCGGACAGCCGGACTATATCCTTTGGCCGGACTGTTGGACTATGAAGATACAAGATTGAAGACTTCGTCCCGTGTCCGGATAGGACTCTACTTGGCGTGGAAGGCAAGCTAGGCAGTACGGATATGGATATCTCCTCCTTTGTAACCGACCTTGTGTAACCCTAGCCCCCTCCGGTGTCTATATAAACCGGAGGGTTTTAGTCCGTAGGACAACAAACAATCATACCATAGGCTAGCTTCTAGGGTTTAGCCTCTCGATCTCGTGGTAAATCAACTCTTTTAATACCCATATCATCAAGAATAAATCAAGCAGGACGTAGGGTTTTACCTCCATCAAGAGGGCCCGAACCTGGGTAAAACATCGTGTCCCCTGCCTCCTGTTACCATCCGCCTAGACACACAGTTCGGGACCCCCTACCCGAGATCCTCCGGTTTTGACACCGACAGTTGGCCTTGCCTGGATGATAGTGAAGCTTCATGTCATAATCCTTTATAAGCTCCAACCATCTCCTCTGCCTAAGGTTCAGCTCCTTCTGTGTGAAAATGTACTTCAAACTCTTATGGTGAGTGTATACATCGCAATGGTTTCCAATAAGATAATGTCTCCAAGTCTTCAACGCATGCACTACGGCAGCCAACTCCAAGTCATGCGTTGCATAATTTAACTCATGCGGTTTCACTTGTCGCGAGGCATACGAAACAACTTTTCCGTCCTGCATCGGTACTCCTCCAAGTCCTAAGCAAGAGGCATCGCAATACACTTGGAAATCATTGCGTATATCCGGCAAAATCAGTACTGGGGCTGTAGTCAGATGTTTCTTTAATTCCTTAAAACTCACTTCACATTCTTCCGTCCATTTAAATTTGATATCCTTCTTCTATAGCTCTGTCATTGGCTTCGCAATCTTGGAAAAATTCTCAATGAATCTCCAGTAGTATCCTGTGAGTCCAAGAAAACTGCGGATCTCGCTAACTGAAGTGGGTGCCAACCATTCAGTGACTAACTGAACCTTGGTGGGTTCTACTGCTATACCTTCTCCTGATATAACATGTCCAAGGAATCCAACTTCTTTCAACCATAACTCACATTTGCTGAACTTGGCATACAACTGATGTTCCCTGAGTTTCTCGAGAATTAAACGCAAATGCTCTTTGTGTTCCTCTACATTCTTCAAGTATACCATTATATCATCAATGAACACCACAACAAACTTATCCAAATATTCCATGAACACCTTGTTCACCATGCTCATGAAATAGGCAGGGGCGTTAGTCAGTCCAAATGACATGACCGTATACTCATATAACCCGTACCTTGTGGTAAATGCGGTTTTAGGTATGTCCTTTTCCCGGATCTTCAGCTGGTGATATCCTGATCGCATATCAGTCTTCGAAAACACCTTAGCTCCTTGCAACTGGTCAAACAAATCATTGATCATCGGTAGTGGGTACTTGTTCTTGATCGTTACTTCATTCAATCCGCGATAATCAACAACCATCCTTAGAGACTTATCCTTCTTCTCAACCAAAAGCACTGGGGCTCCCCATGGTGATGAACTCCGTCGGATGTAACCTTTCTCCAATAACTCCTTGATCTGCTTCTTAATCTCCTCTAGATCATTTGCGGGCATCCGGTAGGGTCTCTTTGATATTGGCCTGATACCTGGCAATAGCTCTATCAAAAACTCGATGTCTCACTCCGGTGGCATGCCTAGTAAATCCTCTAGAAAAACATCTGGGTAATCCTTCACTACAGGCACTTCCTCCTGAACAACTCCCATGAGGGTATTTAATTGGCTCCTCCTAGGCGCATGTCTAGATACATACTTGATCCTTTTTCCCTCCGGGGTGGTGAGACAAATTGATTTACTAGCACAGTCAATGCTTCCTCCATACTTTAACATCCAGTCCATGCCTAATATCACATCCAATCCTTGTGACTCCAAAATTATTAGGTCTGACGGAAAAACATGGCTACCAATGGTTAGGGGTATCTGGTTGCACCATCGGCTCACCATATACTCTGCTCCAGGTGAACTTACTAACAGAGGGGTCCTAAGGGTTTGGGTTGGTAGTTTAAACTTATCCACGAATCCCCTTGGTATGTATGAATGTGATGCACCAGTATCAAAAAGAACAAGGGCGATAAAATACTTAACCAAAAGCTTACCGATAACTGCGTCTGGCTGCCCTTCAACCTCTTCCACGCTAACGTGGTTCACTTGTCCTTTGTTGAATGGATTAGGCTTCTTCCCAGCGCTCCCATTACCGTTTCCATTCTTCTCTTCAGGGCACTCCGTGGCATAGTGTCCAGTCTTCCCGCACTTGAAGCAAGTAACATGACTTATGTCTCTCTTGGCAGGTGTGGCTGGATTGGAGCGGGTCTGATTGTTGCTTGTTCCGTTCCCAGTCCCATTCTTGGAACCATTGTGGTTACGCGAACTTCCTCCGTTATGGTTATGAACAAGTCCTCCCAAGTTCGGGATTAGACGAGGCTTCTGCTGAGCTCCTGAGTTGTACCTTCCTTGTCCATACTTCCTTTTGCGGCTCTCAATTTGCTGCGGCTTCCCTTCAATCATAAGAGCCTTGTCTACCAACTCCTAGTAGTTGTTAAATGTTGCCACCATCATATGCATGCTCATCTCATTGTTCAGCCCTTCCATAAACTTCTCCTGCTTCCCGGCATCTGTGGCCACATCGTCAGGGGCATAACGAGACAGCTTACTAAATTCATCCACGTACTGCCCCGCAGTACGGTTTCGTTGGCGCAAGTTGTGAAACTCATGCTTCTTCATGCTCATAGCTCCCGTTGAGACATGGGCAGTGCGGAATGCTTGCTGAAACTGATCCCAAGTAACATTGGCAATAGGATAGGTGACTATGTAATTCTCCCACCATGAGGTTGCTGGTCCATCCAACTGATGTGCGGCAAAACGCACCTCCTCAACATCTATACAACCTGCAGTGGTTAACTCCCTTCCAATCCTGCGGAGCCAATCATCTGCCACTATCGGCTCGGTGCTGCTGGAAAACACCGGCGGCTGCAACCTCAGAAAGTGGGCTAAGTTGTCAACTGGTGGTGGTGGTGGGTTGTTGTTGTTGTTGTTGCCTTGATTCTAAACTAACAACTGCATCAGTGTATTCTGCTATTGGATCAACTGAGTGAGCTCCGGTGGTAAAGTAAATCCGGGTTACGTCTTGCAGGCATCTGAGGGTTTAGAGGGAAGAGAATAGAATAGAATGAGGTCTAGTGAGAAAAACACTACCCATATGCACATGAGACAAACACAATCATATCACTCAATCAATCAAGCAAGGGCATACAATCGATCTAACTATCGTTACAAAAGTGCTCGGACTATACTATATACATGGTGGAATACTACTACTGATGTGGTGGTCTACTAGAAATATTGATCGGTCGAAGACTCCATGATGTCTGCTCCAGCTTCGTCTTCATAGTCATCATCGCTATCGTTGGGGTCCGAGTCGGTGTTGTTGATGATGATGTAGTCCTCAGAACAAATCTCCTTGGGTTCATCGTCTTCTCCTCCTGGCGCGGGGTCTCCCATGAATACTCCTAGCTTCCTTTCCAGATCATCATTCTTCTCCACTAGTATGATTATTTCCTCCTCATAATCTTCGCGAGTAGCCTTGAGTTCTTCCTCCAGTTCCGTGATCCTTGTCATTGCCTTCTTCAGATCTATCATGCATGCACACATCTGGTTCTCCTGGCGACGAATGTGCTGGTTTAACTCCTGGATGAAAGTTGTGATTGATCTATCCTTCCTGGTGCTGATCATCTCCCATTGCTCATCTCGGCGCCCACAATTCTGATAGATAGTATCCTTAAGCTCCTTATGGTAAACTTATCCAATGCGTCCCATGGTGATGTGAGCTGGCATACTCTTTCCTAGACTCCAGGATGGTGCATCAAAGGAAAACTCTATGGGTTTGATGACTGGCGTGAATGTCCTTCCTGGAACTTGAACTTGAATCATCCATCGCTCCTCTTCTGGTAAAGTGGCATTGTAAGTCCCGATGAAGCTTGGTATTCCAATGTTCACGTACTTAGTGACTTCCTGCAAGTGTCGCCCAAAAGGTGCTTCTTCATCCGGTTGTGCAAACTTGTTCCTTGCGTCCGCCATCCTAAAGAGTAGAAAATGGAGAGGAGTCAGAAATGAGAAGAGAGTAGTGATCTAGGGCTTTAGCTGAGTGGTCGTGTCCTACACTCAACGTATGCTCTGATACCATCTTGTAGCGACCCGACCTCAAATGGTCAAGTCTCTGTGCTTCAGTGTCATCCCTGGATCGGTAATGCTGACACACACACAGTACTCGAAGAATTTATAACAGAGTAGCAATCACACACATATTACATCGAATGTCTTAAAAGAGAATTATTACAATAAATATGGCTTAAGGCCATCTAATATGATAACAGCGGAAGGCTTGGAAGATAAGGTGAGTCCATCAACTCCAACGGCATAGCTGAGCTGCATGACAACGACCTAACGAACCTTACTCCTCGTCTAAAAAGTCTGCAACATAATACGTTGCAGCCCGAAAACGAGTCAGCACATGGAATATGCTGGCAATATAACACGGTAGAGCAAGAACAGAGTAATGCTATCACTATATGCATATTTGGCTGGTGGAAAGCTCTAAGGTTAAAGTTTTGTGAAAAGCCAATTTTTTCTTACAACAAAGGAATAGATTTTATTTAACTATCATGGTAGTTGAAACATCATTGAGAAGGTTCCTCCAACTCAATCCCAATTAAAAGTAATTATCAACCCAACAATATTAATTTAGAGTGATGAGATACATATGATAATCCAAGTACTAGATACTCAAGATGTCCATAACCGTGGACACGGCTAACCATGATTAGTTTGTACACTCTGCAGAGGTTTGCGCACTTTTCCCCACAAGACTCGATCTCCTCCGTTGGGTTTCTCGCACTACATGGTGTTTGAGAAACGGATGACCAAGACACAGTCTTTCAGAAGCATTAACTCTCTACTCCGGATAGGCTATACCACCTACAACCCACTACATCTGCTAGTCTACCTCTTCAAGAGCTTCACGCAAATTACTCAACTATGCTAGAGCCCATAATAGCTTGTGGCTGCACACGGAAGTTTCTAGCATGAAATATCTCAGTTCCCTTTGAGCCTGGGTGGCGGACCTTAGGATTATCACACGGGTACTCCGGGATATCCTAGGACAACACTGGATTCTCTAGGTGCCCGACAAGCAATCCACCCAGATGTGTATTAAAGTTGCCACCTTAAGTTGAACCATTAATTAACAATCTCACATCTGTCATGGATTCACTCAAACCCAATCCACGTCTACGAGCATAGCATAGCAATATAAGCAGCGTAGAAGTAACTCCCAAGGGTTTGATAATAAACAGGTGAATAGGTACTACCTCATCTACTTCCCAATCCCACATGTTATCAAGTCCTAACCATGCAATGTTTGAGGTTTGAAGCTAATGCATAAAAACTGGGTGATAAAGGGGATATGATCAAAGTGTTACTTGCCTTGCTGATCATCCGTGAAACCTAGAGACTCGATGTAGCACGCTTCGCACTCCGGGTACTCTATCGCAATCAAACAAGCATACAATAAGCAATCAGGCACGAGTAAAACTCAAATAAGAGATCTAACCAGAAAGTTCAATTTAAGAACTCCGGTTTGCAAAAAGAATCAAATCAAATGGAGCAACGAAACTCAAACTGCGAAAGAAACAAGATCCGGTTACTAATCTGGACTAAAGTCAAATATTACAGTAGCAAAATCTCGTTCAAGTTGGTTAAACGGGAAGAGGGTTTCGAGACGAAACTCAAGGCGCTTGAATCGCCTGATTCCGATAAACGAGCGAAAAGTTATAGTAAAACGGAAATCGGATCAGAAATCACGATCGAAAATAATCGCGGAAAATCGGAGAAAAAGAAAAACTAACGAACAGGCTAACAAACGAACGTTCGCTGTCTGAGGCTAAAGGGTAAAAACCGTTCGTTAAAATGAACGTAAAAACGGGCATTCTCTAAATAACTAAATCGAAAAAATAAACCAAACCGGATCTAAAAAACGGATCTAGGGCTTCGCAAAAAACCAAACGGTTGGTCCGAAGGGGTCCGGCGAGGTCCGGCGACGGCGGGGCGGCTCCGGTGTGGCGGCTTGGGGCGGCGGGCAGCGGCGGCAGTTGCGCGGCACGGCGGGAGGCAGCGGCGGGCGGCGGCGGCAGCGCGTGAGGCGGCGACGCGAGCTTGGGTTAGGGTTTGGGCGGCGCTGCCGATCAGGCTGCGGTGGGCTCGGTGGCGCGGCTTAAAAAGGCCCCTCGGGCGGAGTCCCGCTCGGGTACGGCCCGGAGTCGGTTCACTTTTTTTAAAAAAATAATTCCAACGTGCAGAAAAAGAAAGAAAAGAAATACTAAACGGACTCCAAAAATCCCGAAATAAATTTTCCCCGTCCTCTAAAAATAAGCCGGACAAGGTGAACATTTATTCGGGCCCAAAATGAAATTTTGGAAAACGCATATTTTTCCTAATTCAAATAAAATAGCGATAAAACTACAAATAAAAATCTTATTTGATTTTAATATTAAATCTTCAATATTTCTCTATTTTGAGGAAGTCATTTTATCCTCTCTCTTTTATTTTTATTAAATAAATATTCGAAGAGAAAATAATTAAAATCAAACGATCCTCTTTCCAAAATTCGAGAAAACTCGAATATGAAAATAATGAAATCCCCAACTCTCTTCGTAGGTCCTTGAGTTGCGTAGAATTTCTAGGATCAAGCCAAAATGCAATAAAATATGATATGCAATGATGATCTAATGTATACCATTCCAAATTGAAAATTTGGGATGTTACATAAAGCAAGATGGCAGGGACCTTTGTTCAAAGAGATAACCATATTGACCTCCTGGAATATTTGGAAGCAACGCAACAGAGAGATATTTGATGGAGAGATGGCTACACATGCTGAGTGGCTGAGGAAGCTCAAGGAAGACTTTGTGATCTTGGGTTACAGGGTCGACCCTCAAAATTTAACCTTTTTAGAAGGCTTTAGCAACTCTTTGTTTGTGTAATCTCCTGCTTTACATAGGCTAGTTTTTATGCCTTCTATACTTCTTATAAGGCCATGTAAAAACATCCTATCCTCTTTGTTAACCTTTGGTTAATGTCGTGGGTTTGTCACGGCAGATGTCCTCGTGAAAGGACTTAGTTGTGGAGCCATCGCAACGGGTTAGCTTAAAGGGGTTAAACCGGACAAGGGGACACGGGAGTTTATACTAGTTCGGCCCCTTCGATGAAGGTAAAAGCCTACGTCTAGTTGTGATTGGTATTGCTAGGGTTTCGAAGGCCAGGGAGCGAATCCGCTTTGTCAGGCTTTCGAGTTGTTGTTGTCTGTCCCTAAACCGTGGCAGGGTCATCCCTTTATATACATAGGTTGACGCCCGCTGGGCTATAGAGTCCCGAAGCCGGTTTATAAACGTATCTAGTTCGGCCTCTCTCTTTCTATCTTACTATACAAGTTACATGACTAGGCTGGTTTACATTTAGATACTGTAACTCGCCTTTGGGCCCTCCGTAAAGCTCTAGCATCTTTACATCTTCATGGGCTTCTAATCTTCAAAGAGTCAACCCGGCTACCCAAGGCCGGTTTACCTCCAGTATTAATATCCCCAACATTAGGCCCCAGATTGGTTTGAACTTGTTCATGTCAATCTTCCACACTTGAGAAAAAATCTTCTCTCTTGTCTTCATTTTTGATCTTGTAAACCGCCGTGACGTCATACTTCAAAATTACGATAAACCGTCCTGACGTCATCCATCCGTTGATATCGGAGATTTCCTTCATTTAATATATATATATATCCAGTTATCGAGGCGACACCTTTATTAAATTATCCATTTTTTGGACTCCTCAATTCCCGCACTTGCCATTTTTTCACTTTGCCTTATAAATAGGACCGAGGGGTCATTTTCACCGTTTCCCCCCGTGCCTCTTCGCATCGTCTTCCTCGCGCCGCTCAGCCTCTGGAACTCCGTCGCCACCATTGACCGTCGTTTCTGCTCCGACCTCGGCCGCTGCATCACCCTGAACGCACCAGAGAACTGCGGCGCCCTTCCGCTTCCTCACTAGCTCCGGTAAGTTCTCTGCCTTTTTCACCATAGATCTATTCTAGGGTTTTGATATTCCTCGCAGTTCTTCTGAAGTTCATCAGTGCTATTCTTCCATGTTCTTCCTTTAATAGATGGACACTTCATGCTTGATACATCTCTTATCGTAGCTTACCATCACAAATCTTTATGCGCAAAGAACTGATCTGTCTATCAAAAATTGCTTCAGTTCTGCACTTCAAGATCCAATTATTTTTGCTTTTCTGTCTTATATCTAGATCCGAAAGTTTTATACATCACTGTGAGATTTGTTTCTCCTCGCACCAATATAAGCGATTTGACATTGGATAAATAGTGTATGCCATTAGCCCTCTCATAAACCGGAAGAGCATGTTACCTTCATAATTACGCTCCAGTTTAACAGTGTCTGATCAATCCTGCACTAGCATTACCTTTTTTCTCATTATACTAGTCTCTGGGTTGTACCATTTATTATATCAGTATGTTTCTTACTCCCTTGTATCTTGTGTATGATCATGCATAATTTATAAACCGGCCTTTCATTTTCAGTTTGTTCGCTTTGCAATGGCCAAACAATTCACTGCCTGCAACTGGGCTCGTTCCCGGGTTACTGAGGCTCAACTGGATGAGATGGTTAGCATCGGCTCTCTGCCTAAGAAAACTGAGATCAAATGGCAAGCCCCAGGAACTGAGAATCCTCCAACCCCAAGACAAGGCGAAGTGGTAATCTTTGTTGACCATATAGGCCGTGGTTTCAAACCGGCAGGGTCAAAATTTTATCGAGATGTGCTTGCCAGCTTCCAACTGCATCCACAAGATATTGGTCCCAATTCAGTCTCCAACTTATGCAATTTCCAAGTCTTCTGTGAAGCCTATTTACAGGAAGAACCAACTGCAGAATTGTTCCGGGATTTCTTTCACTTAAACCGGCGCACAGAGTTTGTGAATGGCCCAAATATAGAGCTTGGTGGTGTTTCGATTCAAAAGCGGAAAGAAGTGGAATTTCCTCATGCCAAACACCATAGCCACCCAAAGGAATGGAACCAAACATGGTTCTATTGCAGAGACACTTCGTCTGAAGATGAGAATCCCCTCCCCGGCTTCCGAGATCATAGATTATCGAATACTCACCCAATGCCACAATGCCTGAGCTCCTCAGAAAGGGCAAAATATGCTCCTCAAATCGCCAAGCTCCGGGCCTTTATGGCAAACGGTTTAACAGGTGTGGATTTTGTATGCTGTTGGATATCCTGGAGTATCTTGCCGCTAAGCCGGTGTCCCGGTTTAATGTGCGAATATACCAGTGAGGTTGACGCTCCTCAACGCCACTGCAACATCCAATTATCTGAGGAAGAAGTTACTGAAGGTGTAAAGAAGATTCTAAATGAATCGGAACTGGTCTATAGTCAAACCGGTCTGAGTCCCTTCTACACCAAGAACAAACCACCTACTATAAGCATTACACTTCCTCTTCATCTCTAATATCTTTGACTTATACAAGCTGTAACCCTTCTTCTTTATATGTATAGGGTGATGACCCCTTCTGGAAACGGAAATCCATAGAGAAAGCGGCAAAGCCAACTGGAGACAAAGTGGCCAAGCCAACCCGCCCGAAGACCAAAGCCGTAAAACGGACGTCAAAGCGGAAAACGGCTGACCGGATTAATATGGAGCTTGATGATGATACTGATGACCCAGAAGCTGAGGTAGAACTTGACTCACTTGGCTCTCTTTTTATGCATCTTGTTAACAATGATCTTCCTCAGGAGGAGGCCGAAGCTAGTCAGGCTGAGGACGTAGAGGTAATTACCCTTTCCTCCAGTTCAGACTCTATGCCAACACAAAAACCTCGCCAAACAATCCGAAAAGTAAGCTTTTCTCATCCTCTTGCTCACTTGGATCCAACATTTATTTTGAAGACTCAACAGCATGAGGCTCGCCGGACAACTCGGCACAGTGGCCAACAGGTCACCTCTACCGGTTTACCTGATACTCCGGTTCGAAGCGTCGGTCTGAGGTCTCTCCTACTTCTAACCATTCTTACCCCAAGGTAGGTTATTTTAGACAGCCTCTTAATCCGTCCGATTCAAATTATCAGGTGACACCTCCTTCCTCTTCTGGTGAATCGACAGCAACTCAACTCCCCCCTTTGAAAACTGTGGCTGGGTGAGTTACGAAAAACCTTTCCTTTCAATGCGCCCTACATCTTTTGAACAGGATGTTAACCCTTTTTATTCTGTTTGCAGGGCCAAAGCCAGACCCAGCAAGAAAGCTCGGGTCACCAATCCGCCAGAAGACCCTGTTGCTGAAGAAGAAGAACCAAGAGTTGAACCGGAGCAAACAGGTGAACCGGAAGGCCTCCATCCTGAAACAACTTTTGATGATCCGCCCCTTGACGGCCAACATACTGACGAACCCACAGATGTTGAGCCTGCCGCCCCTGATGCTGAACCGGCAGAACCAAACCGGGCTAATCCAATGAAAGACACTGAAATTCCATCATCATCCGCCCAAAATCCTGAAGGCCAAGGCGATGACGTTATTATTACTGGAGCAGGCCACAGTTCTCCTGGTCATCCCGTCATTTTGGCTCAGCATAGTGCCAAAGAAGAGCAAATTGCCAGGGATAAAGGTAAATGGAGCAGCGACTTATCAAACTATGCTCATCTTAACGCTGATGAGCTTCATTCCGGCTTCTTGAACCGTCTGCACTCAAACCGGGATTATGAAGCCGGTTTGGTGAATTTGATGAAAGAACGATATGAGGTAAATTCTTCTCCCTTGCACATTGATTTATAGCTGAAATACTATTCCAAGTAGCCCCCAAGAGCCGTTTTATGATTGTCAATCATAAACCGGGTCTTTGTAACACTTTAAGCATCCCATCATTAATCCTTGCCAAGGCGTGTCTTCAATCATAGATAAAACTCATGTTTGAAAAATGAGATAACATTCTGTAGCATAGCCCCCAAAGGCCGGTTTAACTTGGCAAGTTAATCCGGTTTTTAATCCACACCGCCAGTTTAGAACAAACGTACATTAGCCCCCAAGTGTCAAGGATAATGCTTGCATTGTTCTGGAGACTTGCATAGAAGGTAGTATTTGAGAGCAAATAAGCATTAGCCCCCAAGTATGAAGTGGATAACTTGTTATATGCTTTATACTTAGTGCATATATATGTTGTTTTGTTGAAGATACCTTCAATGTTGCAGGCTGAACTGAGAAGCAAAGATGCCAAAAACTCTGACTTGCAAGAAAATGTGAAGTCGCAACAAGCCGAAGCTGCAAAAGCCAAAGAGGAGCTGACCCAGGCCCTGGCCGGAATGGAAAAATTGAAAGAATCCTTCAATCAAGATCGTGCTGCATGGGAAACCGAAAAAGCCGGTTTGACCAAAAGAGCCGTAGATGCCGAGGAAGCCCTGAAACCGGTGGCTGAAGAACTAGCCGGTTTGAAGCGCCAAATCAACGCTATGACCTCTGCTATCTTTGGTAAGTATCTGCTTATGTATGTTGCATCAGTCAATGAATCTTAAAACTGACCACGATGTTGAAAAAATCTTTGGCAGGAACTCGGATCACTCATCTTGGTGCAGATATGCGGATGAAGCTCAAAGCGGCATACACATTGGTTGAGCAGCTATACTCTGGATCTCAGCGAGCCATTAGTACAACAGCTTATAACAAACCGGCACCAACGTTGATTAAGGAAACCCTTGAGAAGCTGGGCATGTTACCGGCGCGTATTGCCGAGTTGAAAAGAGCCGCTGCAAGAGCCGGAGCATTAACTGCCCTTATTCGAGCCAAGGCCTGGATTCCAGATCTTGAAGCGGAGGATATCATTAAAGGGTATCCAGGCGTTAAAGAAGACGGTTCAAACTTTGACAATGATGATCTTCGGCGGTTGACCAAACAGATGCGGCCAGCGGCCAGCAAATTAGCTGAAGACACCGATTTGTCCCATTTTCAACCGTTTTATGATGCAGAAGGGAAAAGACAGCCGGCCGAGATCCATGAAGTCGAAGAACTTGTGCCTCCGATTCGTAAGCACACTTATGCCCCTGATATTAACCCTTCTGATCTTATCCATGAAGAAGCAGTATTCCGAGCTTTAACCGGAATCGATTGGTCAACGGCTGATTTCCAGCGGCTGGGGAGGGATGAAGAAGTGCGTACACCAACTGATCCGCAACCGTCAAACCGTCGTGATGAAGAGTCCTGATCCGGTCGCCGGTTTATATGGCTACTATGAAAAACAATGGCACTGTTGAGCTTCTTTAAAGCTTCATGTAATAGGATAGCTGAAACTTTGTTTATCTGCCATGCCATCGAGCATGCTTCATAGCCCTTTGTGACAATCTGTGCCGCCCTTCAGGATATATTTTATGCATATTCTATGATGACTTGCCTTCCTGGGTACAAAAAACTTAAAAGTGTCTAGCGGTTTACCGCTAAACATGTCATAATATCCAAGAAGTATATAGTACTTGAGCTGAATAATCAAGTGTTTGTACAAAAAATAATGTACAGAAGATACCTCATTGAGTGAGCAAACTTGTATACAGCAAAGGTGTTTAACACCAACCCGATATGTTTGATAATCTCATCTTCATAATGCCGGTCTATCTATTAAATCGGACCGGTATACCTACCGGATTTTCTTCATAATACTGGTGATTTAGTCAAACCATACAGGGTCAGTGACCACCGGTTTATAACTGATCATGAGCCAACAGCTGGTGGTTGGAAAGCAAGCCGGATCAAGGATGCGGGTTTATCAAAAAATACTTATCATGGTCAACAAACAACATTCAAATAGGAAAATATGCGAGGCTTTTTACGAGTTGCCAGGCTCCAAATCGAGGCTTTTCATGGGCTGCCAGGCCTCTGAGTTAAACCATTTAACAAAGCCTTTTAAGATGGGCCTCTAATTAACCAATCACCGTTTTAACTATGACAAGTTCAGGGTCTGTAAAATATTGACTTGTCAAACGTTCGATGGGTCATGCCAGGATTACCTGGATAGGAGTGGCTTACTTGATGAAGGCAGGTTAACCCGGGGTTTTAGGTGAATACACCAGGCTTCCAAGCCGTGGCTTGATAGCCAATTACGAGGGTCCTTTCAAACTCTTTGTTGCTTTGCAAAAAAGGGCCCCCAAGTAACTCTGTGAGCGATGCTCAGCGTGTGCCTATGTTTGAGTTTGTATAGTGCACAATACTCTCTTTGGCTCCACAAATTTTTCCTTGTGTGGCTGAAATGCCTATCAAGAGGTGTAGCTGTGGTTCAAACATGACCAAGCCCCCTAGTGATTTTCTTTATCTTTATGCAGTTGCTAAATCTGGTTTAACAAAGACTCCGCTTTGACCGTTAACTTGTAAAAGCACACATATGATATAAGAAAGAACAGATACCCCACTTATAACGGAGGCTCTGGTTTACTATATGGTATATACACTGTCATAAATATGTACAGGTGAAAAAGCCTATGGCTTCAAGTATAGTAAGGCCGAAGGAGAGCTATGTTCCATGGCCGCTTTGTCTCCTCCTCCGATTGACGTGAGTCTTCATGCTCTCGAACATCAATGAGGTAGTAGGATCCGTTGTGCAGATTTTTGCTGACCACAAAGGGTCCTTCCCAAGGGGGGGGGATAACTTATGCATATCAGTCTGATCCTGGATGAGCCGGAGCACCAAATCACCTTCTTGAAAGGTTCTAGTTTTAACCCGGCGGCTGTGATAACATCGAAGATCTTGTTGATAAATCGCCGAACGCGCTGCTGCAAGATCCCGCTCTTCATCCAACAGGTCCAGAGAATCCTGACATGCCTTCTCATTATCAGCTTCAACATAAGCTGCCACACGGGGCGAATCGTGATGGATGTCACTAGGAAGAACCGCCTCTACTCCATAAACCATGAAGAAAGGCATGTAACCCATAGACCTATTGGGTGTGGTGTTGATGCTCCATAACACAGAAGGTAGCTCCTCGACCCAACAACCCGGCGTCCGCTTTAAGGGAACCATAAGCCTTGGTTTGATACCCCACAGAATTTCTTGATTTGCCCTTTCCGCTTGACCATTAGATTGGGGGTGAGCCACTGATGCTAGATCAAGCCGGATGTGCTCACGTTGACAGAATTCTTCCATCTCTCCTTTTGACAAGTTAGTGCCATTATCTGTTATAATGCTATGTGGAAAGCCAAACCGGAATATCACCTTTTTGATGAATTGAACCGCTGTGGCTGCATCACACTTGCTGACTGGCTCTGCCTCTACCCATTTAGTGAATTTATCAACTGCTACTAACAGATGGGTCTTCTTGTCCTTGGAGCGCTTGAAGGGTCCAACCATATCCAGCCCCCAAGTGGCAAACGACCACGTAATTGGAATCATCCGCAACTCTTGAGCCGGAACATGCGCACGGCGGGCAAACTTTTGACATCCATCACATCTTTTGACCAAATCCTCCGCATCAGCATGCACCGTCAACCAGTAAAAACCATGGCGAAAAGCTTTAGCAACCAACGACTTTGAACTGGCGTGATGACCGCAATCCCCTTCATGAATTTCTCGCAAAATCTCACAACCTTCTTGAGGAGAAACGCATCGTTGAATCGCTCCTGAAACACTGTAACGATGTAACTCCCCGTTGAGTATGGTCATGGACTTGGAACGCCGGATTATCTGTCGGGCCAACGTTTCCTCAGCTGGTAACTCGCCCCGGTTCATGTAATCCAGATATGGGATCGTCCAATCCGGTATGGCATGCAAAGCTGCCACCAATTGAGCCTCCGGATCAGGAACAGCCAAATCTTCTTCGGTTGGTATTTTGACTGACGGGTTGTGCAACACATCAAGAAAGACATTGGGCGGAACGGGTTTACGTTGGGAACCAAGACGACTTAAAGCGTCCGCCGCTTCATTCTTCCGCCAGTCTATATGGTGCACCTGATAACCTTTAAAGTGACCAGCCACTGTGTCCACCTCTCGCCGATATGCAGCCATGAGTGGGTCCTTAGAATCCCAAGTGCCAGACACTTGCTGAGCCACTAGATCTGAATCGCCGAAGCACTTAACCCGGCTCAAATTCATCTCTTTAGCCATCCGAAGACCGTGGAGTAAAGCCTCATATTCAGCTGCATTGTTAGTACAAGGGAACATTAAACGGAGGACATAACAAAACTTATCACCTCGTGGGGAGGTTAATATGACTCCAGCCCCCGAACCCTCTAGCTGTCTGGACCCATCAAAATGAATAGTCCAATATGTATTATCTGGTTTCTCCTCAGGTGCCTGTAACTCCGTCCAATCGTTGATGAAATCTACGAGTGCCTGGGACTTGATCGCCGTGCGGGGTATATATCTGAGCCCGTGGGGTCCAAGCTCAATGGCCCACTTGGCAATCCGGCCAGTTGCCTCTCTGTTTTGAATGATGTCACCCAGAGGAGCTGAACTGACTACTGTGATAGGATGGCCCTGAAAATAGTGTTTGAGCTTCCGGCTTGCCATAAACACCCCATACACCAGTTTCTGCCAATGCGGATACCTCTGCTTTGACTCAATGAGCACCTCACTGATATAATAAACCGGCCGTTGAACCGGATACTCTTTGCCAGACTCTTTGCGCTCTACCACAATGGCTACGCTGACAGCCCGGGCATTAGCAGCCACATATAATAATAAGGGCTCTTTATCGATCGGTGCTGCCAGTACGGGCAGTTCCACGAGTTGTTTCTTCAGATCTTCAAACGCCTTATCAGCTGCTTCACTCCAGACAAAGTTATCCGTTTTCTTGAGCATCTGATATAAGGGAATGGCCTTCTCTCCAAGGCGGCTGATAAACCGGCTCAAGGCTGTAATCCGGCCGGCCAGACGTTGCACATCGTTAATACACGCCGGTTTAGCCAAGGACGTAATCGCTGCAATCTTTTCCGGATTAGCCTCAATGCCTCTGTTTGAAACCAGAAAGCCTAAGAGCTTGCCTGCCGAGACACCGAAAACACACTTCTCTGGATTGAGCATCATCTTGTAGACCCGGAGATTGTCAAAAGTTTCCTGTAGATCATTTATCAACGTCTCCTCCTTTCTGGATTTGACCACAATATCATCTACATACGCATGGACATTGCGCCCAATTTGCTTATGAAGGCAATTCTGAACACATCGCTGGTAAGTTGCCTGGGCACTCTTGAGTCCAAAGGGCATGGAAACATAGCAGAAGGCTCCAAAGGGAGTTATAAAGGCTGTCTTCTCCTGGTCCTTAACTGCCATTTTGATCTGATGATAACCAGAGTAAGCATCCAAAAAACACAAACGGTCACAACCCGCCGTAGCATCAATTATCTGATCAATGCGAGGGAGAGCAAAGGGGTCTGCAGGGCAAGCCTTGTTTAAATCTGTGTAGTCCACACACATGCGCCAAGTGCCGTTTTTCTTAAGAACCAGCACCGGATTGGCTAACCACTCTGGATGAAAAACTTCAACAATAAACCCAGCAGCCAACAAACGGGCGACCTCTTCACCTATAGCCTTGCGCCTTTCCTCGTTGAAGCGGCGGAGGAACTGTCGGACCGGTTTGAATTTCGGATCAATGTTGAGTGTGTGCTCAGCGAGTTCTCTCGGTACACCTGGCATGTCAGAAGGTTTCCATGCAAAGATGTCCCGATTCTCACGGATGAACTCGATGAGCGCGCTTTCCTATTTGGGATCCAGGTTAGCGCTGATGCTGAACTGTTTGGATGAATCGCCAGGGACAAAGTCAACCATCTTAGTGTCTGTAGCTGATTTGAACTTCAATGCTGGATCATGTTCCGTGGTTGGCTTTTTTAAGGAGGTCATGTCTGCCGGATCAACTTGCTCCTTATAGAATGTTAACTCCTCCGTGGCACAAACCGACTCAGCATAAGCCGCATCGCCTTCTTCACACTCCAAAGCAATCTTTCTACTTCCATGTACTGTGATAGTCCCCTTATGACCTGGCATTTTAAGCTGCAGGTAAACATAACATGGCCTTGCCATAAACTTAGCATAAACCGGCCGCCCAAACAGAGCGTGGTACGGACTTTTGATCTTCACCACCTCAAATGTCACTGTTTCTGACCTTGAATCGTAGTCATCTCCAAAAGCTACCTCCAAAGCTATCTTACCAACAGGATATGCAGACTTACCAGGCACCACACCATGAAATACCGTATTCGACGGTTTAAGATCCTTATCTGTCAACCCCATACGGCGGAATGTATCATAATACAAAATATTGATACTACTTCCCCCATCCATGAGCACTTTAGTGAACTTGTATCCCCCAACTTGAGGGGCTACCACCAAGGCCAAATGACCTGGGTTATCAACCCGGGGCGGGTGATCCTCTCTGCTCCACAAAATAGGTTGCTCCGACCAGCGTAAATACTGAGGTACTGCCGGCTCAACAGAGTTGACTACCCTTTTGTGAAGCTTCTGATCACGTTTGCACAAACTAGTAGTGAAGACATGATATTGCCCGCTGTTCAGCTGTTTGGGATTGCTCTGATAACCCGACTGCTGCTGCTGCTGCTGATTCCCCTGATGGTTGTAACCTCCCTGGTTGCCTTGGTGTCCTTGATTGACGTGTCCGGTTTGATTGCCTGGAAACCCTGAACCGGAACCACCGCCTCCGTAACCCGGCCCGTGGAAACCTCCTCCTGAACCGCCGGGCGGGCCGTTGTCATATTGGAACATATTGGAATTCTTGAAATCCCGCATGATATAACAATCTTTCCAGAGATGTGATGCCGGTTTCTCCTTTGATCCATGCTTTGGACAGGGCTGATTTAACAAACGCTCCAAATTGTTGCCTGGACCTCCACCCCTCTGGGGCTGCTTGCCTTTACGGCGCTGGCCATTCTCCTGCGCGTTGGTATTTGCGACAAAGTCCAAACCACTGTCGGCCTTGCGCTTACCAGCGTTTCCATGGCCTGCCGGATTGTGTTGTTGGCCTTTGGCATTGCCGGTCTTCTTACCCTTCTCCGGTTTGTCCTCCTCTGAATCCGGATCCTTGGTATTATCTGAATCGGCGTATTTAACCAAAGCAGCCATGAGTGTTGACATGTCGTTGCAGTGACGTTTGAGCCTTCCCAACTTCTGTTTCAACGGTTTGAAACCGCAATTACCCTCTAACGTTAACACTGCGGTGTCTGCGTTGATACGATCTGACGAATGCAAAATCGCCGAGACCCGTTTGACCCAATGGGTCGTGGACTCCCCTTCCTCTTGGACACAAGCGGCCAGATCTACAATTGACATCGGCTGCTTACACGTATCCTTGAAGTTCTGGATAAACCGGTGCTTCAATTCGGCCCATGATCCAATAGAGTTGGTCGGCAAGCTCTTCAACCAAGTGCGAGCTGTTCCTTCCAACATCATGGTGAAATATTTAGCACACACCGCCTCGTCCACATCTAACATCTCCATTGCCATCTCATAGCTCTCCACCCACGCCTCTGGCTGCAAATCGGCGGTATAATTTGGTACCTTACGAGGTCCCTTGAAATCCTTGGGTAGTCGCACATTACGCAAAGCAGGAGATAAACACGGTACCCCTAAGGAACTGAACATCGCCCCTGGCTCCACGGAGGCAGTGGGGTGAACCGGAGTATGCTGTCGTGCCTCGTGTCGAGCTGTCAACTCGGCCTCTCGACGTGCGCGGCCATGATCCACAACATCTTGTGCATTAGCACCTCCCCCAGCCGGGTTGTTCCCTCGTGGCGAATTTCGGCGGCGTGCACTACTGGACACGGCCGGTTCGTCTTCCACGTGTCTGCTATAACTCCGGCTTGGGCGGGGAGTGGAGTGAATCCTCTCACGGCTGTGTGAATATGCTTGCTGTTGATTTAGTGCTGTCTGAAGGAGATCCCTGGCCCGACGTGCTTCCACTGCCACTGGTGACTCGCCGTCGGTTGGGAGGGCCACCAGGCGTGATGCAGCGGCCACAATGTTGTCCAACGGGTTGGAATAATGCCCGGGCGGCGTTGATGGTACAATGTTGTTCCGGCGAGGCAGGTCCGTCGTGCGCGGCTGAACCGGCGCTCCTGCTCCCGGCGCCCCCGCCTGGTTTAGTGTGGGTTGGTTACCAGCTCCTGCGCCTGGCGTGTTGAAAAGATTCTGCGGCTCATAAACCGACGGGAGACGTGATCGGTACCTTCTTCTCATGACTTCCTCTGAAGCATTCTGATCCAGTCTAATCCGGTAAGCCTGTGCTTCCAACTCGGCCTGCTCCGTAGCCATCCTGGCGTTCTCTGCTGCCAGGTCCGCCTTGGCCTGGGCTATCTGATCTTTCACCTTTGCGATCTCCGCATCATGCTGATCCCTGGCTGCTGCGTCTACCTCCGCGGTCATCAATGTTGCCAGAGCGTCGAACAAATCAGATAAGACTTGGGCCGGAGGTGGCGCCGAGCTTCCTGCCCCTGCTGGTGTGGCCGTTGTTGAATCGGAGAGCATTGCTGCGGCGGTAGATGAATGAGGTGCCGATTGTGTGCCGGCCATGAAGATGGCGGCCCGGTTTGGTAGACCGGGGGAATCCGGAATATTGTTGCCCTCGGATCCTCCCTCAATCCAGTCGTCCTACAACTGGTAAAGCGATTCGGTTTCTCCAGAAGACTCGTCATCAGAGCAGACTACGGTTTCTCCTTCGGACACCGGTCCGTCCTCGTGCCCTGATCCATGGACGACACCTACGAAAACATGCCTTGCCTCGGGCTGAACCAGCGAGGGACTTGCACGCCGAGCCCTTTCGATGATGTCGGTGCAGATGTCCGGCTCGGGGGCCAGTTCACCGATCTTGCCAATGAAGACGTGAATCCCACCAAAGGGGACCCGGTACCCGTATTCGATTGAATCGGCCTCGGGACCCCATCCTGCGTTGTTGATGTAGAGCTTGCCGCGATGACTCTTCGTCATCCGGTTGACAGTGTATCCCTTAAGTCCATCGAAGCTGCCCTTCAAGAACTCGAAACCATCGTGCGATAGCCCCACAGTGGGCGCCAACTGTCATGGGTTTGTCACGGCAGATGTCCTCGTGAAAGGACTTAGTTGTGGAGCCATCGCAACGGGTTAGCTTAAAGGGGTTAAACCGGACAAGGGGACACGGGAGTTTATACTAGTTAGGCCCCTTCGATGAAGGTAAAAGCCTACGTCTAGTTGTGATTGGTATTGCTAGGGTTTCGAAGGCCAGGGAGCGAATCCACTTTGTCTGGCTTTCGAGTTGTTGTTGTCTGTCCCTAAACCGCGGCCGGGTCGTCCCTTTATATACATAGGTTGACGCCCGCCGGGCTACAGAGTCCCGAAGCCAGTTTATAAACATATCTGGTTTGGCCTCTCTCTTTCTATCTTACTATACAAGTTACATGACTGGGCCGGTTTACATTTACATATTGTAACTCGCCTTTGGGCCCTCTGTAAAGCGCTAGCATCTTTACATCTTCATGGGCTTCTAATCTTCAAAGAGTCAACCCGGATACCCAAGGCCGGTTTACCTCCAGTAGTAATATCCCTAACAGTTAACATTACAATAAATAAAAGAAAAACAACAGTAGAAGGCTCTCCTGCTGTTTTAACTGGTCAAAAAAAGAAGAGATTGAAGAGACAAATCAAGATGATCAGAATAATGCAGAAGAGCAGTGCATGAGAATTTCCCTACAAGTAATGCAAGCTGATAGTGTGAACACAAATTTCCATTCTGCTGCAAATTGGAGGAAAACAAGCAATTGCTTTAGCTGACTCTGGCAGCAATTCTACTTTCATGAGCTTAAAGTTTTCTTTTCAGACCTGTTGCACCATTTGAAGGACAGAAGTAGGGTTGTGAAACTTGCAGGTGGAGCAAAACTTTGGTCAGGCTCTTACATTCCTAAAACAACATTCACTACTGGTGGCCATTAGTTCAAGCAACAGTTCAGGGTCTTGGATTTTCCTGGGCATTTTGTGTTAGGGTCAAATTGGATGGCCAAACATAGCCCTGTGGCCTTTTGCTATGATCCTAGACAGTAATCATCAATCACCAGGGCCATAATTCTATCACTATACCTGCATGTGAAACACTCTCTGCCACAAATGAAATAGATGCACTGCAGCTGAATAGATTATCACTGAGTGGAGCTCCTGGATTGGTCCTCTAGTTGGCAGAAGATACTACAATCATAAACTTTAAAGCGCAACCTTCTCCTCCTGAAATTGATGAGATATTACACTCTTTTCCCAAGATCTTTAAAGAACTAGAAGTGATGTCTCCTCCTAGAGAACTGGATCATGAGATACCTCTAAAACCAGATTCCAAACCACCTAATATTAGGCCTTAGAGAGTGCCACACATGCAAAGAAATGAGATGGAAAAGTAAATGCATAAATTGTTGTAGTCCAAAATTATTAGAGAAAGCCACAGCCCTTACTCCTCCCCAGCAATACTAGTCATGAAGAAAGATGGTTCTTGGAGGCTTTGCATTGATTACAGGAAGTTAAGTGCAGCAACATGATACATCTCCAACATATCTATAATTTATGAAGTATTCATGCCATGTTTGCAACAATTTTATATGGTTTTCGTATGATTTTATTAGAACTAACCCGGACTGACGCTATTTGTAGCAGAACTATCGTGGTGTCATTTTTTGTGCGGAAATAAAAGTTCTCCGAATGGACTGAAAACTTATGGTTATTTTTATGGACCTAAATAGACCCACGAAGCACCGGAGTTGGGCCAGGAAGTGACCGAGGAGGCCACAAGCCTAGGGGGCGCACCCTACCCCCCAGGGAGGGTGCTCCCGGCTTCTGGGCCACTTGGGCACCCCCTTGACGTGAGACCAATGCCAAAAAATCTTATAAATACCCAAACCTCCGAAAAGAACCTTAGATCGGAAATTTCGCTGCCGCAAGGCTCTGTAGCCAGGAAAAACCAATCGGGAGCCCGTTCCATCACCCTGCCGGAGGGGGAAACCATCACCGGAGCCCATTGGTACGTCTCCAATGTATCTATAATTTTTGATTGTTCCATGCTATTATATTATCTGTTTTGGATGTTTTATATGCATTAATATGTGATACGTCTCCAACATATCTATAATTTTTTATTGTTCCATGCTATTATATTATCTGTTTTGGGTGTTTATGGGCTTTATTATGCACTTTTATATTATTTTTAGGACTAACCTATTAACCGAAAGCCTAGTGCAAATTGTTGTTTTTTGCCTATTTCAGTGTTTCGCAGAAAAGGAATATCAAACGGAATCCAAACGGAATAAAACCTTCGTGAGGATCTTTTTTGGAACAAACGCAACTAGGAGACTTGGAGTGGACGTCAAGGAGCAGCGAGGCGGCCACGAGGTAGGGCAGCGTGCCCCCACCCTCGTGGGCCCCTCGTAGCTCCACCGACCTACTTCTTTCGCCTATATATACTCTTATACCCTGAAAACATCCAGGGTAGCCATGAAACCACTTTTCCACCACCGCAACCTTTTGTACCCATGAGATCCCATCTGGGGACCTTTTCCAGCGATTTGCCGGAGGGGGTTTCGATCACGGAGGGCTTCTACGTTAACACCATAGCCTCTTCGATGATGTGTGAGTAGTTTACCGCAGACCTTCAGGTCCATAGTTATTAGCTAGATGGCTTCTTCTCTCTCTATGGATCTCAATACAAAGTTCTCCTCAATGTTCTTGGAGATCTATTCGATGTAATTCTTTTTGCGGTGTGTTTGCCGAGATCCGATGAATTGTGGGTTTATGATTAAGATTATCTATGAACAATATTTGATTCTTCTATGAATTCATATATGCATGATTTGATATCTTTGCAAGTCTCTTCGAATTATCAGTTTGGTTTGGCCTACTAGATTGATCTTTCTTGCAATGGGAGAAGTGCTTAGCTTTGGGTTCAATCTTGCGGTGTCCTTTCCAAGTGATAGCAGGGGCAGCAAGGCATGTATTGTATTGTATTGTATTGTTGCCATCGAGGATAAGAAGATGGGGTTTATATCATATTGCTTGAGTTTATCCCTCTACATCATGTCATCTTGCCTAATGCGTTACTCTGTTCTTTTGAACTAAATACTCTAGATGCATGCTGGATAGCGGGCGATGTGTGGAGTAATAGTAGTAGATGCAAAATCGTTTTGGTCTACTTGACACGGACGTGATTCCTATGTTCATGATCATGCCTAGATATCATCATAACTATGCACTTTTCTATCAATTATTTGGCAGTAATTTGTTCACCCACCGTAATATATGCTATCTTGAGAGAAGCCACTAGTGAAACCTATGGCCCCGGGGTCTACTTTACATCATATAAGTTTCCGATCTACAATTCTAGTTTACTATTTATTTTGCAATCTTTACTTTTCAACCTATACAACAAAAATACCAAAAATATTTATCTTATTATCTCTATCAGATCTCACTTTCGTAAGTAACCATGAAGGGATTGACAACCCCTTTATCATGTTGGTTGCGAGGTTCTTGTTTATTTGTACAGGTACTAGGTTACTTGCGTGTAGTCTCCTACTAGATTGATACCTTGGTTCTCAAAAACTGAGGGAAATACTTACGCTACTTTGCTACATCACCCTTTCCTCTTCAAGGGAAAACCAACGCATGCTCAAGAGGTAGCAAGAAGGATTTCTAGCACCGTTGCTGGGGAGATCTACGCTCAAGTCAATACATACCAAGTACCCATCACAAACTCTTATCCCTCGCATTACATTATTTGCCATTTGCCTCTCATTTTCCTCTCCCCCACTTCTAAAATGATTTTCGAAAAATCTTTGCCTTTTCTTCGCCCTTCCTCCTTACGATCTTGTGTTACCATGTGACTTCTTTTTGCTTGCATCTTCGCTTGCTAAGAGTTTATGGATCCCCATCCACTTTCTAATCTTTTTAAAGGGTCCAATTATGATGAACCAATTGCTAGTAAGTTGAGTGCGCTAGATTATCTTTATGGAGTTTTGCTTGAAATCCGTGAATCTGAAAATTGTGATGAAAAACTTTATGAAGCGACTCATGATAGATCTTTGAATAAAAAGCATGATTGCAATGATTTTATTATAAATTCTGTTGATGTAAATTGTGCTAATAATATGCAAAACCCTAAGCTTAGAGATGCTAGTTTTGCTACGTCCTCTACCTGTTGCAATGATCATGATTGGGGTGATTCTTCTTATGATCTTGAAAATTTATTTAAGCCCCATGATGAATATGAGATTCATAATAATGTTTCAATAATATTTAAAGTGGGTTATTTGGAGAATGTTCAATCTTATGAAGTTTTTGATAAAAGTGGGTTTGGAGAGGTCATGACTTACTTAATGTTAATCCCACTATTTTGGAAGAGTGTCAACTTTGCATACATGTGGATCGTGTTAAGAATATGTTTTGTGATAGCTATATTGTTGAATTTGCTTATGTTCCTACATGTAATTATTATGTGAGAGGAAAATATGGTTGTAGAAATTTTCATGTTACTAAATTACCTCTCGTTATGTTGAGATTGCTATTGTTTCTTTCCGCTTCCTTGCATATGCTGGTTTTAGCTTGCCTTGATAATTTGTTTACCTATAAGATGCCTATGCATAGGAAGTATGTTAGACTTAGATGTGTTTGTCACGTGTTATATGATGCTCTCTTTGTGCTTCAATTCTTGTCTTTCATGTGAGCATCAAATTATCAATGCCTAGCTAGGGGCATTAAACGATAGCGCTTGTTGGGAGGCAACCGAATTTTATTTTTTGTTTCTTGCTTTTTGTTACTGTTTAGTAATAAATAAATCATCTATCCTCTGTTATTATTGTGTTTTTTATGTTTTAATTAGTGTTTGTGCCAAGTAAAGCCTTTAGGATCTTCTTGGATGATTGTTATTTGATCTTGCTGAAAAAAACAGAAAGTATGCGCTCACGAGAATAATTTTCATTTTTGACCAGAGAGCGATAAAATATTGATTACAACTGCATTAGATCAATATACAAATTATTTAGGATGTCCTAATTTCTCGGGATTTTTAGAGTTACATAAGTATTCTAAACCTACAGATTACTACAGGCTGTTCTGTTTTTGACAGATTCTGTTTTTCGTGTGTTGTTTGCTTATTTTGATGAATCTATGGCTAGTATCGGGGGGTATGAACCATAGAGAAGTTGGAACACAGTAGGTTTAACACCAATATAAATAAATAATGAGTTTGTTACAGTACCTTAAGGTGCTAATTTGTTTTCTTATACTAACGGAGCTCATGAGATATTTGTTGAGTTTCGTGTTGTGAAGTTTTCAAGTTTTTGGGTAAAGATTTGATGGATTTCGGAACAAGGAGTGGCAAGAACCTAATCTTGGAGATACCCAAGGCACCCCAAGGTGAAATTGAAGGACAACGAAAAGCCTAAGCTTGGGTATGCCCCGGAAGGCATCCCCTCTTTCGTCTTCATCTATCGGTAACTTTACTTGAGGCTATATTTTTATTCACCACATGATATGTGTTTTGCTTGGAGCGTCTTGTATGATTTGAGTCTTTGCTTTTTAGATTACCACAGTCATCCTTGTTGTACACACCTTTTGGGAGAGACACACATGAATTTGAATTTACTAGAATACTCTATGTGCTTCCCTTATATCTTTTGTGCTAGATAATTTTGCTCTAGTGCTTCAGTTATACCTTTTTAGAGCACGATGGTGGTTTTATTTTATAGAAATTATTGATCTCTCATGATTCACTTATATTATTTTGGGAGTCTTTTAGAACAACGTGGTAATTTCCTTTGGTTATGAAATTAGTCCTAATATGATAGGCATCCAAGATGGGTATAATAAAAACTTTCATATAGAGTGCATTAAATGTTATGAGAAGTTTGATCCTTGATAGTTGTTTTGAGATATAAAGGTGGTAATATTAGAGTTATGCTAGTTGAGTAATTATGGAATTGATAAATACTTGTGTTAAAGTTGGCAAGTCCCATAGCATGCACGTATGGTTAATGTTGTGTGAAAAATTTGAAGCATGGTGTGTTCTTTGATTGCTTTCCTTATGAGTGGCGGTCGGGGACGAGCGATGGTCTTTTCCTACCAATCTATCCCCCTAGGAGCATGCGCGTAGTGCTTGGTTTTGATGACTTGTAGATTTTTGCAATAAGTATGTGAGTTCTTTATGACTAATGTTGAGTCCATGGATTATACGCACTCTCACCCTTCCATCATTGCTAGCCTCTTCGGTACCGTGCATTGCCCTTTCTCACCTCGAGAGTTGGTGCAAACTTCACCGGTGCATCCAAACCCCGTGATATGATATGCTCTATCACACATAAACCTCCTTATATCTTCCTCAAAACAGCCACCATACCTACCTATTATGGCATTTCCATAGCCATTCTGAGATATATTGCCATGCAACTTTCCACCGTTCCTTTTATTATGACACGCTCCATCATTGTCATATTGCCTTGCATGATCATGTAGTTGACATCGTATTTGTGGCAAAGCCACCTTCGTAATTCTTTCATACATGTCATTCTTGATTCATTGCATATCCCGGTACACCTCCGGAGGCATTCACATAGAGTCATATTTTGTTCTAAGTATCGAGTTGTAATTCTTGAGTTGTAAGTAAATAAAAGTGTGATGATTTTCATTATTATGGCATTGTCCCATGTGAGGAAAGTTCTTCGAAAAAAAAGAAAGGCCATAAAAAAAAGAGGCCCAAAAATGAGAGAAAAAGAGAGAAGGGGCAATGTTACTATCCTTTTTCCACACATGTGCTTCAGAGTAGCACCATGATCTTCATGATAGAGAGTCTCTTATGTTGTCACTTTCATACTAGTGGGAATTTTTCATTATATAACTTCGCTTGTATATTCCAACAATGGGCTTCCTCAAAATGCCCTAGGTCTTAGTGAGCAAGCAAGTTGGATGCACACCCAATTAGTTTCTTTTGTTGAGATTTCATATATCTATAGCTCTAGTGCATCCGTTGCATGTCAATCCCTACTCCTTGCATTGACATCAAATGATGGGCATCTCAATAGCCCGTTGATTAGCCGCGTTAATGTGAGACTTTCTCCCTTTTTGTCTTCTCACACAACCTCCATCATCATATTCTATTCCATCCATAGTGCTATATCCATGGCTCGCGCTCATATATTGCATGAAAGTTCAAAAAGTTTGAAAAGACTAAAGTATGAAACAATTGCTTGGCTTGTCATCGGGGTTGTGCATGATGGGAGCATTTTGTGTGATGAAAATGAAGCATGGACAAACTATATGATTTTGTAGGGATAAGCTTTCTTTGGCTATGTTATTTTGATAAGACATGATTGCTTGGTTACCAATGCTTGAAGTAATTATTTTTATGTCAATATTAAACTTCTGTCTAGAATCTTTAAGATCTAAACATTCATGCCGCAATAAAGAGAAATAGATTGAAAATTATGTTAGGTAGCATTCCACATCAAAAAATTCTGTTTTTACCATTTACCTACTCGAGGACGAGCAGGAATTAAGCTTGGGGATGCTTGATACGTCTCCAAAGTATCTATAACTTTTTATTGTTCCATGCTATTATATTATCTGTTTTGGATGTTTATGGGCTTTATTATACACTTTTATATTATTTTTGGAACTAATCTATTAACCGAAAGACTAGTGTAAATTGTTGTTTTTTGCCTATTTCAGTGTTTCGCAGAAACGGAATATCAAACAGAATCCAAACGGAATGAAACCTTCGCGAGGATCTTTTTTGTAACAAACGCAATCCAAGAGACTTGGAGTGGACGTCAAGGAAGCAGTGAGGTGGCCATGAGGTAGGGCGGCGCGCCCCCCACCCTCGTGGGCCCCTTGCAGCTCCACCGACCTACTTCTTTCGCCTATATATACTCTTATACCCTGAAAACATCCAGGGTAGCCACAAAACCACTTTTCCACCGTTGCAACCTTCTGTACCCGTGAGATCCCATCTGGGGACCTTTTCTGGTGATCTGCCGGAGGGGGATTCGATCACGGAGGGCTTCTACATCAACACCATAGCCTCTCCGATGATGTGTCAGTAGTTTACCACAGACCTTCAGGTCCATAGTTATTAGCTAGATGGCTTCTTATCTCTCTTTGGATCTCAATACAAAGTTCTCCTTGATGTTCTTGGAGATCTATTTGATGTAATTCTTTTTGCGGTGTGTTTGCCGAGATCCGATGAATTGTGGGTTTATGATTAAGATTATCTATGAACAATATTTGACTCTTCTCTGAATTCTTATATGCATGATTTGATATCTTTGCAAATCTCTTCAAATTATCACTTTGGTTTGGCCTACTAGATTGATCTTTCTTGCAATGGGAGAAGTGCTTAGCTTTGGGTTCAATCTTGCGGTGTCCTTTCCAAGTGACAGCAGGGGCAGCAAGGCACGTATTGTATTGTTGCCATCGAGGATAAAAAGATGGGGTTTATATCATATTGCTTGAGTTTATCCCTCTACATCATGTCATCTTGCCTAATGTGTTACTCTGTTCTTTTGAACTTAATACTCTAGATGCATGCTGGATAGCGGTCGATGTGTTGAGTAATAGTAGTAGATGCAGAATCATTTCGGTCTACTTGACACGAACGTGATGCCTATGTTCATGATCATGCCTAGATACCATCATAACTATGCGCTTTTCTATCAATTGCTCGGTAGTAATTTGTTCACCCACCGTAATATATGCTATCTTGAGAGAAGCCACTAGTGAAACCTATGGCCCCCGGGTCTACTTTACATAATATAAGTTTCCAATCTACATTTCTAGTTTACTATTTATTTTGCAATCTTTACTTTTCAATCTATACAACAAAAATACCAAAAATATTTATCTTATTATCTCTATCAGATCTCACTTTCATAAGTAATCGTGAAGGGATTGACAACCCCTTTATCGCATTGGTTGCAAGGTTCTTATTTGTTTGTGCAGGTACTAGGTGACTTGCGTGTAGTCTCCTACTGGATTGATACCTTGGTTCTCAAAAACTGAGGGAAATACTTACGCTACTTTGCTGCATCACCCTTTCCTCTTAAAGGGAAACCAACGCATGCTCAAGAGGTAGCAATATGCTATTTTAGATTATATTTGGGACTAACTTATTAACCCAGAGCCGAGTGCCAGTTTATGTTTTTTCCTTGTTTTGAGTTTTACAGAAAAGGAATATCAAACGGAGTCCAAATGGAATAAAACTGTATGATGATTTTTCTTGGACCAGAAGACACATATAGAACTTGAGGAGGAAGTCAGAAGAGTCCCAAGGATTCCACAAGATGCCCCTGGCTTGTGGCCCCCCGAGAGTCCTCCAACCCAAATTCTTGGCCTATAAATTCAGAAATATTCCCAAATGACCATAAGCGTCCACCAAAATACTTTTATGCCGCCGTAACCTTCTGTACCCGTGAGATCCCATCTTGGGACCTTTTCCGGCACCCTATCGGAGGGGGATTCGATCACGGAGGGCTTCCACATCAACTCTATTGCCCTTCTGATGAAGCGTGAGTAGTTTACCACAGACCTATGGGTCCATAGAAATTAGTTGGATAGCTTCTTCTCTCTCTCTATGATCATCAATACCATGTTTTCCTCGATGTTCTTGGAGATCTATTCGATCTAATCTTGTTTTGCGGTGTGTTTGTCGAGATCTGATGAATTGTGGATTTATGATCAGATTATCTATGAATATTATTTGAATCTTCTCTGAATTATTATATGCATGATTTGATATCTTTGTATTTCTCTTCGAATTATCGGTTTGGTTTGGCCAACTAGATTGATTTTCTAGCAATGGGAGAGGTGCTTAGTTTTGGGTTCAATCTCGCGGTGTCGTCACCTAGTGACAAAGTAGGGGTAGCGAGGCACGTATTTGTATTGTTGCCTGCAAGGGTAAAAAGATAGGGTTTTTATCATATTGCTTGAGTTTATCCCTCTACATCATGTCATCATACTTAAGGCCTTACTTCGTTCTTATGAACTTAATACTCTAGATGCATGCTGGATATCGGTCGATGTGTGGAGTAATAGTAGTAGATGCAGAATCGTTTCGGTCTACTTGACACGGACATGAGGCCTATATGCATAATCATTGCCTTGCATATCGTCATAACTTTTAGCTTTTCTATCAATTGCTCAACAGTAATTTGTTCACCCACCGTATTATTTGCCTTCAAGAGAGAAGCTTCTAGTGAAACCTATGGCCCTCGGGTATATTTTCCATCTTATATTTACAAATATATAAATCAAAAATACCAAAAATATCTTGCTGCAATTTATTTACTTTTATTTTGTTTTACGTTTTAGTAATCTTTTATATCTATCTCTATCAGATCTCGCCTTTGCAAGTGACGGTGAAGGAATTGACCACCCCTTTATCGCATTGGGTGCAAGGGTTTGATTGTTTGTGTAGATGCATATATTGGAGACTTGGTTGTATCTCCTACTGGATTGATACCTTGGTTCTTAACTGAGGGAAATACTTATCTCTACTTTGCTGCATCACCCTTTCCTCTTCAAGAAAAAACCAACACAAGCTCAAGAAGTAGCAACCATCTTCATCATCATGGCGGTCTCCATGACGGGGAGGGAGTAGTTCACCCTCGGGGCTAAGGGTATGTATCAGTAGCTACGTGTTTGATCTTTCTCTCTCGTGTTCTTGATTTGGCACGATCTTGATGTACCGCGAGCTTTGTTACTATAGTTGGATCTTATGGTGTTCTTCCCTCTCTATCTTCCTGTGATGAATTGAGCCTTGCTCTTTGAGGTTTTGTTATGTTGGATTGAGTATTGGATTTGAGAACACTTGATGTATGTCTTGTGATGGGATATCTGTGGTGACAATGGGATGTTCCATTGATTCACTTGATGTATGTTTTGGCACTCAACTCGTGGATTCCCGAGGTGAAATTGGGGTAATCTATGCACAGGGGTTGATGCACGTTTTCGTCCTATGTTCTCCGATAGAAACTTTGGAGTGACTCTTTGTCGCACGTTGCGGGATTGCCATATGATCCAATTATGTCATCATTGTTGAGAGACTTTGCACTAGTGAAAGTATGAACCATATGCCTTGTTTTCAAGCATTGCAATACCGTTTTTTCTCACTTTTGTTACTAGTTACCTTGCTGTTTTTATATTTTCAAATTACAAAAACCTGTATCTACTATCCATATTACACTTGTATCACCATCTCTTCATCGAACTAGTGCACCTATACAATTTACCATTGTATTGGGTGTGTTGGGGACACAAGAGCCTCTTTGTTATTTGGTTGTAGGGTTGTTTGAGAGAGACCATCTTCATCCTACGCCTCCCAGGGATTGATAAACCTTAGGTCATCCACTTGAGGGAAAATTGCAACGGTCCTACAAAACTCTATGCTTGGAGGCCCAACACGAGTCTACAAGAAGAATGTTGCATAGTAGACATCAAGCTCTTTTCTGGTGCCGTTGCCGGGGAGGTGAGTGCTTGAAGGTATATCTTTAGATCTTGCAACTGAATCTTCTTGTTTCTTATTTTATCACTAGTTTAGTCTATAAAATAAAACTGCAAAAAATGGAATTGAGGTTGCCTCATATGCTTCATCTTTATAATGTCTTTCGTGAAAATGATGGAAAGGAAAATTGTGCCAAAGTGTTAGAAGAAGTCAATAAAATGTTTGGCATTAAATATTTGAATGATGAGAATGATTGCAATGTTGTTAGTTTGAATTCTTTGAATATCCATGATGCTAATGATATGAAAAGCCATAAGCTTGGGGATGTTATGTTTGATGAAGATGATATTTTTGTCCCCAGGTTTTGATAAGCAAATTTATTATGATGATAGCATGCCTCCTATTTATGATGATTATGTTGATGAAAGTGGGTTTGGAAGAGTGTCAACTCTAGGTAATGATCCCACTATTTTGGAGGGTATTGAATCTTATTTTAATAATTATGAAAGTGGATTTGGAGAGTTCATGACTTTATTTAGTGACGACTCCACTATTTTGGAAGAGGTTTCAATTGATTATGATAACAAAGTTTCTATCTATGATGATTATTGTGATGGCATGTATGCTATAAAGAATAATGATAACCATGAAACTTGTCATCATGATTTTAATTTTCAATTGGATTATGTCTCACATGATAGTTATTTTGTTGAGTTTGCTCCCATTACTATTCATGAGAATAAATTTGCTTATGTGGGGAGTAATAAAATTTCTATGCTTGTGGCTCATGAAAATAATGCTTTATGTGATAGTTATATTGTTGAATTCCTTCATGATGCTACTAAATATTATTATGAGAAAGGAATATATGCTTCTACATATCTCAATAATATCAAGTTTCCTGTCTATGTGTTGAAAATTTTAAAGTCATGCTTGTTTTGCCTTCCTATGCTAGTTGATTCTTGTTTCCATAAATTGTTTGCTCAAAAAATCCCTATGCATAGGAAGTGGGTTAGAATTAAATGTGCTAGTCATATGCTTCATGATGCTCCCATTATATTTCAATTCTTATCTTTATGTGAGCATCATTGAAATCATCATGCCTAGCTAAAAAGGCATTAAAAAAAGTGCTTGTTGGGAGACAACCCAATATTTACCCCTACTTTTTTGTGTGTTCACATGATTAGGCTACTATAGTAATCATGTTTTCTAGCTTTTGTTTCAATAAAGTGCCAAGTAAAGCCTTTAGGATAGTGTGGAAGATAGTTGACTTGATTCTGTGAAAAAGACAGAAACTTTTGCACCTAGTTCTGGAATTTTGTAAATTCACAGAAACATGCTTTTGCTCTGAATTTTTTACACATGATTGATATAAAAATTTCACACATTGTCCTAATGTTATAGAATTGTTGGAGTTATAGAAGTTTGGCTAAGGTCCAGATTACTACAAACTGTTCTGTTTTTGACAAATTTTGTTTTCATTGTGTTGTTTGCTTATTTTGATGAATCTATGGGTAGTATCGGAGGGTATGAACCATGGAGAATTTAGAATACAGTATATATAACACGAATAAAAAATTGGAATTAGTTTACAATAGTACCTAAAAGTGCTTATTTGCTTTGTTCACTAACGGATCTTACGAGTTTTCTATTGAGTTTTGTGTTGTGAAGTTTTCAAGTTTTGGGTGAAGTTATGATGGACTATGGAATAAGGAGTGGAAAGAGCCTAAGCTTGTGGATGCCCAAGGTACCCCAAGGTAATATTCAAGGACAACCAAGCATCTAAGCTTGGGTATGCCCCGGATGGCAGCCCCTCTTTTGTCTTCAATCCATTAGTAAAATTAGTTGAGGCTATATTTTTATTCACCACATGATATGTGTTTTGCTTGGAGCGTCCTGTATTATATGAGTCTTTAATTTTTAGTTTGCCACAATCATCCTTGCTGTACACACCTTTTGAGAGGGACACGCATTAATCGTTAATTTATTAGAATACCCTATGTGCTTCACTTATATCTTTTGAGCTTGGTAGTTGCTCTATTGCTTCACTTATATCTTTTTAGAGCACGGCAGTGGTTTTATTTTGTAGAAATTGATGAACTCTAATGCTTCACGTATATTATTTTGAGAGTCTTATAAATAGTATGACAATTTTCTTAGGTTATGAATTTAGTCCTAATATGATGGGTATTCAAGAGGGATATAATAAAAACTTTCATATAAGAGCATTGAATATATGAGAAGTTTGATTCCTTGCATTTGTTTTGAGATATAAAGATGGTTATATTAGAGTCATGCTATTGAGTAATTGTGGATTGGTATAAATACTTGTGCTAAAGTTTGTGATT
This sequence comes from Triticum aestivum, assembly GCF_018294505.1. Lineage (NCBI taxonomy): Eukaryota > Viridiplantae > Streptophyta > Magnoliopsida > Poales > Poaceae > Triticum > Triticum aestivum. Next base: position 392,552,970 of record NC_057794.1, on the reverse strand, counting down.
CCCGAAGCATGCGCGTATGGTGAACCGTTATGTCATGAAATCGGAGCATGCTTTATTTTTTGATTGCCTTCCTTATGAGTGGTGGCCGGGGACGAGCGATGGTCTTTTCCTACCAATCTACCCCCCCCCCCTGGGAGCATGCGTATTAGTACTTTGCTTCAATGGCTAATAATTTTTTGCAATAAGTATGTGAGTTCTTTATGACTAATGTTGAGTCCATGGATTATACGCACTCTCACCCTTCCACCATTGCTAGCCTCTCTAATACCGCACAACTTTCGCCAGTGCATTAAACCCACCATATACCCTTCCTCAAAACAGCCACCATACCTACCTATTATGGCATTTCCTTAGCCATTCTGAGATATATTGCCATGCAACTTCCACCGTTCCATTTATTATGACACATACCGTCATTGTCATATTGTTCTCATATGCATGAGGCATCCATATAGAGTCATATCTTTGTTCTGGTATCGAGTTGTAATTCTTGAGTTGTAAGTAAATAAAAGTGTGACGATCATCATTATTAGAGTATTGTCCCATGTGAGGAAAGGATGATGGAAGCTATGGTTCCCTCACAAGTTGGGATGAGTCTCCGGACTTTAAGAAAATAAAAGAGGCCAAAGAAGCCAAATAAAAAAGGGCCAAAGAAGCTCAAACAAAAAAATGAGAGAAAAAGAGAGAAGGGACAATGTTACTATCCTTTTTTCACACTTGTGCTTCAAAGTAGCACCATGTTCTTCATGATAGAGAGTCTCTTGTTTTATCACTTTCATATACTATTGGGAATTTTTCACTATAGAACTTAGCTTGTATATTCCAAAGATGGGCTTCCTCAAATTGCCCTAGGTTTTCGTGAGCAATCAAGTTGGATGCACACCCACTTAGTTTTCTTTTCAGCTTTCATACACTTATAGCTCTAGTGCATCCATTGCATGGCAATCCCTACTCACTTGCATCGATATCAATTGATGGGCATCTCCATAGCCCATTAATTTGCCTAGTTGATGTGAGACTTTCTCCTTCCTTTTTGTCTTCTCCACAACCACCATATTCTATTCCACCTATAGTGCTATATCCATGGCTCACGCTCATGTATTGCATGAAAGTTGAAAAGGCTTGAGAAAATTAAACTTTTATTGGGGTTGTGCATGATGAAATATTTTGTGTGATGAAGATAGAGCATAGCCAGACTATATGATTTTGTAGGGGTAACTTTCTTTGGCCATGTTATTTTGAGAACACATGATTGCTTTATTAGTATGCTTGAAGTATTATTGTTTTAATGTCAATATTAAACTTTTATTTTGAATCTAATGGATCTGAACATTCATGCCACAATAAAGAAGATTACATTGATAAATATGTTAGGTAGCATTCACACTTCATAAATTTTTTTCTTTTATCATTTACCTGCTCGAGGATGAGCAGGAATTAAGCTTAGGGATGCTGATACATCTCCAACGTATCTATAATTTATGAAGTATTCATGCCATGTTTGCAACAATTTTATATGGTTTTGGTATGATTTTATTAGAACTAACCTGGACTGACGCTGTTTTCAGCAAAACTACCATGGTGTCGTTTTTTGTGCAGAAAAAAGTTCTCGGGATGGGCTGAAAATTTACGGTGATTTTTTATGGACCAAAAGAGACCCCCGAAGCACTGGAGCTGGGCCAGGAAGTGATCGAGGAGGCCACAGGCCTAGGGGCGCATGGAATGTATCCGATGCACCCGCACTTGTGGTGCTACCCGTGCACCGGATGCCATAGAATATTTTTAAAAATCTGAAGAAAAAAATCTAGCACGTTAATGTAACATCAATGTATGATGTCAAAAAATTTAATACAAAAAGTTGAAATATTTTTTGAAATATAAAAATAAAATTTTTGACATCAGTGTGATAATGGGCCAAATCTAGAGCCCAAGTTATGTTACATACTATTCATTGTTGAATTTGTCATTTTTATTTTTCGAGTTATGTTTTGTACTTTGACATGAAATTTTGTGACAACCCACACTCATGTTGTATGAATGTGCTAATTTTTTCAGAATTTTTTGAACATCTTAAATGCACAATATGACTACGGTGCACCGGTAGCACCAGAAGCTCCGATGCACCAGATATTCTCCCAGGGGGCGCACCCTACCCCCAAAGGAGGGTGCTCCCCGCTTGTGGGCCCCTCGAGCACCCCAATGATGTGAGACCAACGCCAAAAATTCTTATAAATACCCAAACCTCTGAAAAGAACCCTAGATCGGAAGTTCCGCCGCCACAAGCCTCTGTAGCCAGAGGGGGAAACCATCATCGGAGCCCATCTTCATCATCCTAGCACTCTCCATGATGGCGAGGGAGTAGTTCACCCTCAGGGCTGAGGATATGTACCAGAAGTTATGTGTTTGATCTCTATCTCATGTTCTTGATTTGGCATGATCTTGATGTACCACGAGCTTTGTTACTATAGTAGGATCTTATGGTGTTCTTCCCCCTCAGTCTTCTTGTGATGAATTGAGTCTTGCTCTTTGAGATTTCGTTATGTTGGATTGAGTATTAGATTTGAGAACACTTGATGTATGTCTTGTGATGGGATATTTGTGGTGACAATGGGATGTTCTGTTGATACACTTGATGTATGTTTCGGCACTCAACTCGTGGAATACCGAGGTTACAAAGGGGTAATCTATGCATAGGGGTTGATGCATGTTTCCATCCGACATTCTCTGATAGAAACTTTGGAGTTACTCTTTGTCGCACATTGAGGGATCGCCATATGATCCAATTATGTTATCATTGTTGAGAGACTTTGCACTAGTGAAAGTATGAACCCTAGGCCTTGTTTTCAAGCATTATAATACCGTTTTTGCTCACTTTTGTTACTAGTTACCTTGCTATTTTTATATTTTCAGATTATAAAAACCTATATCTACTATCCATATTACACTTGTATCACCATCTCTTCACCGAACTAGTGCACCTATCAGTTTACCATTGTATTGGGTGTGTTGGGGACACAAGAGACTCTTTTTTATTTTGTTGCAGGTTTTTTTTGAGAGAGACCGTCTTTATCATACGCCTCCCACGGATTGATAAACCTTAGGTCATCCACTTGAGGGAAAATTGTTACTGTCCTACAACACTCTGCACTTGGAGGCCCAACACGAGTCTATAAGAAGAAGGTTGCATAGTAGACATCACAACAATCAAGAAAAAATTCCCTATACCGGTAATTGAGGACCTCTTGGATGATTTACATGGTGCAAGAATTTTTTTTCCAGACTAGACTTGAGATCTGGCTACCATCAAATCAGGATGAATGAACAAGACATACCAAAAACTGCTTTCAGAACATATTTTGGACATTATGAGTTCCTTGTTATGCCATTTGGTCTGCCCCTGATACTTCTCAAGAATTAATGAACAACATCTTTGGGCCCCACCTCAGAAAGTTCATGTTGGTCTTCTTTGATGACAGCTTGATATTTGGCAAAACCCTTGAAGAACACAAGGAGCACTTAATAATAGTGATGGAACTTCTCAAGCAACACTAGTTGTATGCAAACCTGTCCAAGTGTGTTTTTGCTATGGACCAAATCTCTTATTTGGGCCACACCATTTCAGGGGAAGGAGTGTGATGTCTACTACATAACTTGTTCTTGTAGACTCGTGTTGGGCCTCCAAGCGCAGAGTTTTGTAGGACAGTAGCAAATTTACCTCAAGTAGATGACCTAAGGTTTATCAATCCGTGGGTGTCGTAGGATGAAGATGGTCTCTCTCAAACAACCCTGCAATCAAATACAAGAAATCTCTTGTGTCCCCAACACACCCAATACAATGGCAAATTGTATAGGTGCACTAGTTCGGCGAAGATATGGTGATTAAAGTGTAATATGGATGGTAGAAATATATTTTTATAATCTGAATAAATAAAAACAACAAGGTAAAAAATAGAAAACAGGCACAAAAACGGTATTGCAATGCTTGAAAATGAGGCCTACAGTTCGTACTTTCGCTAATGCAATCTCTCAACAATGCTAATATAACTGGATCATATAACCATCCCTCAACGTGCAATAAAGAATCACTCCAAAGTTCCTATCTAGCAGAGAACATACGAAAAAATCGTTTGTAGGGTACGAAACCACCTCAAAGCTATTCTTTCCGATCGATCTATCCAAGAGTTCGTACTAAAATAACATCAAATAATTTCAGATTCAACAAAGAACCTCAAAGAGTGCCCCAAGATTTCTACCGAAGAAGCAAAAGACGAGAACGTGCATCAACCCCTATGCATAGATTACCCCAATGTCACCGCGGGAATTCCCGAGTTGAGTGCCAAAACACATATCAAGTGAATCAATATGATACCCCATTGTCACCACGAGTATTCATATGCAAACATATATCAAGTGCTCTCAAATCCATAAAGGTATTCAATCCGATAACAACAAAATCTCAAAGGGAAAAACTCAATTCATCACAACAATATAGAGAGGGGGAACACCAAATGATCTGTCTATATTAACAAAGCCCGTGATACATCAAGATCGTGACTTCTCAAGAACATGAGAGAGAGAGAGAGAGAGATTAAACACATAGCTACTGGTACAAACCCTTGGCCTCGAGGGTGTACTACTCCCTCCTCATCATGGTGGCCGCCGGGATGATGAAGATGGCCATGATCTCCCTCTCTGGCAGGGTGTCGAAACGGGGTATGGATTGGTTTTCTGTGGCTACAGAGGCTTGCAGTGGCGGAACTTCTGATCTTGGGTTACCCCTAGGGTTTTTGGAATATTTGGCATGCCCTGGTGGGTTGTGCCCCCCTCGGGGCACCCCCCATGTGCTGCTCTAGCACACTGGATTTCTTCTGGTCCACAAAAAATCCACAAAAAATTTCATGGTGTTTGGACTTCGTTTGATATTGATTTCCTACGATGTAAAAAACAAGCAAAAAACAACAACTAGCATTGGGCACTGGGTCAATAGATTAGTCCCAAAAAATTATAGAAAGTTGCTATCAAATGATTGTAAAACATCCAAGAATGATAATAAAACAACATGAATACTTCATAAATTATAGATACGTTGGAGACGTATCAGCATCCCCAGGCTTAATTCCTACTCGTCCTCAAGTAGGTAAATGATAAAAGAAATAATTTTTGAAGTGTGAATTCTAGCAAAATGCACAACTTTGATTAATGACAATTTCAATAACTTTTCCTAGCAACATAACATCAATTCTTTCTTATAAAACTTCTCATGTTAAAGTAGCAACCGATTCACATGTTAAGGTTCAAACAATGAATTCTCTTAAAACTCAACAACCTGTGTTCTCATTCACCAAGCAATTGCAATTCAACTTATTCAACAGTATAAGTAAGAGCTCCACATACTCAACCATCATATAGTCTTCCATGATTGCTAACACTTATCGCATACACATGAGCAAAACGTTTCAACCGGACACATAGAAAGATAGGGGCTTATAATTTCACCTCCCAACGTATTCACCTCAAGGGTGATGTTAACAATAATAACTCATGCTACCCATATCCAATTGGATATATGGGCCTAGATCTTTCCTCACCACATGATGCTTTCCAAAAGAGAAAAATAAAAAGGAATAGAGAGAAAAACTTTGACTCTTGCATGAAAGTAAATACATAAAAGTAAAAGATAGGCCCTTTGCAGAGGGAAGCGGAGGTTTCCATGCGCTTTTTTTTGTATGCTCAACCCCTTAGTGCAAAAGAACGTGAAATTATATTGCCCCTTATGATAGCAACCTTTATTATGCAGTCTGCCGCTTTTATTCTTTGCCATCACAAGTTCGTACAACGCTCAATTTTCTCTTACACTAAATGATCTCACACTTTTAGAAGCAATTTGTATTGTCTCATTGCACTGATGACAACTTACTTGAAGGATCTTGCTCAATCCTTAGGTAGGTATGGTGGACTCTAGAAAATAAGATTTGGGTTTAAGGGTTTTTGGATGCACAAGTAGTATCTCTACTTGGTGCGGAATTTCTAGCTAGCAAAGATGGGGGACAAGCACCACATGTTGAAGGATCTATGACAATATAACTTCTATGTAAATATGAACAAACATAAACCATTACGTTGTCTTCCTTATCCAACGTCAACAATTTTGGCATATAATATTTTGTTGGGGGCTCACAATCACAAAAGATTTCCAAGATAGTGTTTTTGCATGTGAAAGTTCTCTTCCTTATACTAATTATTCATGAATTGCTTGTATGACCAATATTGTGATTGTCAAGCTTCAAAAGGTTTCACTTCCTAAACCTAATGTGAAGCTACCACTAGGCATGATATAATTTAAACTTCATGATATTCAATTCATTCAACAATTTACTCATAGGATATAAGTGAATCACAAGAGTAAATGACAAGCTACTCCAAAAAGATATAAGTGAATATCAAGCGAGTAGTTATGTAAATGGACAGCTATTTGAGGACTCTCTCTTATTTAAAAAACTTTCAGATTTAAGTATTTTATTAAAACAGCAAGCAAAACAAAATAGAATGGCATTCCAAGAATAGCACCCATCATGTGAAGAAGCAAAAACTTAGGCTCAACCGATACTAACTGATAATTGTTGATGAAGAAAGGTGGGATGCCTACCAGGGCATCCCCAAGCTTAGATGCTTGAGACTTCTTGAAATATTATCTTGGGATGCCTTGGGCATCCCCAAGCTTGAGCTTTTGTGTCTCCTTAATTCCTTTTATATCATGGTTTCCCTAAATCTTAAAAACTTCATCCACACAAAACTCAACAAGAACTCGTGAGATAAGTTAGGATAAACCAATGCAAAAACTTTATCATTCTCTACTGTAGCAAATCACTAAAATTATTATTCAACATTGAATACTAAATGCCTCTGCATATTCAATACTCCTATACTCAAATAGAATCATTAAACAAGAAAACATATGCAAACAATGCAAACATGACAGCAATCTGCCAAAACAGTACAGTCTATAAAGAATGCAAGAGTATCAATACTTATTTAACTCCCAAAATTATGAAAATTTACCACACTGTAGAAAATTTATCAGAGCTTATTTTTCAGAAAGTTTCAACATGTTATCACATTCTGACTTTTCTAGAGAATTTGTGCAACAGCGATAAACTTTCTGTTTTGAAACAACAACTCATAAACTTGCAAGATAAGCATGGTAAAGGCTATCCTTGACATTTTTATTGAAAATAAAGAAGAAAAATATTATTCTAGATAACATCAAGCAAATCCTAGCAAAATAAAAGGACGCTCCAAGAAAACACATATCATGTGACGAATGGAAATATAGCTCCAAGTGAGGTTACCAATAATGTTGGAGACGAAAGAGGGGATGCCTTCCGGGGCATCCCCAAGCTTAGTTGCTTGGATCTTTCTTGAATATTACCTTGGGGTGACTTGGGCATCCCCAAGATTAGGGTCTTGTCACTCCTTATTCTCCTCATATCATATCTCACCCAAAACTTGAAAACTTCAATCACACAAACTTAATGGAACTTCATGAGATAGGTTAGTATGATAAAGAGCAAACCATTTCACTTTGGTACTGTCAAAGACAAGATTCATAATTGTTCTCACACAATTCCTACTGTACCTTATCATTTACACAATTTATATTGAGCAATATAAGCCATAGAAACAAGGAAACAAGCAAACTATGCATTGAAAACAGAATCTGTCAGAATAGTCTGTAATGATCTGAACAACAACCATACTTCTGCTACGCCAAAAATCCTGAATAATTAGGAAATCCTGGGAAATTTGTATATCACTCTTGGGAAAAAAGAATCATGATTTTATCATGCTTCTGTAAAAAATGAAAATTATTTTACTAGGCACAGAAGTTTCTACTTTTCAGCAAGATCAAATCAACTATCACCATAGACCATCCCAAAGGTCTTACTTGGCACTTTATTGAAACAAAAGCTATAAAACATGATTACTATAGTAGCCTAATCATGTGAACACACAAAAATAGTAGGGCTATATGTTGGGTTGTCGCCCAACAAGCACTTTTCTTTAATGCCTTTTAAGCTAGGCATGATGATTTCAATGATGCTCGTATAAAAGATATGGATTGAAACACAAAGAGAGCATCATAAAGCACATGACTAGCATATTTAAGCCTAACCCACTTCCTATGCATAGGTATTTTGTGATCGAACAGCTTATGGGAACAAGAATCAACTAGCATAGGAAGGAAAAACAAGTGCAACTTCAAAACTTTCAACATATAGAGAGGAAACATGATATTATTGAGAATCCTACAAGCATATGTTCCTCTCTCATAATAATTTTCAGTAGCATCATGAATGAATTCAACAATATAACTATCCCATAAGGCATTCTTTTCATGATCTACAAGCATGGAAATTTTATTAGTCTCCACATATGCAAATTTATTCTCATGAATAGTAGTGGGAGCAAACTCAACAAAATAACTATCATGGGATTGAAAATTAAAATCATGATGACAAGTTTCATGGTTATCATTATTCTTTATAGCATACATGTCATCACCATAATCATCATAGATAGGAGGCATACTTTCATCATAGTAAATTTTCTCATCCAAACTTGGGGGACTAAAAATATCATCTTCATCAAATATAGCATCCCCAAGATTATGGATTTGCATATCATTAGCATCATGGATATTCAAAGAATTCATACTAACAACATTGCAATAATGCTCATCATTTATACCAAACATTCTATTGAATTATTCTTCTATCAATTGAGCACAATTTTCCATTCCATCATTTTCATGAAATATATTATAAAGATGAATAATAAGATGCAACCTCAATTCCATTTTTGTAGTTTTCTTTCATAAACCAAACTAATGATAAAACAAGAAACTAGAAAATTCAATTGCAAGATCTATAGATATACCTTCAAGCACTCACCTCCCCAGCAACGGCGCCAGAAAAGAGCTTGATGTCTACTACACAACTTATTCTTGTAGACTCATGTTGGGCCTCCAAGCGCAGAGTTTTGTAGGACAATAGCAAATTTCCCTCAAATGGATGACGTAAGGTTTATCAATCCGTGGGAGGCGTGGGATGAAGATGGTCTCTCTAAAACAACCCTGCAATCAAATACAAGAAACCTCTTGTGGCCCCAACACACCCAATACAATGGCAAATTGTATAGGTGCACTAGTTCGGCGAAGAGATGGTGATAAAAGTGTAATATGGATGGTAGAAATATATTTTTATAATCTGAATAAATAAAAACAGCAAGGTACCAAATAGAAAACGGGCACAAAAATGGTATTGCAATGCTTGAAAATGAGGCCTAGGGTCCGTACTTTCGTTAATGCAATCTCTCAACAATGCTAATATAATTGGATCATATAACCATCCATCAACGTGCAACAAAGAATCATTCCGAAGTTCCTATCTAGCGGAGAACATACGAAGAAATCGTTTGTAGGGTACGGAACCACCTCGAAGCTATTCTTTCCGACCGATCTATCCAAGAGTTCATACTAAAATAACCCCAAATAATTATAAATTCATAATACTCAATCCAAGACAAAGAACCTCAAAGAGTGCCCCAGGATTTCTACCGGGGAAGCAAAAGACGAGAACATGCACCAACCCCTATGCATAGATTACCCCAATGTCACCGCAGGAATCCGCAGGTTGAGTTCCAAAACACATATCAAGTGAATCAATATGATACCCCATTGTCACCATGAGTATTCATATGCAAGACATATATCAAGTGCTCTCAAATCCATAAAAGTATTCAATCTGATAACAACGAAATCTCAAAGGGAAAAACTCAATTCATTGTTTGGAAACGCAGTTGCCGGGGGCGATGCTGATTCCCACCAACACCTATGGGGACAAGGCCCCTTTTCGGTTCGGTGGGGGGCGGAGAGCGCACGAAGAGCAGATCGAGGCAGTGCACGCGGGGGGATTTTTAGCCAGCTTCGGGCCGCACGGATGCGTAAAACCCTACTGCTGCTTGTTTATGTATATTGGATTCTTGCTCAGGAGCGATGGACGCTGCCAGACTGAGCGTAAGAGTGTCTCTGGGGTTGAACGAGCCGAGCTAGCCGAGTCTCTGAACTCCCCCACCTGCGGCACCCTTTCTACGTTGCGCTTGGGCCTCCTTTTATACTCAAGGGGTCACCGACAGGGGGCAACGTAGACAAGAAGGGTAAAAATGGAAAAGGATGTGGTAGGTATAGCTACCGCTACTGTGGATACAGTGCACCCTACCTAACTCTGACGGCAGGGGACAAGGGCATTAAATGCCTGTCTGAGTCTCCTAAACAGTGCAAAAGGTGACCGTTAGGAGTGCCACCGTTTGCCACGATGGGCTTCTCTTCATCTCCGCTTGCCACCACGTACCCCTAGCTGCACGGCCTCCCGCCACGTGCGCTCTGGGAGAGTCCCAGAGCGACACGTTAGCAGGTGAGCTGGAGCGCGGGCACGCAGTGGGGGTTTCCCGCGGCAAGCTCCTTGCCGCGGCCGTCGTCTTGTCGCGTCCGGAAGCTTGTCGCTCGCCGGATCTTGCCGGGACGCAGGGCGCGTCGCAGCAAGCTTTCTTGGTATGTCTTGAGTGGCCTTCCCGGCAAGCTCCTCTTGCCGGGGTCTTGTCTCTTCCCGGCAAGCTCCTCTTGCCGGGGCCTTGGTTGGCCTTCCCGGCAAGCTCCTCTTGCCGGGGCCTCGGTTGTCCTTCCCGGCAAGCTCCTCTTGCCGGGGCCTCGACTTGAATACTTTGTTCTTGAATGGTCTTCAAGGGAACCACGGAGGGTCCTGGCGGTCACCCGGCAAGCCTTGCCGCGGGGCGCTGCAACTGCCCGTGCACGAGTTCGGGGTAATAGGGTACCCCTACTCTAGTACACCGACAGGAGCCCCCGGGCCTGGGCCATACACGGTGCCGAGCGCTGTTGGGCCAGGCCCAAAACAGTGCACGGGCACGCGCGGCCTAGGTCACGCCGAATCTAACTCTGCTCCCACCGCGCACGCCCAGAACGGCACGCGTCAAACGCGGCGTCGTGGGAGAGATCGTGGATGGCGTGCGTGGGGCTAAGCCCCCCGAGCATGCGTCATGCCACGATGATGGGGACGATTCACGCCCTCCTCTTTAAACGGAGGTAGGTGTGAGGGCGTGGTGCATTTACTGGACGGGGCTGGTGCGCGGTTTTCGGGACGTCCACTCCCCGCGTTCACGGGGCGGAACGATGCTGCCTCATCTGTCGCCTCAGTTCTGCATCCCCGCCACGCGGCTTCCATGCGCTTGAGGTCACGGACGGTGGATTGGGAAATTGGGCCATCGCGAGCGGGTTGGCCCCGACTCCCTGCCCTTCCTGTGCCTTGATTCGCTGAGCGGGGCGGCCGAGCCCCCACCTCGCTCCTTTATAAAGAGTGGGATGGGAGCATGGAAAACCCGCACTCTCTCATCTTCTCCTTTCTTCAGCTTCTGCTCCCCTTTCTCTCATCTGCCATGGAGAAAGGGAACCCAGGCCCTTCCTCGGTGGCGGCGAGGGTCGCCGCCAGACAGCGCCTCTCTTCCTCTTCTGCGCCCGTGGTGGCAGAGCCAGTCTTGAGGGGAAGAGGAAGGGGACGAGGTCGCGGACGAGGTCGAGGACGAGGTCGAGGCGCTCGGGGAAGAGGCGGACGGGACGGCGCGTCAGCTTCACCTCCGCCGGCGGCTCTTCCTCCCACGGCGGTCCACATAGGGGACGACCCTTGCGAGTTCTTCGTCAGGCTGCGCCGGGCGCCTCATCGTCGCCTCCGGCTTCCAGCTCCGTTTGCGCGCGTGATGGAAGTGGAGCCGCCCGAGACGCTGAGACTGCACATGAGGGGCTGTGGGATCAGCGGCACGCGAGTCCGCGTTGCATTCCCAGCCCCTAATGTGATGTATCTTGATCGAGGGTGGAAGACGTTCGCCCGCATCCACAGCTTGACGGAGGGGTTTACCCTCCATTTTAAGTTGATGGAGGGCGATCTCCTCTCCGTCAAGGCCTTCGGGTGCTTCGGCACTCGGGCGAAGTGCTGCGTGGATAGCTCCTCCGACAGCGAAGGCCCCTCCTCGAGCGAGAGCGACGAGGAGGGGAGCGACAGCGACGACGAGGGTAGCGGGCGGCGGAGTAGCGGGTCCGACTAGGCGTCGGGCGCCGCTTGCGCGGCACCGGCGACCCCATCATCCGCGTCGCCGGCTTCTTGAACTCCCCGGGGTCGTCTCCTTGGGCGGCTGGCGTAGGGAGGCTGCGGAAGGGGAAGAGGGCAGGCGACAAGGCCGTCAAGCCGGAGTACGAGGGCGTGGTGCCCTCGACAGCGTGCTGACGTCCTGTCGCCCCGTCTTCGAGCCCCGCTTCCAGCGCCACCGTCGCCGTCCAGCCTTCGGACGACCCCCGGGATGTTCCCTTGGTGTCTTCTGGCACCCGTAGCTCACCTAGGCACCCCTTTTGCCCTTTTCGCCTCCTTGACCTGCCTCCTGAAAAGAGGGACAGGAATGGGATTACGGGCATCTTATCTTTTTAATTTGTAAGCCTTCGGGCCTTAGCTGTATCTAAAATCTGTAATCCTCTCTTTCATGTTTTTCATCCTCTATGGACTGTACCTGAACGGGATGTTTTTTAATGAAAAAGGGGAATGATTGCCGGGTTATTTGTCTCGCGAGTTAAACCCACGCCAAGGAACAAATCCTTGGTATCCCTCGGACAGACATTTCATCTCCCGGCAACAGGCCCTGCCGCCTTCCCACGTCGCTCAACCTTTCTCACGCTTTTAACGGAGGAAGGAACGAGGTGGGTGCGGTCTCCTCGTTTCATCCCTTTGCTGCCGCGACTACGACCAAACTTGGCCCCGAGAACGAGCCCCATGGCCTAGAGTCGAGGGAGCACGGCAGCTTCTGGGAAGAAACGCGGTTTCGCATTCCCCAGTCCATAAGAGGACGCATGATGAGGGATGAAAGACTTATCTGATAGCGCAGCCCTCGGCAACTCTGGTTTGCCGTGGACGATTCTTGGCACTCACAGCCCCCGGCGATACTGGCTTGTCGGGAAGGCTCTTATCTTCCGCAGAGAACTTTAACGTTCTCGATGCCGGCTTCTGGCAAGTTGATTGCCAGGAAGGCTTTTGTCTTTGGCAGAGAACTTTTACGTTCTCGATGCCGGCTTCCGGCAAGCTGATTGCCAGGAAGGCTTTTGTCTTTGGCAGAGAACTTTTACGTTCTCGATGCCGGCTTCCGGCAAGCTGATTGCCAGGAAGGCTTTTGTCTTCGGCAGAGAACTTTTACGTTCTCGATGCCGGCTTCCGGCAAGCTGATTGCCAGGAAGGCTTTTGTCTTCGGCAGAGAACTTTGGCGTTCTCGATGCCGGCTTCCGGCAAGCTTGTTGCCAGGAAGGCTTTTGTCTTCGGCAGAGAACTTTGGTTCGATGCGTTCTGAAGTATTGCCAGAGGCTTTGTCTTCGCAGGAACTTAGTTCTGAGCTTCCGGCAAGCTATTGAGAGGCTTTTGTCTTCGGCAGAGAACTTTGCGTTCTCGATGCCGGCTTCCGGCAAGCTGATTGCCAGGAAGGCTTTTGTCTTCGGCAGAGAACTTTGGCGTTCTCGATGCCGGCTTCCGGCAAGCTGATTGCCAGGAAGGCTTTTGTCTTCAGCAGAGAACTTTGACGTTCTCGATGCCGGCTTCCGGCAAGCTTGTTGCCAGGAAGGCTTTTATCTTCGGCAGAGAACTTTGACATTCTCGATGCCGGCTTCCGGCAAACTTATCGCCAGGAAGGCTCATGGCGAAGAACTTCGTTGTTCTTGACACCGGCTCCCGGCAAGATTGTTGCCGGAAAGGCTTATGGCGAAGAACTTCGTCGTTCTTGACGCCGGATACCCGGCAAGATCGTTGCCGGAAAGGCTTATGGTGAAGAACTTCGTCGTTCTTGACGCCAAAAAGATTGTCCCTAAGGGCGTTGCCAGCCCCCGGGCCATAACTGCGTTCAAACATAGCAAGTGATTAGCGTCCGAAGTGCACTTAACTCGTTTGCGAATTTGACTTCTGCTACATATTCCCTATGCCTGCTGGAATGCTTTCCGGTGCGTGTGATCCAGCCAGCAGCGCTTGAGGGAACGGGCCCTTAGCGGCTATTCGGGAACATCGCCTCCCGGAAAGGTTTACCTTCTTGGTTCTAGCGCAACCGCACAAGTTGCCGAGCGGACTCGAGGCAACATGGAGCACAACTAGCCCCGAGAAGGCTCCTCGGCATACAGGTCTATGCAGAAATCTCAAATAAATAGCACATGCTATCTTCCTGTTCGACCCCTCTTTGTACGTCCACCCTACGCTTTCTAGGGAAACTTGCTGGTGCAGGCACCCTTGCCGCGAGCGCCGAGTGCGGAACTTCAGCAGCCTGCTGGCGGGGTCGCTACCGACAAGTAATCTTGTCGCAACTAGTTGCAGCTCGCTTAAGTTGTTGAGCGGACTCGAAACAAAGTAAGGGCGCTAGCAGCTCGCTTAAGTTGTTGAGCGGACTCGAAACAAAGTAAGGGTGCTAGCAGCTCACTTAAGTTGTTGAGCGGACTCGAAACAAAGTAAGGGCGCGACTAGCTACGAGTTGATTCCTCCGCGCACAGGTTTTTCGTACAAAGAACAAGATCTCCAAGGCGGATAACTTCGTATAGAAAGGAAATATCTAAAGTTTTGCGCGACTTAGCTTTTTCTGTTGCCGCACTGGCGTCGTTCTTTTGCTCGCCCGCTCCTTGGGAGCCATGACGATGAGGATTTAGCTTGCGTGCACGCCGGATCGGGTTCGCACGGTCTCGACGCGGCCCCTACCTGGCGCGCCAGAGATGCCGGGGGCGATGCTGATTCCCGCCAACACCTATGGGGACAGGGCCCCTTTTCGGTTCGGTGGGGGGCGGAGAGCGCACAAAGAGCGGATCGAGGCAGTGCACGCGGGGGGATTTTTACCCAGCTTCGGGCCGCACGGATGCGTAAAACCCTACTGCTGCTTGTTTGTGTATATTGGATTCTTGCTCAGGAGCGATGGACGCTGCCAGACTGAGCGTAAGAGTGTCTCTGGGGTTGAACGAGCCGAGCTAGCCGAGTCTCTGAACTCCCCCACCTGCGGCACCCTTTCTACGTTGCGCTTGGGCCTCCTTTTATACTCAAGGGGTCACCGACAGGGGGCAACGTAGACAAGAAGGGTAAAAATGGAAAAGGATGTGGTAGGTATAGCTACCGCTACTGTGGATACAGTGCACCCTACCTAACTCTGACGGCAGGTGACAAGGGCATTAAATGCCTGCCTGAGTCTCCTAAACAGTTCAAAAGGTGACCGTTAGGAGTGCCACCGTTTGCCACGATGGGCTTCTCTTCATCTCCGCTTGCCACCACGTACCCCTAGCTGCACGGCCTCCCGCCACGTGCGCTCTGGGAGTGTCCCAGAGCGACACGTTAGCAGGTGAGCTGGAGCGCGGGCATGCAGTGGGGGTTTCCCGCGGCAAGCTCCTTGCCGCGGCCATCGTCTTGTCGCGTCTGGAAGCTTGTCGCTCGCCGGATCTTGCCGGGACGCAGGGCGCGTCGCAGCAAGCTTTCTTGGTATGTCTTGAGTGGCCTTCCCGGCAAGCTCCTCTTGCCGGGGTCTTGTCTCTTCCTGGCAAGCTCCTCTTTCCGGGGCCTTGGTTGGCCTTCCCGGCAAGCTCCTCTTGCCGGGGCCTTGGTTGGCCTTCCCGGCAAGCTCCTCTTGCCGGGGCCTCGGTTGGCCTTCCCGGCAAGCTCCTCTTGCCGGGGCCTCGACTTGAATACTTTGTTCTTGAATGGTCTTCAAGGGAACCACGGAGGGTCCTGGCGGTCACCCGGCAAGCCTTGCCGCGAGGCGCTGCAACTGCCCGTGCACGAGTTCGGGGTAATAGGGTACCCCTACTCTAGTACACCGACAGCAGTAATTTCAAAAAAATTCTTACGCACACGCAAGATCATGGTGATGCACAGCAACGAGAGGGGAGAGTGTTGTCTACGTACCCACGCAGACCGACTGCGGAAGCGTTGACACAACATAGAGGAAGTAGTCGTACGTCTTCCTGATCCGACCGATCCAAGCACCGTTACTCCGGCACCTCCGAGTTCTTAGCACACGTACAGCTCGATGACGATCCCCGGGCAACGATCCAGCAAAGCGTCGGGGAGGAGTTCCGTCAGCACGACGGCGTGGTGACGATCTTGATGTTCTACCGTCGCAGGGCTTCGCCTAAGCACTGCTACAATATAATCGAGGTGGAATATGGTGGCAGGGGGCACCGCACACGGCTAAGGAACGATCTCAATGATCAACTTGTGTGTCTAGGGGTGTCCCCTGCCTCCGTATATAAAGGAGCCAAGGGGAGGGGGCCGGCCGGCCAAGGAGGGCGCACCAAGGGAGTCCTACTCCCTCTGGGAGTAGGATTCCTCCCCCCAATCCTAGTTGGAGTAGGATTCGCTGAGGGGGAAAGAGAGAGAGGGGGGCCGGCCACCTCTCCTTGTCCTAATAGGACTAGGGGAGGGGGGAGGCGCGCGGCCCATCTTGGGCTGCCCCTTCTCCTTTCCACTAAAGCCCATTAAGGCCCATACAGCTCCCGGGGGGTTCCGGTAACCTCCCGGTACTCCGGTAAAATACCGATTTCACCCGGAACACTTCCGATATCCAAACATAGGCTTCCAATATATCAATCTTTATGTCTCGACCATTTCGAGACTCCTCGTCATGTCCGTGATCACATCCGGGACTCCGAACTAACTTCGGTACATCAAAATGCATAAACTCATAATAACTGTCATCGTAACGTTAAGCGTGCGGACCCTACGGTTCGAGAATAATGCAGACATGACTGAGACACATCTCCGGTCAATAACCAATAGCGGGACCTGGATGCCCATATTGGCTCCTACATATTCTACGAAGATCTTTATCGGTCAGACCGCATAACAACATACGTTGTTCCCTTTGTCATCGGTATGTTACTTGCCCGAGATTCGATCGTCGGTATCCAATACCTAGTTCAATCTCGTTACCGGCAAGTCTCTTTACTCGTTCCGTAATACATCATCTCGCAACTAACTCATTGGCTGCAATGCTTGCAAGGCTTATGTGATGTGCATTACCGAGAGGGCCCAGAGATACCTCTCCGACAATCGGAGTGACAAATCCTAATCTCGAAATACGCCAACCCAACATCTACCTTTGGAGACACCTGTAGAGCTCCTTTATAATCACCCAGTTACGTTGTGACGTTTGGTAGCACACAAAGTGTTCCTCCGGTAAACGGGAGTTGCATAATCTCATAGTCATAGGAACATGTATAAGTCATGAAGAAAGCAATAGCAACATACTAAACGATCGGGTGCTAAGCTAATGAAATGGGTCATGTCAATCAGATCATTCAACTAATGATGTGACCTCGTTAATCAAATAACAACACCTTGTTCATGGTTAGGAAACATAACCATCTTTGATTAACGAGCTAGTCAAGTAGAGGCATACTAGTGACACTAAGTTTGTCTATGTATTCACACATGTATTATGTTTCCGGTTAATACAATTCTAGCATGAATAATAAACATTTATCATGATATAAGGAAATAAATAATAACTTTATTATTGCCTCTAGGGCATATTTCCTTCAGTCTCCCACTTGCACTAGAGTCAATAATCTAGATTACACAGTAATGATTCTAACACCCATGGAGCCTTGGTGCTGATCATGTTTTGCTCGTGGAAGAGGCTTAGTCAACGGGTCTGCAACATTCAGATCCGTATGTATCTTGCAAATCTCTATGTCTCCCACCTGGACTAGATCCCGGATGGAATTGAAGCGTCTCTTGATGTGCTTGGTCCTCTTGTGAAATCTGGATTCCTTTGCCAAGGCAATTGCACCAGTATTGTCACAAAAGATTTTCATTGGACCCGATGCACTAGGTATGACACCTAGATCGGATATGAACTCCTTCATCCAGACTCCTTCGTTCGCTGCTTCCGAAGCAGCTATGTACTCCGCTTCACATGTAGATCCCGCTACGACGCTTTGTTTAGAACTGCACCAACTGACAGCTCCACCGTTTAATGTAAACACGTATCCGGTTTGCGATTTAGAATCGTCCGGATCAGTGTCAAAGCTTGCATCAACGTAACCTTTTACGGTGAGCTCTTTGTCACCTCCATATACGAGAAACATATCCTTAGTCCTTTTCAGGTATTTCAGGATGTTCTTGACCGCTGTCCAGTGATCCACTCCTGGATTACTTTGGTACCTCCCTGCTAAACTTATAGCAAGGCACACATCAGGTCTGGTACACAGCATTGCATACATGATAGAGCCTATGGCTGAAGCATAGGGAACATCTTTCATTTTCTCTCTATCTTCTGCAGTGGTCGGGCATTGAGTCTGACTCAACTTCACACCTTGTAACACAGGCAAGAACCCTTTCTTTGCTTGATCCATTTTGAACTTCTTCAAAATCTTGTCAAGGTATGTGCTTTGTGAAAGTCCAATTAAGCGTCTTGATCTATCTCTATAGATCTTTATGCCTAATATGTAAGCAGCTTCACCGAGGTCTTTCATTGAAAAACTCTTATTCAAGTATCCCTTTATGCTATCCAGAAATTCTATATCATTTCCAATCAGTAATATGTCATCCACATATAATATCAGAAATGCTACAGAGCTCCCACTCACTTTCTTGTAAATACAGGCTTCTCCGAAAGTCTGTATAAAACCAAATGCTTTGATCACACTATCAAAGCGTTTATTCCAACTCCGAGAGGCTTGCACCAGTCCATAAATGGATCGCTGGAGCTTGCACACTTTGTTAGCTCCCTTTGGATCGACAAAACCTTCTGGTTGCATCATATACAACTCTTCTTCCAGAAATCCATTCAGGAATGCAGTTTTGACATCCATCTGCCAAATTTCATAATCATAAAATGCGGCAATTGCTAACATGATTCGGACAGACTTAAGCATCGCTACGGGTGAGAAGGTCTCATCGTAGTCAACCCCTTGAACTTGTCGAAAACCTTTTGCGACAAGTCGAGCTTTGTAGACAGTAACATTACCATCAGCGTCAGTCTTCTTCTTGAAGATCCATTTATTCTCAATTGCTTGCCGATCATCGGGCAAGTCAACCAAAGTCCATACTTTGTTCTCATACATGGATCCCATCTCAGATTTCATGGCTTCAAGCCACTTTGCGGAATCTGGGCTCACCATCGCTTCTTCATAGTTCGTAGGTTCATCATGATCTAGCAGCATGATTTCCAGAACAGGATTACCGTACCACTCTGGTGCGGATCTCGCTCTGGTTGATCTACGAGGTTCAGTAGTATCTTGTCCTGAAGTTTCATGATCATCATCATTAGCTTCCTCACTAATTGGTATAGGTGTCGCAGAAACAGTTTTCTGTGATGTACTACTTTCCAATAAGGGAGCAGGTACAGTTACCTCGTCAAGTTCTACTTTCCTCCCACTCACTTCTTTCGAGAGAAACTCCTTCTCTAGAAAGGATCCATTCTTAGCAACGAATGTCTTGCCTTCGGATCTGTGATAGAAGGTGTACCCAACAGTCTCCTTTGGGTATCCTATGAAGACACATTTCTCCGATTTGGGTTCGAGCTTATCAGGTTGAAGCTTTTTCACATAAGCATCGCAGCCCCAAACTTTAAGAAACGACAACTTTGGTTTCTTGCCAAACCACAGTTCATAAGGCGTCGTCTCAACGGATTTTGATGGTGCCCTATTTAACGTGAATGCGGCCGTCTCTAAAGCATAACCCCAAAACGATAGCGGTAAATCAGTAAGAGACATCATAGATCGCACCATATCTAGTAAAGTACGATTACGACGTTCGGAAACACCATTGCGCTGTGGTGTTCCGGGTGGCGTGAGTTGCGAAACTATTCCACAATTTTTCAAATGTACACCAAACTCGTAACTCAAATATTCTCCTCCACGATCAGATCGTAGAAACTTTATTTTCTTGTTACGATGATTTTCAACTTCACTCTGAAATTCTTTGAACTTTTCAAATGTTTCAGACTTATGTTTCATTAAGTAGATATACCCATATCTGCTTAAGTCATCTGTGAAGGTGAGAAAATAACGATATCCGCCACGAGCCTCAATATTCATCGGACCACATACATCTGTATGTATGATCTCCAACAAATCTGTTGCTCTCTCCATAGTACCGGAGAACGGTGTTTTAGTCATCTTGCCCATGAGGCACGGTTCGCAAGTACCAAGTGATTCATAATCAAGTGGTTCCAAAAGTCCATCAGTATGGAGTTTCTTCATGCGCTTTATACCGATATGACCTAAACGGCAGTGCCACAAATAAGTTGCACTGTCATTATCAACTCTGCATCTTTTGGCTTCAACATTATGAATATGTGTGTTACTACTATCGAGATTCATCAAAAATAGACCACTCCTCAAAGGTGCATGACCATAAAAGATATTACTCATATAAATAGAACAACCATTATTCTCTGATTTAAATGAATAACCGTCTCGCATCAAACAAGATCCAGATATAATGTTCATGCTCAACGCTGGCACCAAATAACAATTATTTAGGTCTAATATTAATCCCGAAGGTAGATGTAGAGGTAGCGTGCCGACCGCGATCACATCGACTTTGGAACCGTTTCCCACGCGCATCGTCACCTCGTCCTTCGCCAGTGTTCGCTTAATCCGTAGTCCCTGTTTCGAGTTGCAAATATTAGCAACAGAACCAGTATCAAATACCCAGGTGCTACTGCGAGCTCTAGTAAGGTACACATCAATAACATGTATATCACATATACCTTTGTTCACCTTGCCATCCTTCTTATCCGCCAAATACTTGGGGCAGTTCCGCTTCCAGTGACCAGTCTGCTTGCAGTAGAAGCACTCAGTTTCAGGCTTAGGTCCAGACTTGGGTTTCTTCTCCTGAGCAGCAACTTGCTTGCCGTTCTTCTTGAAGTTCCCCTTCTTCTTCCCTTTGCCCTTTTTCTTGAAACTAGTGGTCTTGTTAACCATCAACACTTGATGCTCCTTCTTGATTTCTACCTCCGCAGCTTTCAGCATTGCGAAGAGCTCGGGAATAGTCTTGTTCATCCCTTGCATATTATAGTTCATCACGAAGCTCTTGTAGCTTGGTGGCAGTGATTGGAGAATTCTGTCAATGACGCAATCATCTGGAAGATTAACTCCCATCTGAATCAAGTGATTATTATACCCAGACATTTTGAGTATATGCTCACTGACAGAACTGTTCTCCTCCATCTTGCAGCTATAGAACTTATTGGAGACTTCATATCTCTCAATCCGGGCATTTGCTTGAAATATTAACTTCAACTCCTGGAACATCTCATATGCTCCATGACGTTCAAAACGTCGTTGAAGTCCCGATTCTAAGCCGTAAAGCATGGCACACTGAACTATCGAGTAGTCATCAGCTTTGCTCTGCCAGACGTTCATAACATCTGGTGTTGCTCCAGCAGCAGGCCTGGCACCCAGCGGTGCTTCCAGGACGTAATTCTTCTGAGCAGCAATGAGGATAATCCTCAAGTTACGGACCCAGTCCGTGTAATTGCTACCATCATCTTTCAACTTTGCTTTCTCAAGGAACGCATTAAAATTCAACGGAACAACAGCACGAGCCATCTATCTACAATCAACATAAACAAGCAAGATACTATCAGGTACTAAGTTCATGATAAGTTTAAGTTCAATTAATCAAATTACTTAAGAACTCCCACTTAGATAGACATCCCTCTAATCCTCTAAGTGATCACGTGATCCAAATCAACTAAACCATAACCGATCATCACGTGAGATGGAGTAGTTTTCAATGGTGAACATCGTTATGTTGATCATATCTACTATATGATTCACGCTCGACCTTTCGGTCTCTGTGTTCCGAGGCCATATCTGCATATGCTAGGCTCGTCAAGTTTAACCTGAGTATTCTGCGTGTGCAAAACTGGCTTGCACCCGTTGTAGATGGACGTAGAGCTTATCACACCCGATCATCACGTGGTGTCTGGGCACGACGAACTTTGGCAACGGTGCATACTCAGGGAGAACACTTCTTGATAATTTAGTGAGAGATCATCTTATAATGCTACCGTCAATCAAAGCAAGATAAGATGCATAAAAAGATAAACATCACATGCAATCAATATAAGTGATATGATATGGCCATCATCATCTTGTGCTTGTGATCTCCATCTCCGAGCACCGTCATGATCACCATCGTCACCGGCGCGACACCTTGATCTCCATCGTAGCATCGTTGTCGTCTCGCCAATCTTATGCTTCCACGACTATCGCTACCGCTTAGTGATAAAGTAAAGCATTACATCGCGATTGCATTGCATACAATAAAGCGACAACCATATGGCTCCTGCCAGTTGCCGATAACTCGGTTACAAAACATGATCATCTCATACAATAAAATTCAGCATCATGCCTTGACCATATCACATCACAACATGCCCTGCAAAAACAAGTTAGACGTCCTCTACTTTGTTGTTGCAAGTTTTACGTGGCTGCTACGGGCTTAAGCAAGAACCAATCTCACCTACGCATCAAAACCACAACGATAGTTTGTCAAATAGACTCCGTTTTAACCTTCGCAAGGACCGGGCGTAGCCACACTCGGTTCAACTAAAGTTGGAGAGACTAGTCGCCCGCAAGCCACCTATGTGCAAAGCACGTCGGGGGAACCGGTCTCGCGTAAGCGTACGCGTAATGTTGGTCCGGGTCGTCTCGTCCAACAATACCGCCGAACCAAAGTATGACATGCTGGTAGGCAGTATGACTTATATCGCCCACAACTCACTTGTGTTCTACTCGTGCATATAACATCAAACCATAAAACCTAGGCTCGGATGCCACTGTTGGGGAACGCAGTAATTTCAAAAAATTCCTACGCACACGCAAGATCATGGTGATGCACAGCAACGAGAGGGGAGAGTGTTGTCTACGTACCCACGCAGACCGACTGCGGAAGCGTTGACACAACGTAGAGGAAGTAGTCGTACGTCTTCCCGATCCGACCGATCCAAGCACCGTTACTCCGGCACCTCCGAGTTCTTAGCACACGTACAGCTCGATGACGATCCCCGGGCTCCGATCCAGCAAAGCGTCGGGGAGGAGTTCCGTCAGCACGACGGCGTGGTGACGATCTTGATGTTCTACCGTCGCAGGGCTTCGCCTAAGCACTGCTACAATATAATCGAGGTGGAATATGGTGGCAGGGGGCACCGCACACGGCTAAGGAACGATCTCAATGATCAACTTGTGTGTCTAGGGGTGCCCCCTGCCTCCGTATATAAAGGAGCCAAGGGGAGGGGGCCGGCCGGCCAAGGAGGGCGCGCCAAGGGAGTCCTACTCCCTCTGGGAGTAGGATTCCTCCCCCCAATCCTAGTTGGAGTAGGATTCGCTGAGGGGGAAAGAGAGAGAGGGGGGCCGGCCACCTCTCCTTGTCCTAATAGGACTAGGGGAGGGGGGAGGCGCGCGGCCCATCTTGGGCTGCCCCTTCTCCTTTCCACTAAAGCCCATTAAGGCCCATACAGCTCCCGGGGGGTTCCGGTAACCTCCCGGTACTCCGGTAAAATACCGATTTCACCTGGAACACTTCCGATATCCAAACATAGGCTTCCAATATATCAATCTTTATGTCTCGACCATTTCGAGACTCCTCGTCATGTCCGTGATCACATCCGGGACTCCGAACTAACTTCGGTACATCAAAATGCATAAACTCATAATAACTGTCATCGTAACGTTAAGCGTGCGGACCCTACGGTTCGAGAATAATGCAGACATGACTGAGACACATCTCCGGTCAATAACCAATAGCGGGACCTGGATGCCCATATCGGCTCCTACATATTCTACGAAGATCTTTATCGGTCAGACCGCATAACAACATACATTGTTCCCTTTGTCATCGGTATGTTACTTGCCCGAGATTCGATCGTCGGTATCCAATACCTAGTTCAATCTCGTTACCGGCAAGTCTCTTTACTCGTTCCGTAATACATCATCTCGCAACTAACTCATTGGCTGCAATGCTTGCAAGGCTTATGTGATGTGCATTACCGAGAGGGCCCAGAGATACCTCTCCGACAATCGGAGTGACAAATCCTAATCTCGAAATACGCCAACCCAACATCTACCTTTGGAGACACCTGTAGAGCTCCTTTATAATCACCCAGTTAGGTTGTGACGTTTGGTAGCACACAAAGTGTTCCTCCGGTAAACGGGAGTTGCATAATCTCATAGTCATAGGAACATGTATAAGTCATGAAGAAAGCAATAGCAACATACTAAACGATCGGGTGCTAAGCTAATGAAATGGGTCATATCAATCAGATCATTCAACTAATGATGTGACCTCGTTAATCAAATAACAACACCTTGTTCATGGTTAGGAAACATAACCATCTTCGATTAACGAGCTAGTCAAGTAGAGGCATACTAGTGACACTAAGTTTGTCTATGTATTCACACATGTATTATGTTTCCGGTTAATACAATTCTAGCATGAATAATAAACATTTATCATGATATAAGGAAATAAATAATAACTTTATTATTGCCTCTAGGGCATATTTCCTTCATTCATCACAACAAGATAGAGAGGGGGGAAACACCATATGATCTGACTATATTAACAAAGCCCGCGATACATCAAGATCGTGACATCTCAAGAACACGAGAGATAGAGAGAGATCAAACACATAGCTACTAGTACAAACCCTCAGCCCCGAGGGTGGATGATACGTCTCCAACGTATCTATAATTTTGATTGTTCCATGCTATTATATTATCTGTTTTGGATGTTAATGGGCTTATTTATACACTTCTATATTATTTTTGGGACTAACCTACTAACCTAAGGCCCAGTGCAAATTGCTATTTTTTTGCCTATTTCAGTGTTTCGCAGAAAAGAAATATCAAACGGAATCCAAACGGAATGAAACCTTCGGGAGAGTTATTTTTGGAACAAACATGATCCAGGTGACTTGGAGTGGACGTCAAGCAACCTATGAGGAGGCCACGAGGCAGGGGCGTGCCTACCCCTCTGGGCGCGCCCTCCACCCTCGTGTGCCCCTCGTGGCTCCACCGACCTACTTCTTTCTCCTATATATATCCATATACCCCAAAAACATCCAGGAGCACCATGAAACCCTATTTCCACCGCCGCAACCTTCTGTACCCAAGAGATCCCATCTAGGGGCCTTTTCCGGAGCTCCGCCGGAGGGGGCATCGATCATGGAGGGCTTCTACATCAACACGATAGCCTCTCCGATGATGTGTGAGTAGTTTACCTCGGACCTTCGGGTCCATAGTTATTATCTAGATGGCTTCTTCTCTCTCTTTGGATCTCAATACAATGTTCTCCTCGATCTTCTTGGAGATCTATTTGATGTAATTTTTTTGCGGTGTGTTTGTCGAGACCCGATGAATTGTGGGTTTATGATCAAGTTTATCTATGAACAATATTTGATTCTTCTCTGAAATCTTTTATGTATGATTGGTTATCCTTGCAAGTATCTTCGAATTATCAGTTTGGTTTGGCCTACTAGATTGATCTTTCTTGCAATGGGATAAGTGCTTAGCTTTGGGTTCAATCTTGCGGTGTCCTTTCCTAGTGACAGCAGGGGCGGCAAGGCACGTATTGTATTGTTGCCATCGAGGATAAAAAGATGGGGTTTATATCATATTGCTTGAGTTTATCCCTCTACATCATGTCATCTTGCCTAATGCATTACTCTGTTCTTATGAACTTAATACTCTAGATGCATGCTGGATAGCGGTCGATGTGTGGAGTAATAGTAGTAGATGCAGAATCGTTTCGGTCTACTTGTCGCGGACGTGATGCCTATATACATGATCATGCCTAGATACTCTCATAATTATTCACTTTTCTATCAATTTCTCGACAGTAATTTTTTTCACCCATCGTAATACTTATGCTATCTTGAGAGAAGCCACTAGTGAAACCTATGGCCCCCGGGTCTATTCTCTATTATATTAATCTCCCGTCAACAAGTTATTTCTAGTGTTGTTTATGTTGCAGTCTTTACTTTCAATCTATATCATAAAAATACCAAAAATATTTATCTTATTATTATTATCTTTATCAGATCTCACTCTCGTAAGTGACCGTGAAGGGATTGACAACCCCTTTATCACATTGGTTGTGAGGTTCTTATTTGTTTGTGTAGGTACGAGGGACTTGCGTGTAGTCTCCTACTGGATTGATACCTTGGTTCTCAAAAACTGAGGGAAATACTTATGCTACTTTGTTGCATCACCCTTTCCTCTTCAAGGGAAAACCAACGCAATGCTCAAGAGGTAGCAAGAGGGATTTCTGGCACCGTTGCCGGGGAGATCTACCACAACTCAAGACATACCAAGCACCCATCACAAACTCTTGTCCCTCGCATGACATTATTTGCCATTTGCCTCTCGTTTTCCTCTCCCCCACTTCACCCTTGCCGTTTTATTCGCCCTCTTTTTTCCACTCCCCATCTCTTTTCTCGTTCGTCTCTTTTCGCTTGCTTCTTGTGTGCTTGTGTGTTGGATTGTTTGTCACGATGGCTTTACCAAAAGGTGTTGATCCTCACCTTAGAAGGTTGGAAGAAATTGAAAACAACGTTAGAAGTTTTATGTCCTTGCAGTTTGAGCATAATAATTTCTTCAGAAACAAGCTCAAAGAAAAAAAAGTTTTATGGGATACATGAATAAAGAGCTCGATGATATGTCTAAAGAATTTTATGGTCTGAAATCTCAGTTCGCTCATCTTGAAAATTTAATAGCCCAAATCTCAGATAAGCAGGCCACCTTAGTTAATAAGATGGCAGCCAAATCAGAAGAATTTGATGATAATAAGGATGAAGATCTAAAAGTGATTGATGTGTCCCCTATTAAATCCTTGTTTTGCAATATGAATCTTGATAATGATGGGACTGGATATGAGTCAACTTTAATTAAAAGGCGTCCCAATGATTCAGAATTTTTAGATCTTGATGCAAAAATTGGTAAAAGTGGGATTGGAGAGGTCAAAACTTTACATAGCAATGAACCCAGTATTTTGTATTTCAAGGAATTTAATTATGATAATTGTTCTTTAATAGATTGTATTTCCTTGTTGCAATCCATGCTAAATTCTCCGCATGCTTATAATCAAAATAAAGCTTTTACTAAGCATATCGTTGATGCTTTAATGCAATCTTATGAAGAAAAGCTTGAATTGGAAGTTTCTATCCCTAGAAAACTTTATGATGAGTGGGAACCCACTATTAAAATTAAAATTAAAGATCATGAATGCTATGCTTTATGTGATTTGGGTGCTAGCGTTTCCACGATTCCAAAAACTTTATGTGATGTGTTAGGTTTCCGTGAATTTGATGATTGTTCTTTAAATTCGCACCTCGCGGATTCCACTATTAAGAAACCTATGGGAAGAATTAATGGTGTTCTTATTGTTGCAAATAGGAATTATGTGCCCGTAGATTTCATTGTTCTTGATATTGATTGCAATCCTACATGTCCCATTATTCTTGGTAGACCTTTCCTTAGAACGATTGGTGCAATTATTGATATGAAAGAAGGAAATATTAGATTCCAGTTTCCGTTAAGGAAAGGCATGGAACACTTTCCTAGAAAGAAAATTAAATTACCTTATGAATCTATTATGATAACCACTTATGGATTTCATACCAAAGATGATAATACCTAGATCTATTCTTGCTTTTATGCCTAGCTAGGGGCGTTAAACGATAGCGCTTGTTGGGAGGCGGCCCAATTTTATTTTTGTTCCTTGATTTTTGGTCCTGTTTAGTAATAAATAATTCATCTAGTCTCTTCTTAGATGTGGTTTTATGTTTTTAATTAGTGTTTGTGCCAAGTAGAACCTTTGCGAAGACTTGGGGAAAGTCTTCGCGATCTTGCTGTAAAAAACAGAAACTTTGGCGCTCATGAGATTTGCTGCCATTTTTTACTGGAGAGTGGGATTATGTTGATTATTTTTTAAGATGATTAATAGATAAATTACTCATGTCAAGCAATTTATTTTAGAATTCTTTTGGTTACAGAAGTATTCGAAACCTTCAGATTACTACAGACTGTTCTGCTTTTGACAGATTCTGTTTTTTTCGTGTGTTGTTTGCTTATTTTGATGAATCTATGGCTAGTATCGGAGGTCATGAACCATAGAGAAGTTGGAATATAGTAGGTTTAACACCAAAATAAATAAATAATGAGTTCATTACAGTACCTAAAGTGGTGGTTTGTTTTCTTATACTAACGGAGCTTATGAGATTTTCTGTTTAAGTTTTGTGTTGTGAAGTTTTTAAGTTTTGGGTAAAGATTTGATGGATTATGGAATAAGGAGTGGCAAGAGCCTAAGATTGGAGATTCCCAAGGCACCCCAAGGTAAAATTCAAGGACAACCAAAAGCTTAAGCTTGGGGATGCCCCGGAAGGCATCCCCTCTTTCGTCTTCTTCTATCGGTAACTTTACTTGAGGCTATATTTTTATTCACCACATGATATGTGTTTTGCTTGGAGCGTCTTGTATGATTTGAGTCTTTGCTTTTTAGTTTACCACAATCATACTTGCTGTACACACCTTTTGGGAGAGACACGCATGAATTGGAATTTATTAGAATACTCTATGTGCTTCACTTATATATTTTGAACTAGATAATTTTGCTCTAGTGCTTCACTTATATCTTTTAGAGCACGGTGGTGGTTTTATTTTATAGAAATTATTGATCTCTCATACTTCACTTATATTATTTTGAGAGTCCTTTAGAACAGCATGGTAATTTTCTTTGGTTATGAAATTAGTCCTAATATGATAGGCATCCAAGATGGGTATAATAAAAACTATCATAGAAAGTGCGTTGAATACTATGAGAAGTTGGATACTTGATAATTGTTTTGAGATATGAGGATGGTGATATTAAAGTTGTGCTAGTTGAGTAGTTGTTAATTTGAGAAATACTTGTGTTGAAGTTTGCAAGTCCCGTAGCATGCACGTATGGTAACCGTTGTGTAACAAATTTGAAACATGAGGTGTTCTTTGATTGTATTCCTTATGAGTGGCGGTCGGGGACGAGCGATGGTCTTTTCCTAGCAATCTATCCCCCTAGGAGCATGCGCGTAGTGCTTGGTTTTTGATGACTTGTAGATTTTTGCAATAAGTATGTGAGTTCTTTATGACTAATGTTGAGTCCATGGATTATACGCACTCTCACCCTTCCATCATTGCTAGCCTCTTCAGTACCGTGCATTGCCCTTTCTCACCTTGAGAATTGGTGCAAACTTCGCCGGTGCATCCAAACCCCGTGATATGATGCGCTCTGTCACACATAAACCTCCTTATATCTTCCTCAAAATAGCCACCATACCTACCTATTATGGCATTTCCATAGCCATTCCGAGATATATTGCCATGCAACTTTCCACCGTTTCATTCATGACATGCTTCATCATTGTCATATTGCTTTGCATGATCATGTAGTGGACATCGTCTTTGTGGAAAAGCCACCATGCATAATTTATCATACATGTCACTCTTGATTCATTGCATTTCCCGGTACACCGCCGGAGGCATTCATATAGAGTCATATTTTGTTCTAGAATCGAGTTGTAATCATTGAGTTGTAAATAAATAGAAGTGTGATGATCATCTTTAATAGAGCATTGTCCCAAATAAAAAAGAAAGAAGAAATGCCAAATAAAAAAAGAGGAAGGCCCAAAAAATAAAAAAAAAGAAAAAAAGAAAAGAAATAAAAAGGGGCAATGCTACTATCCTTTTTTCACACTTGTGCTTCAAAGTAGCACCATGATCTTTATGATAGAGAGTCTCTTGTTTTGTCACTTTCATATACTAGTGGGAATTTTTCATTATAGAACTTGGCTTGTATATTCCAACAGTGGGCTTCCTCAAATGCCCTATGTCTTTGTGAGCAAGCAAGTTGGATGCACACCCACTTAGTTTCTTTTGTTGAGCTTTCATACATTTATAGCTCTAGTGCATCCGTTGCATGCAATCCCTACTCCTTACATTGACATCAATTGATGGGCATCTCCCTTGCCCGTTGATTAGCCTCGTCGATGTGAGACTTTCTCCTTTTTTGTCTTCTCCACATAACCTCCATCATCATATTCTATTCCACCCATAGTGCTATATCCATGGCTCACGCTCATGTATTGCGTGAAAGTTGAAAAAAGTTTGAGATTACTAAAGTATGAAACAATTGCTTGGCTAGTCATCGGGGTTGTGCAAGATGAGAGCATTCTTGTGTGACGAAAATGAAGCATGACCAAACTATATGATTTTGTAGGGATGAACTTTCTTTTGCCATGTTATTTTGAGAAGACATGATTGCTTAGTTAGTATGCTTGAAGTATTATTGTCTTTATGTCAACATTAAAATTTTGTCTTGAATCTTTCGGATCTGAATATTCATGCCACAATAAAGAAGAATACATTGAGAATTATGCTAGGTAGCATTCCACATCAAAAAATTCTATTTTTATCATTTAGCTACTCGAGGACGAGCATGAATTAAGCTTGGGGACGCTTGATACGTCTCCAACGTACGTATCTATAATTTTTGATTGTTCCATGCTATTATATTATCTGTTTTGGATGTTAATGGGCTTATTTATACACTTTTATATTATTTTTGGGACTAACCTACTAACCCAAGGCCCAGTGCAAATTGTCGTTTTTTGCCTATTTCAGTGTTTCGCAGAAAAGGAATATCAAACGGAATCCAAACGGAATGAAACCTTCGGGAGAGTTATTTTTGGAACAAATGTGATCCAGGGAACTTGGAGTGGATGTCAAGCAACTTACAAGGAGGCCATGAGGCAGTGTGTGCGCCTACCCCCTTGGGCGCGCCCTCTACCCTCGTGGGCCCCTCATGGCTCCACCGACATACTTCTTCCTCCTATATATATCCATATACCCCGAAAACATCCAGGAGCACCATGAAACCCTATTTCCACCGCTGCAACCTTTTGTACCCAAGAGATCCCATCTAGGGGCCTATTCCGGAGGTCACCGGAGGGGGCATCGATCACGGAGGGCTTCTACATCAACACCATAGCCTCCCCGATGATGTGTGAGTAGTTTACCTCAGACCTTTGGGTCCATAGTTATTAGCTACATGGCTTCTTATCTCTCTTTGGATCTCAATACAATGTTCCCCTCGATCTTCTTGGAGATCTTTTTGATGCAACTCTTTTTGCGGTGTGTTTGTCGAGATCCGATGAATTGTGGGTTTATGATCAAGTTTATGTATGAACAATATTTGATTCTTCTCTGAAATTTTTTATGTATGATTGGTTATATTTCCAAGTCTCTTTGAATTATCAGTTTGGTTTGGCCTACTAGATTGATCTTTATTGCAATGGGAGAAGTGCTTAGCTTTGGGTTCAATCTTGCGGTGTCCTTTCCCAGTGACAGCAGGTGCAACAAGGCACATATTGTATTGTTGCCATCGAGGATAAAAATATGGGGTTTATATCATATTGATTGAGTTTATCCCTCTACATCATGTCATCTTGCCTAATGTATTACTCTGTTCTTATGAACTTAATACTCTAGATGCATGCTGGATAGCGGTTGATGTGTGGAGTAATAGTAGTAGATGCAGAATCATTTTGGTCTACTTGTCGCAGACGTGATGCCTAGATACATGATCATGCCTAGATATTCTCATAATTATTCACTTTTCTATCAATTGCTCGATAGTAATTTGTTCACCCACCATAATACTTATGATATCTTGAGAGAAGCCACTAGTGAAACCTATGGCCCCTCGGTCTATTCTCTATTATATTAATCTCCCGTGAACAAGTTATTTCTAGCGCCGTGTATGTTGCAATCTTTACTTTCAATCTATATCATAAAAATACCAAAAATATTTATCTTATTATTATTATCTCTATCAGATCTCACTCTCGTAAGTGACCATGAAGGGATTGACAACCCCTTTATCGCGTTGGTTGCAAGGTTCTTATTTGTTTGTGTAGGTATGAGGGACTTGTGTGTAGTCTCCTACTGGATTGATACCTTGGTTCTCAAAAACTGAGGTAAATACTTACGCTACTTTGCCGCATCACCCTTTCCTCTTCAAGGGAAAACCAACGCAGTGCTCAAGAGGTAGCAGTGTACTACTCCCTCCTCATCGTGGTGGCCGCTGGGCTTATGAAGATGGCCACCAGTGATGATCCCCCCCCCCCTCCGGCAGGGTGCCAGAATGGGGCCTGGATTGGTTTTTCATGGCTACAGAGGCTTGCGGTGGCATAACTTCTGATCTAGGGTTACCCCGAGGGTTTTTGGAATATTTGGTGATTTATAGGGTAAAGAGGGGGTGCAGGAGGCCACCGAGGTGGGCACAACCCACCTGGGTGCGCCTAGGATCCCAGGCGCGCCCTGGTGGATTGTGCCCCCCTCGGGGCACCCCCCCCAGGTGCTGCTCTGGCCCACTAGATGTCTTATGGTCCATAAAAAATCCACAAAAATTTTCGTCGTGTTTGGACTCCGTTTGATATTGATTTTCCACGATGTAAAAAACAATCAAAAAACAGCAACTGGCACTGGGCACTGGGTCAATAGGTTAGTCCCAAAAAATGATATAAAGTTGCGATAAAGTGATTGTAAAACATCCAAGAATGATAATAAAACAACATGAATACTTCATAAATTATAGATACGTTGGAGACGTATCAGGGTGTCGACAGACCACTCTAAAATTGATGCAGTGGTTGACTTGCCATCCTACTACTCCCACTCAACTTAGAGGATTTTTGGGATTGTGTGGTTACTACATAAGATTTGTTCACAACTTTGGTGCTATTGCTAGGCCCCTGCATGATGTGGTGAAGAAGGATAGTTTCAGTTGGACAACTACTCAAAGAGAAGCTTTCCAAGCACTTAAACCAGCCTTGATATCTGCTCTTGTACTAGCCCTTCCAGATTTTGCTTCTCCTTTTATTTTGGAAATAGATGCCTCTGGTACTGGGTTAGGTGTAGTGATGATGCAACATGGGATACCCATATCTTACTACATCTCTACTCTCTGCCCTAGGAATGTTGCTCTTTCTACATGTGAAAAAGAAGCATTAGTAATTATAGAAGCAATTAAGAGTTGGAGACATTACTTTCTGGGCAATGATCTAATTATGAAAGCAGGCCACTAGAGTCTATAGTTCATGACAGATTAGAGAGTTGCAACTAGCATTCAGCACAAATTGATGCTAAAACTTCTGGAATTTCACTTTGTCTTGGAATATAAAAAAGGCAAAGAGAACATTGTTGTCGATGCTTTATCCATGAAGCATACATGTATGGATATCTCTATGGAAACTCCGAACTGGATATTTGAAGTGGAAAAATTCATACAGTGCAGATCCTCATTGCGAGAAACTCTTAGAACACCTGCTATTGTCCCCTACTCACACTGTCCACCAAAACAACTGCATGATGGTATCATTAGACACAAGGGCAAGATTTATGTAGGGAAGTGCTACTTGTGAGTTGTGTTGGGATTTTTTCCCCAAAGAGGAGAGGAGATGCAGCACGATAGAGATAAGTATTTCCCTCATTGAGAACCAAGGTATCAATCCAGTAGGAGAATCACACAAAGTCTCGTCAACGACACCTACACACACAAAAGTAAATATTTGCAACCAATGCAAACAAGAAGGTTGCCAATCCCCTTGGCCGTTACTTGCAAGGATTAAATCTTATAGTGGCAGATAGTAAAGTAAATTACAAAACAAAATAAAGGAAACAAAATTGCAACAAGGTATTTTTGGATTTTATATATGATTAAAGTAGACCCGGGGGCCATAGTTTTCACTAGAGGATTCTCTCTCAAACACATAACATATGGTGGATGAACAAATTACTGTTGGGCAATTAATAGAAAAGCGGATAGTTATGATGATATTCAAGACAATGATCATGTATATAGGCATCACGCCTAAGACAAGTAGACCGACTCCTGCCTGCATCTACTACTATTACTCCATCCATTGACCGCTATCCAGCATGCATCTAAGGTATTAAGTTAATAAAAACAGAGTAACGCCTTAAGCAAGAAATTTGACGGGCCAAAATTGCCTCAGCAAGGTCAAATGTTCTCTCCTCAACCTCCAATGTAGCTTGAAGTCAGCTTGCGCGTGCAACAACTTCTTCTGTAACATATTGCCAAGGTTAGGCAAGATAAAGAACATATGGCCTCCAAACTTAATGATATTCACAATCGACAAGGCTGATGCATCTTATAGTTGATGAGAACAAGAAAAGGCTCTGGAAATTGCTTCAGAAGTTTTTCACTGAGAAACAACTCTTGAATGTGAACCTCAAAGAGCTATATGATTACATTGACAAGGGCTTTGATATTGAAGATTTTAAAGAGCGCGGTACTCCACTCTGCCTGCTCACCCACCTACCACTGATCTACTTCATCTCAAGCTCCGGAATATGCTCGATGAGTCTAAAGCCATCTCACCGATCGTAAAACCATTCGAAGGCAGTGTATTGACTCGCGTTCCTCCTAGGATGATCCCAACATGCATGCATCGTCTTCTCAGCTCCGCGCAATTTCACCTGGAGGAAAAGCTGCTGCTTCTTATGACGAAGAAAATCTTGTACCTCCATTCACATCAAAAGACAAAGAAGAATCTTCCAATAGCTCATTTGGAGATGCCTCGGAGTGATCCAAGTCTCGAGCTTCAAGCCTCATGTTATTCATCACTTTTTTGCCATTTGTTGACAAAAGGGGAGAATTACTTTGAGTTTTGATAGATTTTCCTTGTGGTGTTTATTTGGTTGTGTTTCCTCTCGAATTTGCAACTTCTACCTTTTTGTGTTTGACTTTGCTAAGTTCTAAAACTCGCGTTAAACTTTTGTGTTGTAATGTTAATAACCCCTCCTACTGCACCATATCTCTCAAAGTATCTATTTTCCAGGTGGATTTTTTATCAGAAGTTACGCATGATTGCACTATGCTATCTCTGGATATTATTCATCAGTGTGAATCAATTCTTCCCGTAAGATTGAAACTTCCTCCATATACTTTGACACTTGCAGGAAATTGCATCTCAAAAACTATATCCCTGCATACATTTAGGGGGATTCCATTTCATCTTCGAGTAGAGTGATACTTCTTCACTCTCAATCGATTTACTTTTCTATTATCTATCCTTACTTCAGTGATTATCTATTTTTTTCACATTCGTCCAAAAAGGGGGAGATTTTTGGTGCAATAATTTGCCTCCTTATGTTTTGGAGATTGTTGTCAAAAACAATGAGGGACTGATGTGTTTTCTAGTGCACATAGAGTAACAGGTCCCTAAAGTTGAGTTTGGTACAAACTCCAAAGATAATCTCCTATGTGGCAGCGAGGATTATCACTAAAGATTATGCTGTCAAGAGTCACCCCCAAAAATTGTTGACTGATATGTCTCCAACGTATCTATAATTTTTGATTTTTCCATGTTGTTACATTATCATTCTTGGATGTTTTACATTCATTTTATAGCAACTTTATATCATTTTTGGTACTAACCTATTGACATAGTGCCCAGTGCCAGTTGCCATTTTTTGCTTGTTTTTTACCCTGTAGAATATCCATATCAAACGGAGTCCAAATATAGCGAAACTTTTTGGAGAATTTTTTTTAGCCCAGAAGACAACTTCGGAGCCAAGGAAGTGCATGTGGGAAGGCACGCGGGGCCCACTACCCACCTGGGGGCGCCAGAGGCCCTGGCACTCCCTGATTGGTAGTGGGGCCCACAAAGGTTCTTTCCACCGCCTCTCAGCTCTATAAATACCCAAATATTCCAGAAACCCTAGGGGAGTCGACGAAAAACAATTCCAACCTTCGCAAGTTCCAGAACCACGAGATCCAATCTAGAGCCCTATTCTGGCACCTTTCCAGAAGGGAACATGATCATGGAGGGGTTCATCATCCTCATCGGTGCTCCTCCGATGATACGTGAGTAGTTTACCACAGACCTACGGGTCCGTAGGCAGTAGCTACATGGATTCTTCTCTCTTTTTGATTCTCGATACAATGTTCTCCTCGATGTTCCTGGAGATCTATTTGATGTAATGACTTTCTACGGTGGGTTTGTTGGGATCCGATGGATTGTGAGTTTATGATCAGTTCTATCTACGAATATTATTTGAGTCTTCTTTGATCTTTTATATGCATGATTATTATAGCCTTGTATTTCTTCTCCGAAACTTTGGTTTGGTTTGGCCAACTAGATTGATTGTTCTTGCAATGCGAAGAGGTGCTTTGTGAAGGGTTCGATCTTGCGGTGTTCTCACCCAGTGAGAGAAGAGGTAGCGAGGCACGCATATCGTTGTTGTTAAGGATAAAAATATGGGGTCTAATTCCTACATGAATAGATCTTGTCTACATCATTTCATCATTCTTATTGCATTACTCCATTTCTCCATGAACTTAATACACTAGATGCATGTTGGATAGCGATCAATGTGTGGAGTAATAGAATTGTTTCGGTCTACTAATCTTGGACGCGATGCCTATATACTTGATCATTGCCTTGGATATCGTAATAATTGTTTGCTCTTCTATCAATTCCCCAATAGTAATTTGTTTACCCACTGTATGCTATTTTCTCGAGAGAAGCCACTAGTGAAATCTACGGCCCCCGGGTCTATTTTCTATCATATTGTTTTCAGATCTATTATTCCAAAACCCCCAAAAATACCTTGCTGCACTTTTTGTGTGTGTTTTCACTAGATCTATTTATCCAATCTCATACAATTTAATCTTCTCAATACTGAGGAGGGATTGACAACCCCTCTTACGCGTTGGGTTGCAAATATTTGTTATTTGTGTGCTGGTACAGTTTACATAGTGTTGCTTGGTTCTCCTATTGGATAGATAACCTTGGTTTCATAACTAAGGCAAATACTTACCCTTGCTATGCTGCATCATCCTCTCCTCTTCGGCAAAATACCAACGCAGATACAAGCAATCAGGAAGAATTTATGTTGCCATTGTCAGGTAGACATCATCAACATCTATTAGGTACCCAATCACAAATCTCATCTGCTTGTAGTTCACATTTTTTGCCATTTGCCTCTCATTTTCATCTCCCCCACTTATAAAATGTTTTTGTGAAAAGCACAAAAATATGTGCCTTCTTTTGTTTGCCTTTTTCTCATTCGATCTTTTGTTTGCTCGAACCTATCATCATGAGTGACTTTGGTATTGCAAAAATAGATGATGGGAGAACTCCTAAAATTGGACGTTCTGGCAATCTGGATGCTAAAACTTTTTTGGTACAAGGTAACATTATAGGAAAAGAAGCCATCGAATAATTCTTTAATTGTATTGGAACTTTGACTTGTGATGATGCTCCTATACATAAAAGAACTAAAACTTATGTGGAAGCTATTTCAGCACTAGTACTGAAACGTAAAAATAGATTTATTCATACTCACCCTACCTTGCACAGATCATTTTATGAATTACCTATTATAAAAGTTCCTAGAGCGAAGAAGATAGCAACCCTTGTTCTTATGAATGAATTTGATCATATAGTGCGGGAGGCTAGAGAGATCTTTGATTTTTATGGTATGAACCATGAAAAACCGGTGATAGATGAGATTCTTTACAATAGTGATTATGTATTAAGACATTTTCTTGGTAATAATCAAATTTTTTATGAGAACCTTAAAAAGGATATTCCCATTTTGGATGTGATCCAACAAGTTTTCAATGATGTTAATCAACAATATTATTGGATTGTAGCCGGGAATCAAAGGGGATACAAAGATTGACAACTTGATAATGCTAAAATTTCTATGGACAATGTGTTTCAAGTTATATTTGAGAAACCTCCTGACAAAAACACACCTATAGGAAATAAGAAGAAAGATGACAATACTTGAATCTATACATAATGCCTAGCTATGGGCATAAAACGATAGCGCTTGTTGGTAAGCAACTCAATGAATAAATGTTTTCTCTTTTTCTTTCTGTTTTTGTGTCTTCACACAATTATGCTACTGTTATGATTGTGTTTTTATGTTTTAATTAGTGTTTGTGCCAAGTAAAGCCTTTAGGATCATGTTGGGTGAAAGTTGATTTCATCTTGTTTGAAAACAGAAACTTTTGCACCCAGTAGTAGAGTTGTTAAAAATCACAGAAGCGTGATAAAATTCTGAACATTTTACACAAGATTGATATAAAAATTGCCTACTTTGTCCTAATGGTGTCTAC
Source organism: Triticum aestivum (assembly GCF_018294505.1). Classification (NCBI taxonomy): domain Eukaryota; kingdom Viridiplantae; phylum Streptophyta; class Magnoliopsida; order Poales; family Poaceae; genus Triticum; species Triticum aestivum. Next base: position 392,514,646 of record NC_057794.1, on the reverse strand, counting down.
TACACAACCCTCTTCTTGTAGACGTTGTTGGGCCTCCAAGTGCAGAGGTTTGTAGGACAGTAGCAAATTTCCCTTAAGTGGATGACCTAAGGTTTATCAATCCGTGGGAGGCGTAGGATGAAGATGGTCTCTCTCAAACAACCCTGCAACCAAATAGAAAAGAGACTCTTGTGTTCCCAACACACCCAATACAATGGTAAATTGTACAGGTGCACTAGTTTGGTGAAGAGATGGTGATACAAGTGCAATATGGATGGTAGATAAAGGTTTGTAATCTGAAAATATAAAAACAGCAAGGTAACTAATGATAAAAGTGAGCATAAACGGTATTGCAATGCGTTGAAACAAGGCCTAGGGTTCATACTTTCACTAGTGCAAGTTCTCTCAACAATAATAACATGATTGGATCATATAACTATCCCTCAACATGCAACAAAGAGTCACTCCAAAGTCACTAATAGTGGAGAACAAACGAAGAGATTATTGTAGGGTACGAAACCACCTCAAAGTTATTCTTTCTGATCGATCTATTCAAGAGTCCATAGTAAAATAACACGAAGCTATTCTTTCCATTTGATCTATCCTAGAGTTTGTACTAGATTAACACCTTAAGACACAAATCAACCAAAACCCTAATGTCACCTAGATACTCCAATGTCACCTCAAGTATCCATGTGTATGATTCTACGATATGCATCACACAATCTCAGATTCATCTATTCAACCAACACGAAGAACTTCAAAGAGTGCCCCAAAGTTTCTACCGAAGAGTCAAGACGAAAATGTGTGCCAACCCCTATGCATAAGTTCACAAGGTCACGGAACTCGCAAGTTGATAACCAAAACATACATCAAGTGGATCACGTGAATATCCCATTGTCACCACAGATAAGCACATGCAAGACATACATCAAGTGTTCTCAAATCCTTAAAGACTCAATTCAATAAGATAACTTCAAAGGGAAAACTCAATCCATTACAAGAGAGTAGAGGGGGGGGGGACATCATAAGATCCAACTATAATAGCAAAGCTCGCGATACATCAAGATCGTGCCGAATCAAGAACACAATAGAGAGAGAGAGATCAAACACATAGCTACTGGTACATACCCTCCACCCCGAGGGTGAACTACTCCCTCCTCGTCACGGAGAGCGCTGGGATGATGAAGATGGCCGCCGGAGAGGGATTCCCCCCTCCGGCAGGGTGCCGGAACGGGTCTAGATTGGTTTTCGGTGGGTACAGAGGCTTGCGGCGGTGGAACTCCTGATCTAGGTTTATTTTCGGGGGGTTTCTATATTTATAGGAATTTTTGGCGTCGGTCTCATGTCAAGGGGTCTCTGAGTCATCCACGAGATAGGGGGCGAGCCCAGGGGGTAGGGAGCGCCCTCCACCCTCGTGGATGGCTTGGGACTCTTCTGGCCCAACTCTTTTACTTCGGGGGCTTCTTTTGGTCCATAAAAAATCATCAGAAATTAGCACGTCAAATGGACCCCGTTTGGTATTCCTTTTCTGTAAAACTCAAAAAAAGGAAAAACAGAAACTGGCACTGGGCTCTAGGTTAATAGGTTAGTCCCAAAAACCATATAAAATAGCATATAAATGCATATAAAACATCCAAGATGGATAATATAATAGCATGTAATAATTAAAAATTATAGATATGTTGGAGACGTATCAAGCATCCCGAAGCTTAATTCCTGCTCGTCCTCGAGTAGGTAAATGATAAAAACAGAATTTTCGATGTGGAATGCTACCTAACATATTTATCACTGTAATCTTCTCTATTGTGGCAAGAATATTCATATCCACAAAATTCAAAACAAAAGTTTAATATTTACATAAAAACGGTAATACTTCAAGCATACGAACAAAGCAATCATGTCTTCTCAAAATAACATGGCCAAAGAAAGCTTATCCCTACAAAATCATATAGTCTGGCTATGCTCCATCTTCATCACACAAAATACTCAAATCATGCACAACCCCGATCACAAGCCAAGCAATTGTTTCATACTTTTATGTTCTCAAACCTTTTCAACTTTCACGCAATACATGAGCGAGAGCCCTGGACATAGCACTATAGGTGGAATAGAAGGTGGTTGTGGAGAAGACAAAAAGGAGATACTCACATCAACTAGGCGTATCAATGGGCTATGGAGATTCCCATCAATAGATATCAATGTGAGTGAGTAGGGATTGCCAAGCAACGGATGCACTAGAGCTATGAGTTTATGAAGCTCAAAAAGAAACTAAGTGGGTGTGCATCCAACTTGCTTGCTCATGAATACCTAGGGCAATTTGAGGAAGCCCATCCTTGGAATATACAAGCCAAGTTCTATAATGAAAAATTCCCACTAGTATATGAAAGTGACGACATAGGAGACTCTCTATCATGAAGATCATGGTGCTACTTTGAAGCGCAAGTGTGGTAAAAGGATAGTAGCATTGCCCCTTCCCTCTTTTTCTCTCATTTTTTGGGCCTTCTCTTTTTTTCTCCTTTTTTATTTGGCCTTCTTTTTTTCTCACATGGGACAATGCTCTAATAATGATGATCATCACATTTTATTTACTTACAACTCAAGAATTACCACTTCATACTTAGAACAAAATATGACTCTATATGAATGCCTCCGGCGGTGTACCAGGATGTGCAATGAATCAAGAGTGACATGTATGAAAGAATTATGAATGGTGGCTTTGCCACAAATACGATGTCAACTACATCATCATGCAAAGCAATATGACAATGATGAAGCGTGTCATAATAAACGAAACGGTGGAAAGTTTCATGGAAATATATCTTGGAATGGCTATGGAAATGCCATAATAGGTAGGTATGGTGGCTGTTTTGAGGAAGGTATATGGTGGGTTTATGGTACCGGTGAAAGTTGCGCGGTACTAAAGAGGCTAGCAATGGTGGAAGTATGAGAGTGCGTATAATCCATGGACTCAACATTAGTCATAAGAACTCACATACCTATTGCAAAAGTCTATTAGCTATTGAAACAAAGTACTAGGTGCATGCTCCTAGGGGGATAGATTGGTAGGAAAAGACCATCGCTCGTCCCCAACCGCCACTCATAAGGAAGCCAATCAAAAAATATCTCATGCTCCAACTTCGTTACATAACGGTTCACCATATGTGCATGCTACGGGACTCACAAACCTTAACACAAGTATTTCTCAAATTCGCAACTACTCACTAGCATGACTCTAATATCACCATCTTCATATCTCAAAACAATCATAAGGAATCAGACTTCTCATAGTATTCAATGCACTTTATATGAAAGTTTTTATTATATCCCTCTTGGATGCCCATCATATTAGGACTAAATTCATAACCAAAGCAAACTACCATGCTGTTTAGAGACTCTCAAAATGATATAAGTGAAGCATGAGAGTTCAACAATTTCTTCAAAATAAAACTACCGCCATGCTCTAAAAAGATATAAGTGAAGCACTAGAGCAAACAATAAACTACTCCAAAAGATATAAGCGAAGCACAATGAGTAGTTGAATAATTATGTAACTATGTGAAGACTCCTTCTCATAAATAAATTTTCCGATCTTAAGTACTTTATTCGAACAACAAGAAAAACAAAATAAAATGACATTGCAACTATAGCACATATCATGTGAAGAAGCAAAAACTTAGGCTCAACCAAAACTGACGGATAGTTGTTGAAGAAGAAAGGTGGGATGCCAACCGGGGCATCCCCAAGCTTAGATGCTTGAGACATCTTGAAATATTGACTAGGGATGCCTTGGGCATCCCCAAGCTTGAGCTTTTGTGTCTTCTTAATTCCATTCATATCGCGGTTTCCCTAAATCTTAAAAACTTCATCCACACCAAACTCAACAAAAACTCATGAGATAAGTTAGTATAAATCCATGCTAAACCTTATCATTCTCTACTGTAGAAAACCACTAAAATTATAATTTGACATTGCATACTAAATGCCTCTGCATATTTAACACTCCTATTGTCGGTGTCAAAACCGGCGGATCTCGGGTAGGGGGTCCCGAACTGTGCGTCTAAGGTCGATGGTAACAGGAGACAGGGGACATGATGTTTTACCCAGGTTCGGGCCCTCTTGATGGAGGTAATACCCTACGTCCTGCTTGATTGATCTTGATGAGTATGAGGATTACAAGAGTTGATCTACCACGAGATCGTTGTGGCTAAATCCTAGAAGTCTAGGTTGTATGATTGTGATTGTTCCTGTCTCTATGGACTAAACCCTCCAGTTTACATAGACACCGGAAGGGCCTAGGGTTATACAAAGTCGGTTACAGAGAAAGGAAATAATACATCCGGACACCTAGCTTGCCTTGCACACAAAGGAGAGTCACATCCGGACACGGGAGGAAGTCTTCTATCTTGTATCTTCATGGCCCAACAGTCCGGCCCATGTCACACAGGCTGGATGCCCGAGGACCCCTTAATCCAGGACTCCCTCACCTATCCTCAAATAGGATCATTAAACAAGCAACCATATGCAAACAATGCAAACATAACAGCAATTTGTCTAAACAGAACAGTCTGTAAAGAATGCAAGAGGAATCATACTTCCCTAACTCCAAAAATTCAGAAAAATTACCACATTGTAGATAATTTGTTGTTACTGACGGTGTAAAAATTTCAAGGTTTTATCATGTTCTGACTATCCACCAATATTCAAAACATAATAGCAACATATAGACTTGAAAAATAAGCATGGTAAAGGCTACACTTGACATTTTTATTGAACTAAAAGATGAAAAACATTACTCTAAATAACAGCAAGCAAATCCTAATAAAACAAAATGACTCTCCAAGCAAAGCTCATATCATGTGGTGAATAAAAATATAGCCTCAAGTAAAGTTACCGATGAACGAAGACGAAAGAGGGGATGCCATCCGGGGCATCCCCAAGCTTAGGCTCTTGGTTGTCCTTGAATATTACCTTGGGATGCCATGGGAATCCCCAAGCTTAGGCTCTTTCCACTCCTTATTCAGTAGTCCATCGAATCTTTACCAAAAACTTGAAAACTTCACAACACAAAACTTACCAAAAAACTCGTAAGCTCCGTTAGTATAAGAAAGCAAATCACCACTTAGGTACTGTCAAGAAAAGATTCATAATTTTCCTCACATGATGCCTACTGTACCATATCATTTCTACAATTTATATTAAGCAATATAAGACATAGAAACTAGAAAACAAGCAAACTATGCATTGAAAACAGAATATGTCAAAAACAGAACAGTCTGTAGTAATCTGTAACTCTCAAATACTTCTGCAACTCCAAAAATCCTGAGAAATTAGGAAGTCCTAGGAAATTTGTTTATAAATCCTATGCACAAAGAATCAGTATTTTATCGTGCATCTGTTAAAAATTAAAACTAATCTTCTGGGCACAAACGTTTCTGTTTTTCAGCAAGATCAAATCAACTATCACCGTAAGCCATCCCAAAGGTCTTACTTGGCACTTTATTGAAACAAAAGCTATAAAACATGATTACTACAGTAGCATAATCATGCAAACACACAAAACCAGTAGGTATAAATGTTGGGTTGTCTCCCAACAAGCGCTTTTCTTTAATGCCTTTCTAGCTAGGCATGATGATTTCAATGATGCTCATATAAAAGATAGGAATTGAAACATAATGGGAGCATCATGAAGAATATGACTAGCACATTTAAGTCTAACCCACTTTCTATGCATAGGGATTTTGTGAGCAAACAAATTACGGGAACAAGAATCAACTAGCATAGGAAGGCAAAACAAGCATAACTTCAAGATTTTCAACACATAGAGAGGAAACTTGATATTATTGCAAATCCTACAAGCATATATTCCTCCCTCATAATAATTTTCAGTAACATCATGAATGAATTCAACAATATAACCATCACATAAAGCATTCTTTTCATGATACGTAAGCATAGAAATTTTACTACTCTCCACATAAGCAAATTTCTTCTCATTCGGAATAGTGGGAGCAAAGTCAACAAAATAACTATCATGTGAGGCATAATCCAATTGAAATTAAAATCATGATGACAAGTTTCATGGTTATCATTATTCTTTATAGCATACATGTCATCACAATAATCATCATAGATAGCAACTTTGTTCTCATAATCAATTGGAACCTCTTCCGAAATAGTGGATTCATCACTAAATAAAGTCATGACCTCCCCGAAACCACTTTCACCAACATAATCATCATAAAAAGGAGGCATGATATCATCATAATAAATTTTCTCATCAAAACTTGGGGACTAAAAATATCATCTTCATCAAACATAGCATCCCCAAGCTTGTGGCTTTGCATATCATTAGCATCATGGATATTCAAAGAATTCATACTAAAAACATTGCAATCATGCTCATCATCCAAAGATTTAGTGCCAAACATTTTAATACATTCTTCTTCTAACACTTTGGCACGATTATCGGAATCCTTATTTTCATGAAAGATATTAAAAAGATGAAGCATATGAGGCAACCTCAATTCCATTTTTTATAGTTTTCTTTTATAGACTAAACTAGTGATAAAACAAGAAACAAAAAGATTCGATTGCAAGATCTAAAGATATACCTTCAAGCACTCGCCTCCCCGGCAACGGCGCCAGAAAAGAGCTTGATGTCTACTACACAACCTTCTTCTTGTAGATGTTGTTGGGCCCCCAAGTGCAGAGGTTTGTAGGACAGTAGCAAATTTCCCTCAAGTGGATGACCTAAGGTTTATCAATCCGTGGGAGGCGTAGGATGAAGATGGTCTCTCTCAAACAACCCTGCAACCAAATAGCAAAAAGCCGCTTGTGTCCTCAACACACCCAATACAATGGTAAATTGTATAGATGCACTAGTTCGGCGAAGAGATGGTGATACAAGTGCAATATGGATGGTAGATAAAGGTTTTTGTAATCTAAAAATATAAAAATAGCAAGGTAACTAATGATAAAAGTGAGCATAAACAGTATTGCAATGCTTTGAAGCAAGGCCTAGGGTTCATACTTTCACTAGTGCAAGTTCTCTCAACAATAATAACATAATTGAATCATATAACTATCCCTCAACATGCAACAAAGAGTCACTCCAAAGTTACTAATAGTGGAGAACAAACGAAGAGATTATTGTAGGGTACAAAACCACCTCAAAGTTATTCTTTCTGATCGATCTATTCAAGAGTCCGTAGTAAAATAACACGAAGCTATTCTTTCCGTTCGATCTATCCTAGAGTTCGTATTAGAATAACACCTTACGACACAAATCAACCAAAACCCTAATGTCACCTAGATACTCCAATGTCACCTCAAGTATCTGTGGGTATGATTATACGATATGCATCACACAATCTCGGATTTATCTATTCAACCAACACGAAGAACTTCAAAGAGTGCCCCAAAGTTTTTACCGGAGAGTCAAGACGAAAATGTGTGCCAACCCGTATGCATAAGTTCACAAGGTCACGGAACTCACAAGTTGATCACCAAAACATACATCAGGTGGATCACGTGAATATCCCATTGTCACCATAGATAAGCACATGCAATACATACATCAAGTGTTCTCAAATCCTTAAAGACTCAATCCGATAAGATAACTTCAAAGGGAAAACTCAATCCATTACAAGAGAGTAGAGAGGGAGAAACATCATAAGATCCAACTATAATAGCAAAGCTCGCGATACATCAAGATCGTGCCGAATCAAGAACACGCGCGCGCGCGCGAGAGGGAGAGAGAGAGAGAGAGAGAGAGAGAGAGAGAGAGAGAGAGAGAGACGGAGAGAGAAAGAGAGATAGAGAGAGGG